>NC_137795.1:39993847-40468847 GCF_963383645.1 Muscardinus avellanarius | reverse complement strand
CCAGGAGTCCTTTTAAAAAATAATAATAATAATAGTAGTAGTAGTAGTAGTAGTAGTAGTAGTAATAATAATAATAATAATAATAATAATAAACAAATTATTCAGATACCTTCTCATTAATACAAATAGAAATAATAAAATTAACTTATTAATAAAATTTAAAAATCTTTAAACTCAAACTTCATATCTTTGCTTTAAATAAGAATTGTGGGAATTTAACTTAACATCAATTTTCCTCTGTCTTCTTAAAACTGCTTTGGGAGCATCTCCATGAATATGTTTTTCTAGCATAAGTACTACTGGAACGTAAAACACAAGAGCACATTCCAAAAGTAAAAATATGTAGTAAAACTCATGTAATACCCATAGATTAACACATGATATGACAAATGGCTTCCTTCATTCTAAAAAAGGCACTTTACCTAATTTTGGCAAATAAAAACAGTGCTCATTTACTGAATAGAAATTCATAGCTTGGTCCAACTCATGAATCAAAAGCAAGTCTGTACAAATACTTTTGTATGCATTAAAAAAGAAAAAAGAATTACTAAATTGCAAAGTAGCTAGCCTGGTGTAGTGATGCACACTTGTAATCACAATACTTGGGAGGCTGAGACAGGAGGATCTGGTTCCAGGCCAGCCTCAGGTACTTAGTAACTTACTGACATCCTGTTTCAAAATAAAGAATGGAAAAAAAAAAAATGGGGACAGGGACATAGTTGAGAGGTAGAATGCCCCTGACTTTAATTCCCAGCAACACACACACACACACACACACACACACACACACACACACACACAGTATTTTTGTGACTCTGAAACAAATTACTAATTCAAGTGATCATTTAGATTGTACGTAATAACATGATTTAAACAAAATGGCATTAACTTCTGCACACAATACATTTGCTAATTTTCTGTATGTTGCACTTGGTTCAAAACACCACTTTTAAATATAGAAAAAGTACAGCAGGAGAGGAAGCCCAGTAAGAGCTGCTTAACAGACAGGGCACCTGGCTGGGATGTGCAATTTCCAGCATCTGGGCTCTCGATTCTATGCTTTTCTTTCCCAAATGAGAAAGCATAGAGAATGCAACTGAATAGGATACTGATTATATCAATAATAATACATAGCTTTAATTTAATAATAAAATGTAAACCAATCTAAAACTTTAGGATCTTATTAGTAGTAAATAATAATAAACTTACCACACACTCGACAACTGATGACAAACTATTTTTAAGGCAACATTTCAAAAATCACTATTCTGATTAAAACCCATTTGAAATTAACTAACTTCTGCTGAAGTGTCTTTTGTAAAGAAAGCTAGTGGTAATAAATAATCTAAAAGCAGTTTTTTTTTGTTCTTTCATCAATAAGAGTAAATGTATTAATGGGTCCTCTTGTTGGCCATGTCCACATTTAAATGGGAACTAGGGTTTTAGGTGCACACTACTGCATCAGACTAGAAGTTGTTAAAATAATCATTACAATTATAAAAAAAAGAAGTAAGGATAGTCTCCTAAAGTTTTCTTCTACCTATGCATACATTTATCCAAGCTCAGCTCTGTTACTGTACATTTAGCTAAAGCTGAGCCTTTAGTGAGAATAACAATGGCTCCTCACAGTATGTGAAGAAACTTGTTTCATCAGAGACAAACAACATTTAATTTTAAACAAAACTATAAAGATAATTGGTGTTTCACATACCTATCTAAAGGTGCTCAATATGAACTTATACACACATAATGAGTATAGGTTCTTCTATCCTTAGAAAAATCTGATCGGTGAAACCAAGCCTGTAAACAGGCCAAACAATCAGAATCGATGGTAGCTATCATAACTAAAAGATTCTTCACTTCATATAATGAGGTTCTGTAGGGATTGATAAAGAATTTCAATATGCTTCAAAATGAAATAAATCCATAAGATAACAGTTGTATTGCATATTTTTATGGAATAAAGTATGTCTGCATTTCTGATAGAAATTAAATGCTAACAAATGTTACTTATCACGGGTAGCAAAACATACTACCTCAAAATCTGTCACATTGACACAAGGCTTACTAAAGGTATTTGAAAAATAGAAGAGAAAGGACATATTAATCTTTTCCATTTCTACCTGAATATGAGAGATAAAGACTTGCAAAAGCTGCCCTCCCTAGAGTAAAAGAGATAAAATAGTCTTCCATGGGGAGTCATAGCGAAGAGAAGTCACTGCAAACATACCTTTTAAAATAATTCTAATCTTTCAGTGTTCCACGTAACTTAGTTACTTTCCCACAATTACCTCCCTTTGTTCAACCTAATACAAAAATAGGTAGGTTTCGCCACATCTTTAGGTCTTCATTTCTTTATAAGAGCTCTCATGCCACAGAAAACTTATATTTAGTTTTATGTGATTTTTAACCTGTCAATCAGTTTTATGGCACCTTAATTTTCAGACTGAGCTGAGAAAGAGGATAAAGTCTGCATCTCTTATTCTTACCAATATAATTTATATTACTCTCATATTTTATTTTATATTCATTTATTTGTGGTGCTGTAATTGAATCCAAAGGGAATTCCACACCCAAGCTACAGCACTGGCATTAATTTATTTTTATTATGAAACAGGGTCTCCCTAGGTCGATAAGAGTCTCGCTACTTGCTGAAGCTGTCCTTGAACCTCTGATTCTCCTGCCTTCATCTCCCATGTGCTGAGATTACAGGTAATCACCACAACACCCAGCTACTCTTGCATATTAACAATTTAGAAAATTGATGGCTGTATGTTTTTCACACACTATGTCTGCTAAGCATCAGCAAGAAATGGAAGCCACAAAGCCTTCATAGGGGTGAAATAAAGATCTTCCAACTAGCACCAGTTGACCACCTGAAAACATCTTTTAGTGCTTTGTTGAAGTGTTTTTCATGAAACATGTGCATGTGCACATGGGCACACATACAGAAACGTACCCATATATATCTATTTGTGATATTTATTTATTTTTTATTTTTATTTTTTGTGGTACTGGGGATGGAACCCAGGGGCATTCTACCTCTGAGCAACACCCCCATCCCTATTTTTTATTTATTTTGAAACAGGGTTTCACTGAGTTGCAAAGGTCCTCACTAAGTAGCTGAGGCTATCCTTGAACTACGACCCTCCAGTCTCAGCCTCTCAATGCTGGAATTACAAGCATATGCCACCACTCCCAGCTTATTTGTGATATTTAAAAACAAATTTTCCACTATAAAAATTCCTGATCAGTCTTGGCTGAGTTACCTGAGCAACCTATATGAATTATTTCCATTCCCCCTTTTGAAATCCAATTACATTAGCAACAAGATAAAAGATGACTTACCGGTCCAAAAGAATTACTGTCAAAGCTGTGTCCATGGTGATCGCCTTCAACCCAGATGTGGCCACGGGGGACTTTGACATACCGGTTTTTGTGTCCTATGGTTCTAGAAATAAAAAGTGTAAACACTGAGATAAGACCAGAAAGGAGATCCAATAGTTGAACAAACAAATTCAGGAAGGGAAGAAATGTGATAAAGATGTAAAAGACAGCCAGGTATTGTGGCACATGCCTGTAATCCTGTTACTTGGGAGGCTGAGATGGGAGGAGATTCAAGGCCAGCCTCAGCAAGTTAAGAACCTCAGCAACTTAGGAAGACCCTATTTCAAAACAAAACAAACAAACAAACAAAAAAATAGGTTTGGGGGTATAGCTTGGAAGAATACCCCTAAATTCAATTTCCAGTGTCACAAAAATAAAAAATGAGATTTAGCTTTTTTGCCTATGTTTTCATTTTGGGGTGTGTTTGGGCAAGTTTTTTGAGAGAATATTATTCTAAGTGAGATCAGCCAGTGTCAGAAAGTCAAGGGTCATATGTTTTCTCTCTTATATGGAAGTTAGAACAAGAGTCATTAAAGAGACTTCAGTCAAATTAGAACAAAAAACAGAATACTGGAAGGGAGATTGGGAGGAAGGTGAGGAGAGGTAAAATAAGAATTGAAGGCCAGGCATGGTGATGCACACTTGTAATCCCAACATTTGTGAGACTGAGACAGGAGGATCCGGGTTCACGGACAGCCTCAGCTACTTAGTGAGGCCCTTTGCATCTCAGTGAGACCCTGTTTCAAAATAAAGAATAAAAAAATAGGGCTGGGGGTATATATACCCCAAAAGTAGAATGCCCCTGGGTTCCATCCCTGGTACCACAAAAATAAATAAATAAATAAATAAATAAATAAATAAGGATTGAGGAAGAGAAAGAGTTCAAATAAGGTTATATCCATACAAGGTTTCACCACCAACCTCACGAACATGTATGGGATGTTTAGGATGTATAGAAAAATACACCAAGTACTGTGTGCATGTACGTATTGTATCACTTTAAATCTCACTATGATGTATAATTACACTGCATCAATAAAAGTACAAAAATAAATATGAACAATCAGAAAATTGAAAACATATTTATCAAGACTATTCAACCCAGATTCGTTCGTTCTCTCTCTCTCTCTTTCTCTCTCTCTCTCTCTCTCTCTCTCTCTCTCTCTCTCTCTCTCTCTTCTTTCTCTCTCTGCAAAATAATCAGTTTATCTAAATATCCAATAATAACCACTGGTTAAATAAAGTAGGGTCCAACCAATTTTTAAAAAGAGATCAAATTAGAACAAAATGCTATCTCAATCCCACAGTAATGAATTCTTTGGGGAGCAGTATTCTCTCCACCCCTGCTAATCACCATGGAAAATGCCTAACCTAAAGATGTTTCTTAAGAAATATTTGTTGAATGAATGAATGAATAAATAAATAAATTTCAGTTCTAAAAGTTCAGAAAACAAATTCGGCATTCTGTTCTTTGATGTGAAATCCCTACAACACCATTTTTGTTAGCTATCCATACATATATTTAGAAGAATACATTAAAAAAGGAAGTTACACATAAATTGGTGCTATAGAAATTGAAACTATTCATTATCTAAGATGGTTCTTAATTTTCAAGAGAATTTCAATGTTGAATTACTTTGCTTTAGATCAGTAAGTCATTCATGCAAGTAAGCAATCTTGTGGCCATTAGAACCCCACAGTAAGTTAATGACTGCTGTTTATTTTTAATTACTATTGGAAAGAAGGTTTTCAGCTTTTTAGAGAAAAGTGAAAATAAGACGAACACGTTGTACCACCATATACTTTGTAATATAAGTGTTCTTCAATTAAAATCATCCAATTAGTCCTTGATATTAGTACTGCTTTTATCATGAGATTGCCTGTAAGAACTAACATCCCACAGTAAGTGTTAATAACAAGAAGATCCTTTTACTTAATTGTTGGAAAAGCATTTTCTTCAAATATGTCCAAACCTTTTTTCACCTTATGAAGCTGTATTTGTGGGAAAATTACTTAGAAGATTACAATTTCCAATTTTATCTTTTCAAGTAACAATTTAAGAATCACAGATATGTATGTACAAGAATAAAACAGTATATATACAATTCAGTACTACTCAAAGTTTTGGGCATTTAATAGAGGCCTTGGAATATATTTCCCATGGATAAGTGAGGACTACTGTGTGTAGGGTGTGTGTGTGTGTGTGTGTGTGTGTGTGTGTGTGTGCCCATGTACACATGCACACCCATGTTCACAATGTCTGTGGCTTTCTCACTAGATCAAAGCAATGTGGGGACCTCTGAGTCAAGTGGTCTGCTAACTGATGTCAGCATGGAGAGTACTAGATTTAGTGGGTGTCATGAAACCCAGGTCCTAAGCCTACCTTGCTTCTTTCTCCTTGAGCCTTTCAAGTCAATAAGAATTTCTTGTCGTTATGAATACTGATATTCAAGGGACCCAGATGGGTCTTAGCCTCATGGCAACTCCAAGTATTTTATAGTTACTCCCCAGAGTGCAAGAGAGAGAAGGATTCTGAGGACATGAAGAGGCTAAGTGGGAAAGAAGCCCTGTTTGAGTGTTCAAGTTTCCCTGTGGCCCAGGAATAGGTATTGTCAGCATCTCATAGCAAAATGAGATAAATAGTAATGGCAATACAAATAACAAAAATAGTACTTACAATTAAATTGTCCTGGTCAGGTCATTTAGAATATCAAGAAAATCATGGATGCAAAGATACTTTGTGAAATACTTCGGTTGTGAAAAACAATCATAAAGTAAATCTAACACAAAACCATTTCTGCAATGAACTGGTAGGATTTAAGCCTAACACATTCTTCCAGAAACCAGAAGAATAATGTGAAGCCCACATTGTGGAGTTTCAATGTCATATAAACCAAGGAGTCAAGACACTTGTGATAGAAAATGACAGTGTCATAAAAGTACCAGTGACGGCGGCACATTTCCTTGCACTGTCCACCTTATCTACAAAATTTAAGTGCACCTTTTATCCCATTATCTTCTAGCCACTTACGATGGTTTATTTTTCTTTATTGCACCTACTAACACTTGACATATGTTTATGGGTTTGTCTATGGTCTATCTCCCCCTACTAGAATGTAACCTTGGGAGCTTTGCCTTTCTTATTTACTAGAGTCTGTCTAGAGCCCAGAAGAATACACTGCACAAAATGCTAAACAAATATTGGTCAAATGAATGAGCAAATGAATAAATAACTGAATAGGGAAGATTCTGCCACAAAGATAGAATAAAACAGTGCAAAGTACATTGATTTTAGAAATAGACTAAACCAGCCTTATTCTTGATACTCTTACACACAAGTAATCTTGTGCAAATTACCTTCATGTAACCATCTTTAAAATGGGATGAATAAGACATACCCTAAATGGGTTGAGATGAACATAAGCAGTAAGATGAAAACACCTTAATGGGCAGTGCTATAATATATATAATATAATAAATCCTCAGAGTCGACCCATTTTGCCATATGTCTGAGTTAATACTTTCAAGTTTATGTGATTTTGAACAACATAATGAAACTTAAGTGTCATTTTTGTCATTTACAGTACTGGGTAAATGAGAGTACCTAATTCAAACAGTTATTTAGTGGTGAAACAGCATATATTAAACATTTGATAAATGGATACTTAAAGCTAAGACTATTTTTAAGTAAAGTACAGAGTATAGTTCTGCTGCATAGTCAGAACCCAGTAAGTGATGTTTATTATTGCTATTGTCTTCCTTTGTCCATTATTTTCTTCCATTTCTAATTCAGAATGTGTTCAGGCTTGCTATCTATTAACATCAGCCTCCTAAAATTACCTGAACTATGCTTCAATAATTGCCTTTCCCCAAAGTTGCACTGTGACTATAGACTATTTTTAATGGTACAATGAATCTTTTTTTATTCTTATTCCTATCTTGGGGCACTCTAAAACTTTTATGTGAAAACATAATATATTTGTGCATTTTCAAATAAGCATACAGTAGTAGTAGGTAAAAGCACAGTCTATCTATTTGTAATTTCATCTACTACTTTTTCATATCTGAATGTCACTATGCAAATACACAATGGTTACCTAGATATTAGACAGGTTTGAAAGTACTGTGTCTCATAGAAATGATAAAACTCAAGCCACAGACATTGTATGTATTCTATTTCTCAGATTTTCGTCTAATTTTTAAAGAGTAAGCCAAAGTAGCTTTAAAAGTATGATGTTAAAATATTGGTCTCATTCCTTTTAGGAATGACAAAGAAATATAATACTCCTAATAGAAGTTCTCTAGAGAAGGAATTTTAAATAGCTTTGTGTTCCTAAATTCACATTTAAAAAAAGACAAGATAATCCTTTAGGTGATTTAGCAGTTAAGTGAAGTGTCAGCCTACAAGGTTGTATGTATCTATGGCTTGCAAATAATTTCAATTTTGACAGTCAAAAATGAGTTCTGTATGGTATTCTAACTACCTGTCTTTAAAAAGGCATTTTTAGTACCACCTTCACCAAGACAAGTTACCTAAGTCTTATAAATGAAATGAAGAATGATTGCCTTCCAATTTTATGTGACCTTGAAAACAATGTTCTTAAAGTCTGAAAATTTGAAGTATCATTAGTTGGGCATGAAAGTACTGTTCATGTAATCCTACCTCAAGAACAAAATGGATTCTGATTATTACAGAAAATTCCCTAGGCCAGGAATGGTGTTTCATCTGTGATCCCAGTACTACAGAGGCTGAGACAGGAGGATCATGGGTTCCAGGAGGTACTACACACACACAACCAACATCTCTCTCTCTCTCTCTCTCTCTCTCTCTCTCTCTCTCTCTCTCTCTCTCTCTCTCTCTCTGTGTGTGTGTGTAATTTGCAATACTACAAATTATGATATTATGATCGAAGTATTCTTATTTCTTTATTTTTCAGGCCATTCTATTATTCTTATTGTCTAGAGTGGAGGCTGCCTTCAGGATGTTTATGAATTCCTGGATCCTAGACTCCTGAGTTTTCATTTTCTTGAAGGGATCAAAACTCAAGGCTTAGAACATGGTGAGATCAGAAGTTAAAGTCTCTATATCATCATTGGTAGGTAGAGTCTGAAAAAAAAAAACTTATAACAAAAGAAAAATCAAAATAATACCTGCCTATTTAGGGTTGCTTCTGAAAGAGAAAAAATATTGCCTTAGGAATTTACATTTTGCTCTTAAGTGAGGTCAAGTTCAAATTCATTCTACTGTGTAGGCTGAAAAAGTTAGAATTCACCTTATTTTTAAAAATTTTATTGCATTGTAGTTATACATCTAAATGGGGTACAAGATGGTAGAGGCATACATGCACACATCACCCAATTAGCCTTTACCCAATTCCTGCCCCATTCCTTCCTCCTCCCTCCTTCTCATGTTTGGCTTAGTGATTGACTTTTATATGTTTGTGAATGTACATCAAGTGCATCAGAGAATTTCCCTCTTCCCCCTCCCATTCCTTCAGTTAGGATGCCTTATTTGCTCATCTATCATAATTCCCTCTTCATCTAGAGTTCCTCCTATGACATATTTTCTCCCTAGTTTTCACACACTAGGGAATGAATCCTATTTCTTAAATTTTGTGACTGACTAATCTGACTTAGCATAATGTCCTCCAGTTCCATCTATTTTCTTGTTACTGATGTAATTGTGCTTTTTTTATGGCTGAGTAAAATAACATTGTGTACATATCCCATAGTTTTGTAATCCATTCATCTGTTGATGGACAGCTCGGCTGGTTCCATAGTTTGGCCATAGTGAACTGTACAGGTATGAAAAGTACCTGCACGTATGCATGCAAAGTAGTTCTCAAAAACAAAACAAAAAAAAACATGCAGAAGGAATCACAATACCTGACTTTAAAGTATACTACAAAGCCATAGCAATAAAAATAGCATGGTACTGGCACAAAAACAGATACATAGATCAATGGAGCAGAATAGAAGACTCAGAACCAAATCCACACTCTTACAGCAAATTGATTTTTTAAAAAGGGGCCGAAAACATACGCTGGAAAAAAGATAGACATTTGGTTACACACATTTGGAACACAAATGGTGTTGGCAAAACTGGTTAACCATACGCAGAAAAATGGAAATAAACCCCACTTTCTCACCCTGCATAAGAGTCAATTCAAGAGAGATAGAAGGCTTGGAAATTAGACCAGAAACCTTGAGGTTCCTTGAAGAGGGCATAGGTTCAACAAGGTAACACATAGGCACAGGTAAAACTTTAACCCCAAAGGCACAAGAAACTAAAGGGTGAATCAATATGTGGGATTGCATTAAACTAAATAGCTTCTATATAACAGAGGAAACTATCAAGAACCTCAACTGAGTGCCAACAGAATAGGAGAAGATTTTTGCCACCTATTCCTCCAATAGAAGACTAATATCTAGAATATACAGATAACTCAGTAAACACAGCACTAAGAAAACAACCCAAACAAAAAACGGGCAAGTGAATTACATAGACACTTCAATACATGATTTGCATTAAACTAAATAGTTTCTGTACAGCAAAGAAAACTATCAAGAACCTCAACCAAAAGCCAACAAGATGGGATAAAATTAAAACAAAACAAACAAACAAACAAAAAAAAAAACCTCAAGAAACTCGCTGGGCATGGTGGTGCACGCTTGTAATCCCCGCACTTGGGAGGTGCAGACAGGAGGATCATGCAGGTTCGAAGCCAGCCGCACTGGCTTAAGAGACCCTGTTTCCAATGATTAAAAAAAAAGAATAAAATAGGTCTGGGAGTGTAGCCCAGAGGTAGAAGGGCTTGTAGGAACCCCAGTACCACCAAAAACAAAACAAAACAAAACAAAAACCTCAAGAAACTCATTGCTAAGAAAACAACCTAATCAAAAATGGGCAAGTGAACTAAATAGAAACTTCACAAAAGAGGAAATTCAAATGGCCAATAAATGCATGAAAAATGCTCAACTTCATTAGCAATCAGAGAGATACAAATCAAAACTATCCTGAGATTTCACCTAACTCCAACTAGAATGGCAATCATTCAAAACGCAAACAATGACAAATGCTGGTGAGGATGTGGAGCAGTGGTAACTCTAAAACATTGTTGGTGGGATTGCAAATTAGTGCAACCACTTTGGAAAACAGTAAAAAGGATCCTCAGAAGAATGGGAAGGAACCTCCAATATAATCCAGCAATACTACTTCTGGGTATCTACCCAAAAGAAACCAAACTACCAAACTAATGCACGTGTATCTATGTTCATAGCTGCACAATTCACCATAGCCAAACTATGGAGCCAAGATGTCCATCAACAGATGAATGGGTTACAAAACTATGGGATATGTACACAATGGGATTTTACTCAGCCATAAGAAAGGACAAAAAGACTTCATATTTAAAAGGAAATAGTGAATGTGCATACTTTTGTGTCTAAACCAAAAAATATTTTTTAGTTTAAGGATAAGAATTATATTACTTATAATATGTAAAAGAGTGATAGAAAGCAACTTTTGTAAGGTTTTTTTAAATTGTAGTGAAGAGTACAGATATTTATTATTTTTTACTTTGTTCAGTGTACATTTAAAACATTTAAACACAACAAATATAATTTATAACTTTCAAACCAGTAGAAGAATAATAGAATTTAACAATCTTACAGAATTCAAAAGTAAAAAGGCAAGGAAGGACAAAAAACAGGAAAAGCAGAAACAATAGAAAGCACAAAACTAGGTGATATTCAGCTAAACCAGTAATCATAATAAAAGTAAAGGAACTAATCTAATTGAAAAATATCAGCTAATAGAAAAAATTTAAGTG
Organism: Muscardinus avellanarius; assembly: GCF_963383645.1. Lineage (NCBI taxonomy): Eukaryota > Metazoa > Chordata > Mammalia > Rodentia > Gliridae > Muscardinus > Muscardinus avellanarius. Next base: position 40,457,628 of record NC_137795.1, on the reverse strand, counting down.
ACAGAATTTTATGTTCTCTTATCTATACACTTATGAGAGAAATACATAAAGCAAAAAGATGTAAATATTGATAAATAGGTAAAATAAATCAGGAAAATAGTACCTATACTAACACAATACAAAATAATATCAGGTCTCCAAGATAAGATTGGGGTTTTAATTGGACCTGATCATGAAAGATCCTTAATGTCTATTTTACCCTATGGAAGAATTTTAAGCAGGGAAGTAATCCTAAAACTGTTTAATGAAAAAAGTTAAATTTTCTTTCTCAAAATCCATGGTCAGAGGTCTAAAAATCTCTAAGAAACTTTTTGCTATCACAACACAGCAAGATTTTTAACCACTTAATATACCCATTCTGAATTCTAACAAAATGCTGCCAAATGTTTGCTTCGTGATTAAATGCTGAAGTAGTAAGAAACATCCTCTTTCCCTTGCAGCACGTATTGAATTGGAAATGAAGGTTGTGCAATTAATAAAAGGTGAATTTAAGCAAATCAGGTACTAATGTTTCTCAGAAGTTGGATCACCTATGGCCGACCACAGGCGATTACATTTGTTTGGATCACAGGGGGAAAGACTAGCAATGATCTAATAACTCTTCCTCATACAGCTAAAGAAGCTGAGGTCAAAAGCATTTAAATGATGTCACCTAGCTTGTTAGATGCAGGGAAAATACTATAGAAACCAGATTCCATAATTTCCTTCCACTGTACAATGGCTCATAACTGCATGGGATTCCTAAGAAGAGGTCTTAGCATCTTTTCACTAGAAAAGGTAGAATAGTACTTTCTAAATAGACTGTAGACGGTTGCTAGGTGATGACAGCAGATCTGTTATTACATTTAAATTAAAAATTGGATTTACACATCTTTGTAATAAAGTTGTAAAATTAATTTTACAAATTTAATATGAATGCTCTTAGTACAGCTAAGAATTAGTGTTGTGATAAATATCTTTGATATATTTTTCTAGCCTTGGATTATGGTAACATAAATGTGAAAATTACCTTATATTACCTAATATTAAACAGAATGTTTTTTCCTGTTAAATATGCATTTTAAAATTATCTGTGGCTGGAGTTATGGAAACTTAGGTGCTGATCAGCAGGTGAACAGATAAATAAAATGTGGTGTATATAAACATAAGAGAGTTTTACTCAATTGTAAAGAAGAATGACAGTATAACATTTGCAGGAAAATGAATGGACTGCAGAACGCCATGCTAAATGAGATGCCAGACCCAGGAAACCAAGGATCGCATGATTTCTCTTTAAATGGAAATTAGAAAAAAAAATAAGAGAAATGGGACCTCCTCTAAATAGGAGTGAGGTGAGTGGAGTAGCAGGCAGAAATCAAGGGAGACAGGAGGAAAGGGCAATGGGAGGTAAGGGGCAGGAAGCAAATTGAATAGTGTTTGTGCAGATGTGAATACGTCACAATGATTGTCACTATTACATACAATTATAATGTGACAATAAGGCATTTTTTGAAAAGCTGGGGCTTTCCACAAAAATCAATGTAATTCTTTTATTCCTTTTTATTTTTTATATTTTTAATTTTTTTGGTGGTACTGGGGTTCCTGGAAGCCCTTCTACCTCCGGGACACTCTCAGACCTATTTTTACATTTTTATTTGGAAACAGGGTCTCCTAAGCCAGCACATGCGGCTGGCTTCGAACCTGCATGATCCTCCTGTCTCTGCCTCCCAAGCGCGGGGATTACAAGCGTGCGCCACCACGCCCAGCTCAATGCAATTCTTAATGGAAGTTTGAGAGAGGTCAATATTTACTAAATATGATTCCAGACATGCTCCACAAGGGCATGATTATAACTCATTCTTAGACTATGCTGATCATCCCCAAAGTGGGGTGTGTGGCTTATGCTGTATGTGTTTTATGTTACAGTTAGTTTATGATAATACAGTTATGAGAGTCAGAACGGTGTTTTGTCTTGTTATCATCGGCATTTACTGAGCAACTGCTACGTGAAACAACATAGATGACGTGAATGAAAGCACAAAAGGAACAAGATCCAGGATCCAATCCTTTCTTCTTTCTTTTTCCTTTTTTCTTTTCTTTTTTCTTTTTTTCTTTTTTTTTTTTTTTTTTTTTGATAGTGGGGATTGAACTCAGCATTCTACTTCTGAGCTATTCCTCTAGCCCCTTTGTTTTTTGGTTTGTTTGATTTGGTGGTACTAGGGGCGGAACCCAGAGGCCTTCTACCCCCGGGGTTATACTCCTAGACCTATTTTATATTTTATTTGGAAACAGGGTCTCACTAAGTTGCTGAGAGCCTCACTAAGTAGCCAAGACTGACTTTGAACCTGTGCGATCCTCCTGTCTCAGCCTCCCAAGCGCAGGGATTACAAGTGTGCACCACCACGTCTGGCTCTCCTCTAGATCTTTTTACTTTGAAACAGGGTCTCAATAAGTTGCTGGGGGTCTTGCTAAGTTGCTGAGACTGATCTGAAACCAGCAATCCTCCTGTCTCAGCCTCAAGTGCTGGGATTACAGGTATGTGGCACATAACCTGGCAAGGTCCAGTCCTTTTGATTAACGGTAAAACTAACACCATGACTCAAAACATAAGTAACATAAGTTGTCAATGACATATATAATTACACAGTCTAAACTACCAAAACCAAACTTTAATAAAATGAAAGGATGTATAATAAAATAATTGATTAGCAAGGGAATAAATAAATGAATGAATGCCAAACACAAAATAGAGAGATGTTCCAAACATTATACTGTTTTAGGGTGAAAACAGTCAGAAAAGGCAGTATGAATACGATATACATAACTGATAAATACCAATAGATTAGAAAGAAAATGTGGAATTCAAACTCAATTTACCACACAAAACTTCCTTAATATACTATTTCCCTGAGAAATAGCATCATGAGTTAAGGGAGATATTTTATAAGCCATTTTCTAATAAAGATACTCAATTTAGAAAAGTTAAATATATTTAAATTGCTTAATTCAAAAGACATTATTATTGATTTCTCTCTTAAGTATTTATATGCTATTATAAAATATCTGATATTAACTTATTTAGATCATACTGAATTAAACTTTTTTTTTTTTGGGTGGTACTGGGGATGGAACCCAGGGGCCTTCTACCTCTGGCTATACTCCCAGACCTATTTTATATTTTTTATTTGGAAACAGTGTCTCTTAAGCCAGCAGAGGCTGGCTTCGAACCTGAGTGATCCTCCTGTCTCAGCCTCCCAAGTGTGGGGATTACAAGTGTGCGCCACCACGCCAAGCTGAATTAAACTTTTTAAATAGGTTAAACTGCAATCACAATTACAGAATAACTACAGGCATCATATAAGCTGACTAAATACAGAAAAGATAACTTCACATAGTAAAGAATATAAAAACTTTCATACATTTAAAACGAGTTTTTGCCAAAATACTGACAGATGACATGAGGTATTAAAGGTGTAAAAATTACAATCAGCTGACCAATTGTTAAACTGGATTTTAAAATAAATAGAAATAATGATGCATCATAATTCCCTGCATGACTTCCTAGCAAATCAATTTAAATAAAACTAAACTTGCAATGCAGAGCTTTATTTTTTTAAATCAATATTTATTATAAATGGTATTGTTGCACTTGTTTACAAAGTCTTCTCTAGAAATCATTTCCTAGGTGTCTACATCATTCATCACTTACTTTGTTGGTCTTTCCCATATGCTAGTTACATACAGGTGAAAATACATTTCAGTGCATTTTGTTGTAAAGGTCCATGAGTATTTACATATTTGAGGAACTGTGAACAATCTTCCACCTTTTTACTCCAATTTCAGTTTTAGAACTTTAGTTCTTAGTATTTAAAGGGATGCATACTATTTTCTTTGCTTTCTACCAACAAAATTAACGAGCTTGTGGACTGAATACTAATCAAACAAAATAGGAATGCCTCAGAGCTAAATAGCTCACTCAACAATGACTTTTCTAAATATCTTTTCTAAAATCTGCAAAACAGAGTAACTTTGAAGCACAAAAAGAATATGGTGAAGGAGAAATTAACTTGTGCTTAGAAGCTAAACAAACTTGGATTGAATTTCAGCTCCACATTTCTTACAGTATGACCTTGGACCTCAAGTTCCCCACTTGGACAGGAGTATAACATACTACGTGCTTCACAAAGATGTGGTAAAACAGGATAATGAATACCTTTAAGATTTTTAAAATAGTGCCTGGAAGAGCATATCCTAATGAATGCTAGACATTATTATCTGAATTAGTGAATAGGCCTAGCTAGTCTTATGACATGCTAATTAAGAAAGCCAGAAAAAATTACTCTCTCGCTCAAATTAATTTCACAAATAGCTATCAAGTGACTATTAGTATAAAAAATCATTATGCACTAGAGATGCAAACATAAGTAAGACACAGACCTGGTCCTGGAAAATTTGTAGTTTAGGTAAACAAATGATTTTGAGCAGATTTACACTCAAAGTGGTAAGAGTGGAAAGTTAAAGGTGTCGATAATGCAAAATAGGGAAGAGACCAAATGATATCCTACTCAGAGTTGCAGGATAATTGTAAAGGGAAGATGCCGTATTGGATATACTGCACTTTTATTTCTGAAACTTTCAACAGCAGCGGGATTAAGCATAAATTATCAGCTCCCCTGAATCATCAAAGTTAGGCCAACAAAACCATATCAAATTTACTAATTTCAAAATTTAATATCTTTAAAATTAATTTTAAAATTCAGGTGCCTTACAATTTTAAATTCAGTTCTTTTTAAAATATAGCAATGCCTACTTAATAATAAAATTCTTAAAAGACAAAATGTATCCTATTAAAATTGTAAAATAGTAGATTAACAATAGCTCTGGGAAGAAATGTTCCATAGATAGCATGCCAAAGGATAATATTTACACTACACAAATATATCTCAGTCATTCATAAAAAGATAAATAAGACAATAAAATAGGGAATAGATATGAATGGACATTTCACAAAGTAGATATATAAAAAACTATTCAAATCTACAAATACTTAGAAAAGTGCAAAGTAGAACAAACACAGTCTACTGCTTTATAAGCAAGATCTAGAACCTGTTGGGGGCATGGGTTCGGGGCAAAGTGTACTGTCTCACACTACTGGATTATACTGATTGCCATCTTCTTGGGAAGGCATTATGACAGTATCTATAAAGTTTTAAAATTTCATTTGCCTTATATTCTGACAATTCCACTCATGGGATGCAATACTATAAATTAAATACTATAAAAGCACATGTAAAATGTTGTATTTTAAAACATTGCTCAAGGTGACAAGACGCTGGAAGCAAAAGTGACACTTAAATTAGGGTAATGGTTTAATAAATGATGCTGTGTCCATATCATGGAATTCTATGAAATAATTAGAGCTATCAATTAACTTTAGAGAGTTTCAAAAAGTATTGTTTAATGAGAAAAGCAAAATAGTACAAGTGAAGTTTCCATTTTTGTGGGAAAAAAAAGGACTAAAAGTGACTAAATATGTCAATGTGAATGTTAAAAATATTGTTGTAGCATAATTAATTATATTGGGTATATCCAAAAGGTTATGGCATGGGATGGGCAAGAAAACTCATATAAGAATAAGAAAACGAAGAAGAAAAGTAATAAGAAAATTTTAAAAAGGAGTAGCTATGTGTGGTGGTGGATATCTACCACACATGTGTGGTGGTGGATAGTCCAGCTACTCAGGAGGCTGGAAAATCACTTGATCCCAGGACCTTGAGGTCAGCAAGGGCAACAAAACAAAATCCTGAAAAAAATCATGTGTGTGTGTGTGTGTGTGTGTGTGTGTGTGTGAGAGAGAGAGAGAGAGAGAGAGAGAGGCAGAGAGAGACAGAGACAGAGACAGAGAGACAGAGAGAGAGAGCACATTTCTATTTTTTGGAACTGGGGATTGAACCCAGGGAAATTCTATCTCTAGTTATACCCCCAGCCCTATTTTTATTCTTTAATTTTTGAAACAGGCTGTCTTTGAGTTGTGGAGGGCCTCACTAAGTAGCTGAGATTGGCCACAAATCTTCAATCCTCCTGTTTCAGTCTCCCAAGTACTAGGATTACAAACATGTGCCACCATGCCTAGCTATCAAAACAGCATTTCTAAATAAAATATTATGACTATGATATTTATGTCTTCATGTACATTATATGCGAATTCATGTAAAAAAGCGAGTGATCATAAGGATTTAAATATAAACATATTTATATAAATGCAAAATAAGATTTAAAGACTAATAATTATTTCATAGAAGTGAAACAAAAAAATGAAAAATCTGGCACAGTGGCCCAAGCCTGTAATCCCAGTACTTGGGAGTTTTAGGCAAGAAAACTGCATATCTGAGGCCAGCCTCAGTAATTTAGCAAAACATTGTTTCAAAATATAAATAAATAGCCAGGCGTGGTGGCACACACTTGTAATCCCCGTGCTTGGGAGGCGGAGACAGGAGGATCGCGCAGGTCCGAAGCCAGCCATGCTAGCTTAAGAGACCGTGTTTCCAAATAAAAATAATAATCACACACACGCACACATATACACACACATGCACACACACACACACACACACACACACACACACACGCAAGAAAAAGAAGAAAATAAATACATTTTAAATACTAGGAGTGCTAATTAAGGGTAATATGTACAGGAAAATATCCTGATTGGTTGTCTTTCCTCTTCAAATAAATGAATAAGTAAATGAATGATGGAGAGAATAGGGACAAAAGATATAATTGATGTGATTATCATTTATTTTGCCATAGCTAAGGGTCCATAGTTTGCTTCTCATTACACTAAGCAAATAAATATTTTTTTTTGGGGGGGTGCGGGACTAGGGATGGAACCCAGGGATATTCTACCTCCAAGCTGTACTCTGAGCCGTTTTTTTTTTTTTATTCTTTATTTTGAAACAGGATCTCACGAAGTTGCAGAGGTTCTCATTAAGTACCTGAGCCTAGCCTCGAACCTGCAATCCTCCTATCTCAGCTTCCCTAGTACTTGGATTACGAGTGTGTGCCAACATGCCCAGCTGCAAAGGATTTCTTAAACGGTAGTTTCAAGAGGATGCTTATTAACATAATTAATTGTTTAAGTAATGATATTAAAATGTCTTCATAATTAGAAGTCCAAAAAGTTTACCATGAATTCCATAGGTAAGAAAGAACAAAATAACATGTTTTCTACTTCCCTAGGGATTGATCCTCCTCTGTGATGAAAATTAGGAAAGAAATATGTAAGACCTGGAGTACTTGCTGATGTGCTGAATCTAAGGTTGCCCTTCCTGTCATCGGAAGACTCTTTGACTATAAAATCAATTCTTCCCAGGAAAAGAGTTTGGCTACCATCCTATCCAGTCATTACAATGCAGCTTGCTGTTCTCTTCCAGATGGAATGCTCACGAAATCTTCTGCTTTTATATTCCTTTTTAAAAATTATTTATTTATTTATTCATTGGTACTGGGAGTAGAACCCAAGGGCATTCATTCTACCTCCAAGCTAAACCCCCCAGCCCTATTTTATTTTTTATTTTGAAACAAAGTCTTGCTAGATTGCTGAGGCTGGCCTTAAACCAGTGTTTTATAAGTTATAATTATTGCCCAGTAATATCTCTATGAACTGTATCACAAGAACCAACTGGAAATGGTTTAAATTTGCATTGAGATACTTCTTTTCACATAATCAAGGTTGCAAAATACTAGAGCTATGAAGAGCTAGCAGAGTTAGTTTATTAATCATCATGCTCCTTCCCAATTGAATATGCCCTAATGTGAATTTACTTAATAGGTTTATTCAAACAAGTTTTATACAGAGAAAATATAATGACTGAAAAATTACCATACTAGTTCACACATTTGACAGTTACAGACTATTCTTCATAAAATATAAATACAAATAAAATCAGTTTTATAGAGTATCAAATAAAGAATCTTGCTAATTCGAGCCCAAATTGCTTCAGCTAATATGAGTTTATATTGTAAAACCATTTTAGAAGGTCTAGATTATGAGTATTTATGAATAATGAGGCAAGTGTGAATTGTTTGTAAGTCAGAAGACACTTTTCCTTTCCTATATGTACAACTATTATGTAGCGGCAGAGCCTTTTCCTATGAATTCTCTGAGTTACAAAGCATGGCTGTGGCTATGGCAGAATGTGTATAATGCCATGTGTCTTTGCTATAAAACAAAGTTGATGTAAAATTTCTGGGAGATTTCGTTTTATGTAACTTTGTATATTTGCTACTAACTACCTAAGACAAAAGTAAAGGGAGAGCTGCTCTTTCAACTTCCAAGAAATGTGCTTTTGAGCATAAGTTCAACTTTTCCATTATGGATGAGAAAATTCGGGGAATGTTTAACTCTGATAAAAAGAAAAGGAAATCATTTTGATTGTGGTTGTATGACTCCTTATGTAACCCAAAATAATAATAATAAGCATAGAATTGACTTCAATATTTATTGAGCTGGGATGGTGAATGTCTGACCTAGAAGTCAGATTCGTGTAGGTAAAATAAATTTTTAAACCATGTAATTTCTCATACTGTGTGAAGATCTAAATTGACAAGTTGATCCTCTCTAGACACATTGTCTTTATCCCCTGCCCTGTATACCAATTACTAGTTTTCCAATGTAAGTAATTGAATTATAAAAACCACCTTATGAAATTTATTTATTTATTTTTTTTGGTGGTACTGGGGGTGGAACTCAGGGGCTTTCCACCTCTGGGTTATACTCCCAGCCCTGTTTTATATTTTATTTGGAAACAGGGTCTCACTAAGTTGCTGAGAGCCTCGCTAAGTAGTTGAGGCTGACTTTGAACCTGTGTGATCCTCCTGTCTCAGCCTCCCAAGCACGAGGATTATAGGTGTGTGCCACCACGCCCGGCTCACCTTATGAAATTTAAAAGCCAGACAGAAAGCCATAGCAAAAAAAAAAAAAAAAAAAAAAAAAAAAAATTCAAGATTTATTTTTATTTATACCTGAACTGCAATCACTGTTTCCTCCTCCTCCTCCTCCTCCTCCTCCTCCTCCTCCTCCTCCTCCTCCTCCTCCTCCTCCTCCTCCTCCTCCTCCTCCTCCTCCTCCTCCTCCTTCTTCTTCTTCTTCTTCTTCTTCTTCTTCTTCTTCTTCTTCTTTTTGGTGGTACTGGGGGTGGAACCCAGAGGCTTTCTACCTCCGGGCTATCCTCCCATACCTTTTTTATATTTTATTTGGAAACAGGGTCTCACTAAGTTGCTGAAAGCCTCACTAAGTAGCTGAGGCTGGCTTCGAACCCATGCGATCCTCCTGTCTCAGCCTCCCAAGCACGATGATTACAAGCGTACGCCACCACGCCAGGCTGTTCCCTTCTTCTTTAGCTTCCTCCCAGGTTAGAGTCTCCAGCATCTCCTTGCTGGACCTCAGCTGTCACCTCCTCCCTATTCTTCATGTTCCACTGTCCTCTGTTTCTAGTAATTCTCTACACAACAGATCCAATTGTGTCATCCTCCTCACCTTTTGAATGTTTTCGAATGGATTTCCATCATGTTTAAAATATAGACTTCTTCCTCTGGCCAGAAGCCTACCTGAGATTCCTCACCTTACCATTATGGGTATTTTGTGCCAACTGCTAGTCTTACTAAGTTACTGAGGCTGGCCTTGAAGCTGTGATACTCATGTCTCAGCCTCCCAAGTACTGGGATTACAGGTATGTGTCACCATGTCCAGCTTCTATTTTTTATTTTTTTAAAGAGCCTTAACATTTTCCCGCAGCAACTGTAGTATTTTGCATTTCTGTCAACAGTGTACTAGAGTTTCAAATTCTCCACCACCTCACCAACATTTGTTGTCTTTGTTGTTGTTGTTTTTAATAGTCATCTTCACAGATGTGAGCTGATACTGTATTGTATGTAGTATTATTTGCACTTTCCTGATGATTATTAATAAAAAGCTTTCTTTTCTTGCAGCTGTCGGCTGCGTGCTGGTCTTCTTTAGAGAAATGTCTATTCAAATCCTAAGTCATCTATTCAAATCCTAAATCCATTTCCTAATCAACTTATTATTTTGTTTGTTTGCTTATTTGTTTTGTTTACAAACAAAGGAGTTATTGGAGTTCCTATATATTTTGGAGATTCGCCCCTTATAAGTGGTTTTTATGTAGATCAACTCAGACAACTGGTTTGCAAGTTTTTTCTCCCATTCGAGGTTGCCTTTCCACTGTTGATTGTTTCATTTGCTGTGTAGAACTTTTCAGTTTGATGTAGCCCTACTTGTCTATTTTTGTTTTTGTCAACAATGCTTTTAGTGTCATATCCGTGAAATCATTGTCAGGACCAAAGACATGAAACTTTCCCCCTGTGTTTTCTTTTAGGAGCTTTATAGTTTTGGGTCTTACAGTTACGTCTTTTCATCTACTTTGAGTTTAATGTGTATGGCACAAGATAAAAGTCTGAATTCACACTTTTGCAGGTGGATATTCAGTCCGGTCGCTTCTCCCTTTGTTGAAGAGACTATACTTTCCCCATTGTATTTTCTTGGCATCTTTTTCAAAGATTAGTTATATGGGCAGATATATTTCCAGGCTCTGTGTTGTGTGTGATTACTATATATCTGTCTTTAGGGCAGTTCCATACTGTTTTTATTTCTGTAGTTTAATTTTTACTGAGTCCTAATTATACTCAGCTTATATCCTTGTGTTGGGATTTACTATGGAAGGACCAAATGGAAGCAAAATATATAGGTCCTCCAGCTTTAAAACTATAGCTTGTCTTAGGTTAAACAGCTATTTGTAAGTGAAAGTGAGTCCAAGAAAGGCCTGTTCTCCTCTGAAGTATCAGAAATACAAAATTAGCATAATCTCTCCATTTTCTGGTTGTATCTTTATCTTATTCTAACAAAAGCAATCCTGTTTCACCCTTATAAAAAATGATTCCACTTAGATAATACATACTTATAATTATATTCTCTTCCTGGTTACAAAATGCCACTTAGATTACATAAAATAGGCTTACGATGGAAACCTCTAAACCATACTTGGCCAGTTACCATCTCACTTAGTTAAATGTTTACATTTATGAATGTGCCCTATATCTATTACTAACAAGCCTTCTTTCTGATAAATTATCAGCCAAATCATAATATCTAAAAAGATAATTTTTGGATCGAAACATTCCCAAATCAAAATTGTGCATGATTCTTTTTGTCATATGAGTTCTATCCTCAGCATCACAATATCGTCATTAATCTTTAAGTCACTGTCAAGTCTGTGATTGCCTGACAGTTTTATAGGATAAGATACCCAAATTAGAAAATTTTAATTATCACTTAGCCCTAAAATTAGATTTTTAAACTCTTCTATCATGTATTCCCAATAAAAGAAAAGAGAAAAAAGAATGAATACATTATTATTATTATTATTATTATTATTATTAATCATTAGTGATTGAATCCAGGGCATTCTACCTCTGAGCTACACCTGTAGACCTATTTTATTTTTTATTTTAAAAACAGAGCCTTTCTAAGTTGCTGAAACTGGACTTGAACCTGCAATCCTCCTGTCAGCCTCCCATGTATTGGGGTTTTAGGTGTGTGCCACCACACCCAGCAAATGAATATACTCATTCTTAACTCTAGGTGTTTAATTACAATATTGTTTCCTAGGTAGTTCATTCAAACAGATATTTATGGAAGTATCTAGCCAGTCTTGAGATGTATAGAAAGATATTTTGGAGCTACTAATTTCTAAAACTAAGGGATGAATTGAAATTAGCCAGGAAAGAGAATAGGAAAAGACATTTCAGTGAGAAGGAAAGCACAACGACACAGAAGAGAAGTCATAAAAATATAACATAGGCTAATATTAGAAGAAATCTGAGTTCTCTGCTTTGGTTTGAGTGTGGATATGGTGGCACAATTGGTATTGTACTTAAAAGGTTAGAAATCCCCATTCAATGCAATCAAGACTATTACTTGTTCAGTTATTTTTTCAGTTGGAAAAGGAATATAATTATTTTTAAAATCATATATTTGTATCTTAATCATGATATTATAAGATATATAATTCATAATTAATTCACCAGTCTTTTAAGAAGTCAATTTTTTATATAAATCCATAAGCTAAAGTCCTGAGAAGTTTTTCTTTCATAAACCACTTCCATGCCACATACTATTTACAATTTCCTGTTTTAGTTTCTTAACCCTGGAAATACTTGTGACAAAATCTGAGTAGAAAATTCTTCTATATTTTTACACATTTTCCCCAGGATTTCCTAGTTGTCACCACATTTGACAGCTACTTAAAACAGAAAATTCATTTCTTAAGCCTTTTAAAACATTTGATAGGTATATCCACCACTTAGCTTCAGAAATAAAACTTTACTGATAAAAAACAGTATACTTCTATTTCATCAAGCATATAATATTCAATCAATTAGAAAAGTATAATAATGGTAAAACTAGCATCAGTATGTTTGGGAACAATCACAACTGGTTCTTTCGAAGCATATATTTTAGCTTGTAGGAACAAAGGCACATGGTCTTAACAGGGAGTAACCTTTCAGCTATGAGCATTGTAGGTCACAAGCCTCAGACAAAGGCTTTTCAAAGTGAATCGAGCGCTTGAGTTAATCAAGCTAGTCTAGGTGAAGGATCCATTTAAAACATTAGTTTAATTCATTGTGCAGAATTTTAAAAAAATATTACCTCAGTGGACACTGAGGTTAAGAAGAGAAGCTGAATAAGCACCTTGAGCCAGGCTATAAAACAAGGGAGCTTAGTGGGCAGCCAGTAATAATAGCAAGTCTTCAGAACATGGAGGAGGGCTGAGATGTCTGGGTTAGCAAGGCCTCTCTCTCCTCTCTCCTCTCTCCTCTCTCCTCTCTCCTCTCTCCTCTCTCCTCTCTCCTCTCTCCTCTCTCCTCTCTCCTCTCTCCTCTCTCCTCTCTCCTCTCTCCTCTCTCTCTCTCTCTCTCTCTCTCTCTTTGTCTCTCTCTCTCTCATTAGCCATATGACTTCAGGCAAGTTACTTAACCTTACTCAGTAATTCACTTAATCTCCTTTTTTAAAAAAAATAAGAGATACTAATAATACTTATTCATCTAGTATTGTCAAGGTTATACAAGTTAAAACTATAAAGAGCTTAGGGTAGTGCCTGGTCAAAATCGCCACTTGATTACCATCAGCTTTATTATTATTATAATAAAGTGATAGCTGATACTGGTGTCTGGATTTACTGTTCCAGGGTGCAATACAGAGGTAGTGTATGTAAAATACTGTAAGTAGTGCTAGCACATCATAAGATTTTTCTATTAATTTGTTACTGTTAGGAGCCATCTGAAGGTTTTAAATGAAGGAGTGGTCAGCAAGCCTAGCATTTCAGAAGACAGCTTGCCAAGAGTGAGTGGGAGGGGTTGGGGTAGGTGGAGCCAAGCCTTAGGAATTTATTGGTGCTGACAGGTTTAGATATCTAGGAGTCAAGACTTACTGGTGAGGTTCATGAGTGAGAAGAAGGAGTTGAGATGTGCCATGAATCCTTCTTTCTGTATAGCTAACCCTCAATATTATATACCTCTTGTTTTATAGGTAAACTCAGGAAAATAGCAAGAAAGTCAGATCAGGTATTTCTAAGAAATTCACCAAGGCAGTTACACAAAGGAGAGAAAGCCTTATCATTTACAAACAGTATCTCTGTATCCAGTAACCTCAGTGTCCAGAATAAACTGACCCTTTTATTATTAAGCCATCAAACTTTTCTCTCTCCTTCAAAAGTATTTATAGTTTAGTATCACTAAACCATGCAAGTGCTCTTTGAAGATCCAGGCATGAGAAACCTCATGGAATAATTCTTTGAACATTTTTCTTTCAATATGAACTTGCCTGGCAACTGATTTACTGTCCGCTCTACTAAGAAAACCATACAACAAAACAGACTAGTAAAATCATTATGATTCCTTTTTTGAAATGTGAAATGCTTTGAGACCACTTCAGATTTTTCTATGTATAATCTGCCTAGAAATGAGTTTGCACTGATACTAAAAATGTGCTTAGAGTTTCCAAAAACCACATATAGGGAGAAAGTTCTACATTTGTCAAGAACTGTCAAATTTCTTTCTATTATAGAAAACACTAAAATTAATTTTTCCTAAATGGATAACTGTATTTATATTTCAAGTATTAGTGCTTGGATACTTTTCATACGTGTTTGGTTTCTTTTCTCATTTAGAGTTGTTGGGTTTTTTGTTTGTTTGTTTGTTTTCTGTTTTGTTTTGTTTTTTGGTGGTACTAGGGTTCCTGGAAGCCCTTCTACCTCCGGGCTACACTCCTAGACCTATTTTTATTTGGAAACAGGGTCTCATAAGCTAGCGGGGCTGGCTTCAAGCCTGCGCGATCCTCCTGTCTCCGCCTCCCAGGCACGGGGATTACAAGCGTGCACCACCATGCCCGGCGTCTATTTTAGAGTTTTTAAATGATGAGATTAACAATAGTATAGAATAAGGCTGTATCTGTGGAATAGTAAAGTAACTGGATTCACGAGTGAAATTTCAATTTCCTGTTCACGTTAGATAATAAATATGTATTGAGTGCCTTGTAGGTGTCATGCGCTGGCATACGAAAGTGGACAAAAACAGTTACAATTCATCCTCTCGAGAAACTTCGACTTTAGTGGGCAAGATGGACACTAACCAAAAAATCATTTAAAAATACATAATCACAGCTATGCTAAAGATTATGAAAGGAAGGTACCCATCGCCACAGAGACGCATAAAAGGGAAATACACAGCAGTCTGGGAGAATAAGGAGAATTTCATGAGGAGGTAAAGGAATGTTTGGGGCCAACTGACAGCACACTTGGAAGACCACTGTTCTGAGAGATCTGGGGCTCTGGAGAAACCAAAAGGAGGTCAGGGTGGCTGGAAGGCACAGAGCAAGAAGGCAGAGAATGACACAGGTGAGGCGAGCAGAGACCAGACTGTGCTGCATGTCGCTGGGAGAACTAAGGACCTTAGCCTGGTGGTTTTATTTATCCAGTTGGTTAGATACCTGAAGCAATAGCTTATCCAATAAATAGATGAAATAACTCCTTACTCAGCCACAAGTGACACAAATTCATCTTACACAGTCATTTGGTTATCGATAGCCTTAAAGACGTACCTTAGGAGACAGCACGACATAGTGTGGCAGAGGAAACGAAGCTTCATGTCTTTCACCAGAGGGACTTGAGAAAACTCTGAATGTGTTGGAAGCCAGAGGTTAGTGCTGTCAAATGACACTGTTAGGCTATGTTGGGGCAAAGTTTTCAAGGAGGAAAAGCATGCATCTCCGGAGCCTTTATTTGTGAAGTCTGTGCCCATTCCGAGGATGCTCTTAGATCAACTATCACCTCCTCCAGGCCCTTGGGAGCCATATTTATTCTGACACAATCCTCTGTCTCCTACCTGTGGACACTCAGAGCTGACAAATTCTACGTACCATCCCTACTATTCAATGATTACAGCTGTGTTCTCTAAGAAAAGAGAAAGGTGGATTTTACTTACATGAGTTGGGAAAGGGAAACTAACATTAAAAATTTTTTTACTAGTTTTTATTTTTAAAAAAAGAAAATCATGGCATATACATGCCTGTAATCCCAGTACTTGGGAGGCTGAGACAGAAAGATCACGGGTTTGAAGACAGCCTAAGCAACTTAATGAGACCGTGAGTTCCTTAGAAAGACCCTTTTTCAAAATAAAAAGGCTTGGAGGTAGAATCCCTTTGGGTTAAATCCCCAGAACCCCCCCCCCCCGCCAAGAAAAACAAGCATTCATAGTGAGGGAAGTGATAGAAGTAAAATTAGGACAAGGAGCTCTTAAAAGAACCTGAAACACTAGGGTGAGGAGTTGCTTTATTCCCTCTGAGATCCACTGGAAATTTGGCAAAGTAAATTTATCAGAGTTATTAATAAAGTTACTGAAATTAATTTGTAGTGTTTATCAACTCATTCAACAAATATTCAATTCTTATGGTGCCCCCAAAAATATAGTTCTAGATTCTAGGTTTGTAGACAACAAACCAGTAAAGGGGTAAAGGGGGATATTCATTAATATATATGTTGAATTAGGCATAGTAGCACATGCCTGTAATCCCAGTGCTTGGGAAGCTGAGACATGAGGATCTCAGATTTAGGGGAAGCTGCAGCAATTTAGTGAGACCTTGTTTCAAAATTTAAAAAAAAATTAAAAATTAAAAAGAAGGGCTGGGCATATAACTTGAAGGTAGAATGCCCCTGGGTTCAATCATGTGTGTGTGTGTGTGTGTGTGTGTGTGTGTTGAAGTTTGATGTAGAATAGCAATCTGAAAAGAAAGGAAGGATCAGAGATATTTTGAAAATTTTTTCATAGATTAATCATTGAACAGGTTGGGATCGGAACCTGTTGTGAGGCACGGCCGGTGTTGGGGCCTGCCGAGGGGTTAGGCCGGTGCTGGGGCCAGCAAGGCTGGGATCAGATCCTGCTGTGAGGCAAGGCTGGTGCTGGGGCCTCCGAGGCTGGGATGTGAGCCTGCAGAGGGATGAGGCCAGTACTGGAGGCAGCAAGGCCAGGATGAGAGTCTGCCAGGTGGCTAGGCCAGTGCTGGGGCCTTCAAGACTGGGATGGGAACTTGCAATGTGGCATACACAGAGAAATATCACAGAAAATAAAAAACCAGATGCTTTCCCTAATATGCAAAAACTAGGAAAAAAATAGGTAATAGGAGATCTAGTTGAAGAAAGGGCCCTATGGAGGAGCAATTAAAGTAACCAATCAGAGGGGATGGGATGGGGGAGGATAGGATCTCTTTAAAACTCATGATGTACGTAACCAAGTGTATCAAAGTTAATCACCAATCATGGGATCGAGGGAGGGGGAGGGAATGAGATGGGAATTGGATAAAGGCTAATTGGATGATATGTGCTTGTATATCCTCACAAGTCTTGTATTCCATTGTGATGTGTGACTACAATGCACCAATAAGAAATATATAAAAAATTAAAATAAAAGAGGGACATCAAAGAGGACTGTAGTCTCTATAAGATGAGTAGACTGTTGGTACCAAGTAGAAAACTGGGTCACATTTGAAAAAAAGGTGACAACTTACCTATCTAATGTTAAGTTTAAAGTCATAATTGGTTTCATCAAACAGAGAAGTCACAACAGACAGATTTCATAAGGGGAATATGATCATTCTCTCTTTTCACTCATTATATTTGGTTGGCAAAATATACTTCAAAAACCCTGAACATACAATATTGTACTTAGCCATTGGTGAAAATATTTTGATTCAGAGGAAGACTTTATGTCAATATTCTGTTCCTATGTTCAGGTTAATGAGATTTAATATAGAAGGTACCTACTGGAAAGATTTCAGCATTGTGAAAGACCAAAGATATTTAGGAGAGAAACATTTTAATTAACTGTTAAATATAGTTGTTGATTTATGTGTTTATGAATATACATAACCACATACATGCATACATAAATGTTTGTCTCTATATATACACATACATATGTGCACACATTTCTTCCTACAAAGATGTTGACAGTGGCTTTTCAGAATCAAGCGGTAGAAAACATACAAACATTTATTTAAGACCCTGTCCAAGTAAACCATAAATACTTATACATGTAATTTAAAAAGCAGTTTTGAATACTTTTATACTCTTTAAGATAAACAATTAAGATGATTACTGATGAACAATTAGAAATTAACATTAGAATGTACAGATAACCCCACATGCTTCTTCATAGCCATTTACTGAGGTTATCTTGTAAGAAGTTTAAATCTAAAAGACAGGAGTTATAAAAATGCATGAATTCAAATTCAGCTTTAAAAGTGGAATTAAAAATACATTATAAAGTGTAAATCAAAAGGCCTTAATTTATGTTAAAATTGCCTTTCCCCCCAAGGGTTTTAAAGCACTCAGAAACTTTATTTTAGCAGTCATGCTCTGATTTCAATTATGTGAGAATTATTCTATCTTCATGGACATGAAAACACAGAACAGAGAATAAATGAGTTGTTCCTGTTTAAACAGAAACTATACAAACAAAGGGATTCATACTCATAAATACTAAAGACTCCTAATAAAGTTGGCAAAAAGTGGTTGAAAGGGGAGTTTTGAGAAATTCCCTGGAGGTCTGGTATTAAATGTATGTCATTTACCAGAATTGCAAGTGTTTTTACTTCCCCACCTTGACACCAATATTCCTATTCTTTGGATACTGCTTTGGGCAATACAAACAAAATATTTTTTCCAGCTTTACTCATATTTATCAAGGAAGAAAGAGACAAATATCATAGCTATCTATTTTAACCTATCTAATCCTCCAATTTTTGTTCAAGGGTTCTTGGAAAATTCATGTACTTATTTCAGACATCTAAAAGGGTAGTAAATATGTATTAAAATAATTTCCTCTACAGAAGTCACTGCAAATGTATTACAAAATTTCTCCTGGAAGATAGAAAAAGTTCCTAGAAAAGAGGACTTTCTACAGTACATGCAGTGCTAAATATATTGGCTAGTCATACTCATTTCAAAGGAATCAGTATATCCTTTACATACATAACTCTTTCCAGTATACAGCTAAAATGTCAAAACCCACTCTCTCTCTCTCTCTCTCTCTCTCTCTCTCTCTCTCTCTCTCTCTCTCTCTCTCTCTCTCTCTCCCTCCCTCCCTCCCTCCCTCCCGCATTGTAAATGAAAGAAAACTGTTAGTGTTCTTCCTTCAATCTATCTTTCAATAGTCAAATTGGCTATGTTTTCTAGGCTCTTATGGCCTAGTAATTTTAGAATTCTATACACAGAAACAACTGCATAACTACATAAGAACATGTGTATGAGAATTATCCCTACAGCATTATTTGCAATGGCAAACAAAGTATGAAAAATAGACATGATCAACAATAAATAAATTCCTTAAAAATTATAATACATTCAAACTGTGAAATGCTGAGCAGAGGTCACAAATAATGTGTTACATGTGTGATGATATGATATTTATAATAATTATCATATCGGAAACAAGTTAAAATCAAAGCTCTGTACTTTTTTAAAAGCATATAAGTCTATGCGCATATTTATTTATTTATTTATTTATTTATTTATTTATTTATTATTTTTTGGTGGTACTGGGGTTCCTGGAAGCCCTTTTACCTCCGGGCTACACTTCCAGACCTATTTTATCCTTTTTATTTGGAAACAGGGTCTCTTAAGCCAGCGCGGCTGGTTTCAAACTTGAGCGATCCTCCTGTCTCCGCCTCCCAGGCGCGGGGATTACAAGCGAGTGCCACCACGCCTGGCTGTCTATGCGTATTTATATGAGCCTTAAATATTATAGAAAAAAATTAAAGAAGAAAATTACTTTAAGTATTTAAATGTTAAGGTGGTTTAATTGGTGGAAGTAGAATAATGCAACAGTTTTAGGAAGAAGAACTCTAACACACAATGGGCAACAACATATGGAAAGGTACTCAACTACAGTAATCATCGGGGAGATACAAGTGAAAACCACAATGAGGCCGGGCGTGGTGGCGCACGCTTGTAATCCCCGTGCTTGGGAGGCAGAGACAGGAGGATCGCGCAGGTTCGAAGCCAGCCGCGCGCTGGCTTAGGAGACCCTGTTTCCAAATAAAAATAAAAAAATAGGTCTGGGAGTGTAGCCCGGAGGTAGAAGGGCTTCCAGGAACCCCAGTACCACCAAAAAAAAAAAAAAAAAAAAAAAAAAAACCACAATGAGATGACACTCCCTATCTGTCAGCATGGCTACTGTGGAAAAGAAGACAGTGTTGGTGAGGCTGGGGAGAAAAGAGAACAAACCCTGCACAGTGTTGGTGGGAATGTACACTGGTGCAATCATATGGAAAACAGCAAAGAGGTTGCTCCAAATTTTAAAACTAGAACTATCATACAATTCAGCAAGCCTACGTCTGGGTATATTCAAGTGAAATGAAATTAGCATGTTGAAAAGATATATGTAGTCTGCATGCTCATAGTAGCATTTTCACAATACCAAAAATAGGAAAACAACCTAAGTATCCATCAATGGAATATACAGAGAAAATGTGGTGTGTGTACACACACACACACACACACACACACACACACACACACACATCCCAAACTTCTTAGAACCAAAGAGTATATAAAACAGTGGTTGCCAGGGCTGTGGTAAAAATGGAGAGGTGTTGGTTAAAGGACAGACACTTCCAGGTATAAGATGGGTAAGTTTTGGAGATCAAACCAGTGTGGTGAGTACAGTTAATAATATGAATCCAGGAGGTGTAGCTTATAATGCAGGAGGTTCTGAGTTCCATCCTCAGCATGAAAATAAAAATTAATAATAGACCAGATTATAAGTGTCTTCATTCACACAACACACATATGGTTAACCATGGGAGATGATGAATGTGTTCATTAATTTGATTGTGATGAATATATAGGATAAACATGCATTAAACCATCACAGTATATAATTTAAAATATAAAATTTTATGTGTCAATTAAATATTTTAAATAAAAATAAAGGTAAATATTGTGCTTCAAAAAAGAAAGGGAAGCGCCGGGCATGGTGGCGCACGCTTGTAATCCCCGCGCTTGGGAGGCAGAGGCAGGAGGATCGCGTAGGTTCGAAGCCAGCGCTGGCTTAGGAGACCCTGTTTCCAAATATAAAATGTAAAAAGAGGTCTGGGAGTGTAGCCCGGAGGTAGAAGGGCTTCCAGGAACCCCATTACCACAAAAAAAAAAAAAAAGAAAAGAAAGGGAAGCATATCTCTAAATAGGACTAAGAAAAGCTTTAAGGATAAAACTCTGATAATACATTGGAAGTGAAATTATGAAAATCATGCCATCCTCTAAAACATCCTATCAGATTGTCTGAGAAGTTAATTAAAAACAACTAAGCAGCTGGGTACTGTGGCACACACCTGTGATCTCAGTGCTTGGGAGGCTGAGACAGGAGGATCCCAAATTTGAGGCCAACCTGGCTAACTTAGACCCTGTTTCAAAGTAAAAAAAATAAATAAATTAAAAAAAATAATGGCTGTGGGTATAGCTCAATGGTAGATTCTCTTGGGTTCCATTCCCAGTACCAAAAAAAAAAAAAAAAAAAAAAAAAGCTACTAAGGCATTTCTTAGCCCGTGAGGCATCAATTAACTTAGATAATAATCCTACAAACTCAAAAGTATCTATTAAAAGGCTGGTTCTGGCATGCTCTGACCTTGATGGGTACGTAGAGATGTTATAGGCTAATCAGTGGAAGAGAAATAAAAAGCAAAATTAAAAATCAGTGCTCCCGCCGTATGATTTAGTCGTACACAAATTACAGGATATCAGTCACTGTGATGACACTGACAGATGAACTATCCTGTGACAACATAAGTGTCTTTGCAAATGCTCGCAATGCAATCGAGATTTTTCTCTCTTACAAATGGTGATTCTTTGAAGCTTTCAGAGAGAAAATTTAACATTTTCTCTACTTTTTCTGTTCCAAAAGATATATAGAAAATTCATCTGGCACTTCAACTTCTTCCAACTCCTTTTGTGCTATGACAGAATGGGTAAGACATTCTATTATATAAAAGAGGTGGGACATCATTGGGAATGGAAATTTACAACAGGGAGCGAAAGTGAACCCTTGAAGATGTGGCAAGCAATCCTAGTTTCTGTTATCAAATGGGATGAACCTGTCCATATAATCGTTTACTTTTTAAATTTCTGGGCTTCCTTCCCTCCTATATCCTGCATATAGGGTGACACTTATAGGGTGGCAGGAAAAGCAAATAACTGTACAAGCAAAAATAATGTCTATTTTCCTTGCTTGGGGTAGATTTATATACAACAACTTGATAATTTTATGTTTCCAAGTTTGCCAGTAAATTTTACTATGTGTGAGGATAATATAAATAAAATGTCAATCAGTGTTTTTATATATGTAACATTATAATTGGTAATATATTAGTGGTTTGCAAAACTATTTTCTGTTAATAGATCAACCACCATAATACAGATTATAAAATAGATATTTATAGCAGGTTGAATAATGGCCCTCTAAAAGATAAGTCAATATTCTAAACCCAAGAACTTGTGAATGTAAAGTTATCCAGAAAAAGGTTATTTACAGATATAACTAAACTAAAAATATCAAAATAAGATCATCCTGGATCATCTGGGCGGACTCTAAATCAAATGACAAGTATTCAGGTGACAAGAGATACAGAGGAAAGATGAATAGAGAAGAGGAGCGACACAGGTGAAGATGGAGGGGTAGAGAGGCTGATGGGCCCACGAGGTCAGCAGTGCTGAAAGCCACTAAAGCTGCAGAGGCGAGAGAAGGGATCTCTAGAGGGGGTACAGCCCTTTCAACACCTTGCTTTCAGGCTTCTGGCCTGCAGAGCTATAAGAGAATACATTTCTGTTATTTCAAAGCACAAAGGTTGTGAAAATTAGTTATGACAGTCTTAGGAAACAAATAACACACTATTTTTTTCTCATACCTTTCCTTGCATTCAAAGGTTTTAAGTAATGACAATACCCACACTCATGAGCACTCTCAGAGTGATGCCTTTTTGCAACCTTCATATTAACCTTCCTAAAGACTCCATGAAGATGATTTTATAATTAACTAATATTACTGATGAAGAAACTGAGAATTAGGATTCAATCCCTAAGTTAGTCTAACTCTAGTCCAGGCTCCTCTATTAAAAATACTGGAGAAGAATAAACACTATAGGTGAAATAAGTTCTATTTTGCTTGCATGTGCATTTAAAACACCTCTGGAAGGAGGGGGAGTAGGGATATGGGAACAAGGTGGGAATGTATTTTCTCCTTTACAAAATGTTCCAAAATTATAAATAATGTTAATATATTGTCTGTTCAGAAATAACTTAGATGAGAAAAACATGAGTTGTCTGATAGAAAAAAAGTTTGTAAATTCCCAAATGGCTAGCAAGAAACTAATAAAAATATTATGAATTTATGGGCAGAAGGAGCAATTTTGAGGCTAGACCGAAAATCATTCCAGACTTGGGAAATATGTTTGAGAGATTATTAGGTGACTACTGAAGTACTGCTCAAGTAAAAACCAACTCACAGGTACACTATGCCCTGGCTTTCCTACTGTCTGCCCATGCAAAAGTGGCATCTCACTACTGGTGATAGGTGAAGAGTAGAAAACTACAACCAAGCATCCCAAGTGTTTGGTGGACAAGTCTTTCCCTCAGGAATTTCAATCCTTTCCTATTTGTCGTAGTTATTGAACGTATGAGCTGGGCATGGTGGCACCTGCCTATAATCCTAGCACATGGGAGCCTGAGACAGGAGGATCACAGGTTCAAGAACATCCTCAGCAAGTAGTAAGACTATTGTTAACCTAGTGATACGCTGCTTCAAAATAAAAGTAAAATATGGCTGGGGTGTGTGGTTCAGAGGTTGAATACCCCTAGTTTCAATTCCCAGAACCACAAAAAAAAAAAAGCAAAAAGTAAGTATGATAACATGGCCTAACTGTATCTAGGTATTGGATGTCCCAAAACACAGATTATAAAGTGAATCAATACATGGGATTGTATAAAACTGAAGAGCCTCTGTACAGCAAAGGAAACTGTCAAGAACCCCAATCAAGAGCCAACAGAATGGGAGAAGATTTTTCCCACATACTCTTCTGATAAAGGACTAATATCTGGAATATACAGAGAACTCAAGAAACTCAGTACTAAGAAAACAAATAACCCAATCAAAAAATGGGCAAGTGAATTAAATAGAAACTTCACGAAAGAAGAAATTCAAATGGCCAATAAATGCATGAAAAAATGCTCAACATCATTGGCAATCAAAGAGATGCAAATCAAAACCACCCTGAGACTTCACCTAACTCCAACTAGAATGGCAATCATTCAAAACAAAAACAACAATAAATGCTGGCAAGGATATGGAGAAGTGAGAACTCTAAAACGTTGTTGGGATTGCAAATTAGTGCAACCACTTTGGAAATGAGTATGGAGGATCCTCAGAAGAATGGGAACAAACTTACCATTTGATCCAGCAATACCACTTCTGGGTATCTACCCAAAAGAAAGGAAAACAAACTATCAAGCTAATGCATGTGTATCTATATTCATAGCTGTACAACTCACCATAGCCAAACTATGGAGCCAGCCAAGATGTCCATCAACAGATGAATGGATTACAAAACTGTGGAATATGTACACAATGGAATTTTACTCAGCCATAAAGAAAAACACAATTACATTATTTACAGGGAAATGGATAGAACTGGAGGACATTATGCTAAGTGAGATTAGTCAGTCACAAAAAAGATGAAATCAGATGTTTTCCCTAATATGCAAAAACTAGGGAGAAATGAGTAACAGGAGGAACTCTAGATGATGAAGGAAATCCTATAGAGGAACAAATAAAGTCATCTAACTTAGGGAATGGGAAGAGGGAAGAGGAAAACTCTATAAAGAACATGATGTACAAACATATCAAAGTCAATCACTAAGCCAAGCATGGGAAGGAGGGATGGGGAGGGAATGGAGTAGGGACTGGGTAAGGGCTAATTGCATAATGTGTGTATGTATGTCTCCACCATCTTTTATCCCATTAAGATGTATGGCTAGAATGCACCAATAAAAATTTTTTAACACAGATTTTAAAGTTATTGTTGAAGAAATAATAAATTTTTATTTGCATTTTAGCATATAGTTAAAAGAAGAAAGTACTTGGGATGTCTCATAGCTATTCTTGAGCCTACAATTCTAAAATTATAGTGCTTTTACTTTAATCCCCTTATTTAAGTGGCATGAGCTATAAAAATACAAAACATGGCTGGGTGTGGTGGCCCACGCTTGTAATCCCAGTACTTGGGAGGCTGAGACAGGAGGACTGCAATTCATGGATAGCCTCAGCTACATAATGAGGTCCTCTGCAACTCAGTGAGACCCTATTTTAAAATAAAGAATAAAAGAAATGGACTGGGGGTGTACCTTGAAGGTAGAATGTCCCTAGGTTCAATCCCCAGTATCGCAAAAAATAAATAAATAAATAAAAGCTCTCCATTGTTACATTGCTTTTTCTATGTAACTTCTGTGAATCATTCTTTTTTTATTAAAATAATTTTCCCAACAAGCTTCCAAATAAAATCATAAATTTTAATAAAAATAATGGTTCAGGTTTTCATTATTATCAGTTAGCACTTTATGCAATCTTTACAACTACTAAATAAACCAATAGAGGTTGGTGGCTTGTCTTTCCCAGAGACTCATACAAACCCCCAAAGATAATTGAGTAGATTAGAGTAAACACCAATAAAATCTAGGTCAACCTTAATAACCTTCCAACAGCAGCGGCCACAATGCATACCAAATGCACCAACCATGAAGCCAAAACCAATTCAGAACCTTCTGAAGATGATGCATTTGCATACGCTGATTTTGCATGACTTTCCTTTTTCAGCATATTTACTTTCAACTATAGCTTGCATTTCACTACTTTAAATATTGTTTAAAATGACAGACTCATTCCTCATAATTAAGTTTTGATTGACTTGACTCATTATTTCTTACCAAAATGAAACCAAAAGAGATTGATCTTGCCTGGGGTAGAAAATTATGGTTAAGAAAAGGAAACAGTTCAAATAATGCTATGCTCACATATGAAGTTACCAATAACAATTTCAATATCATGTATGGGGTAGAGGAGTGGGGTGGGGCCTTGAGAAAAACACAATAATTACTGTGCACAGGTTCAAGAACATCCTCAGCAAGTAGTAAGACATACCGTGTCTCTATCACTTAGAACTTCACTATAATGTATACTTACCATCCACCAATAAAAAAGGTATATCTAATTAACTCAACCTTTCAAATACTTAAGATTTCAATATCAGAAATTATAAATGGAACTCAGAAACAACAAAATCAGCCAATACACTGAGCCTATGCAATACAAAGTCTTTCCTAGGGAAATTCTACTTATTTTCTGCATCATATATATTTAATTCTGTGGGACAGCAAGGGCATGTTGTCAAGCATCCTAAAAAGACCAAAGTCCTCGAGGAAGCATTTTTCTCTTGAGGTGTTTCTCACTTGCTCTCTGGACAGGAAATTGTACTAAAGATGCTCTTACACAAAACAAACAAAAAGGGGGGGAGGTTTTGCAATGAGCAATGTTTCTCTACACTGAGATTCATCAACTTCTTGAAAAAATATTCTAAGAGTACCTAGTGTGAGCTAAGGCATTAAGAAAAATAAATAAAAAATAAGTTCTTCCCTTCAAGAGTATATACCTTAGTGAGGGACACAGCAGGATATGTTGATTTTGGAGCACATGTTTAGCACAAGGCACATACAAATCAAGGTCACTGACAGGTCACTTCCTGGGAATTAAGAAACATCTCACAGAAATCTTTGAGATAGAGATGTCATTGAAGAGCTAATCTTAAAGTTTCTGGAAGTGATTTGGATTTTTTCCTTTTTTTTTTTTTTTTCAGAACATCCCTTAATATGCCCTGTATTGTGGACATTATTATGAGGATTCAGGTAAATTTGAAAGTCCTAATACTGGGAATTGATCTTATGAGTTCCTGTATTTTTGAGTTGTATTTTTATACTTAAAGTGCTTTCCTAAGCTTCGAGATCTCATTAAATGTGCAGGTTTTAGAAAATGCAATGATCATTATGGGTTATGACCTACTAATTATCATAGCTCTGACTCATGCCACTCCTTTCTCTCAGTAACTGGTGTGAATCTTTTAAGCAAATTATTTGAGATGATTTTAAATTTGTAGAAGAGTTGTAAAATGAGTGAAGTTCTTATATGCCTTTCACTCAACTTTCTGTAATACTAACATCCTATATAACCAATAGTACAAACATCAAAACTAAGAAATTAACATTGGCTTAACGCTTTTAGCTAAACTACAGGCTTACTTATATTTCATCAGTTTTCCCTGCAATGTTCTTCTCACTTATGACTTAATTACTTTTTAAAAACTTTTTAAGTTTGTGCCTTATGCTTTGAAAACTGTGAGAAAGGGGTTGTTTGGTCCTTTGATGTACTACTTATTATGTATACTTGGCTGAACTCTGGTACACAGGACTATAGATACACAAAAATATGTATTTCACAATCCTATTTTCCACATACCACTAATATGTAAAACTGGACGTGGTGCTTTACCTTAGGGATGGAAGGCTCCGCCCCATCTGGTGAAGTTTCTTAAGATGGCAGCATCTCTATGTGTCCTGGTCTAGTGGCAGGTGTAGACACCTACACTGAGATACTCATCTGTTAAGAACTGGACTCTTCCACTGCATAACTCAAAGCCAGAGGAAATTTGTCAGAAGGACCTCTGCAAATCCCTCATTATTTATCTGCATTGTCTTATATATAACTAACTAACAGGGGCCAAGATGCTTTACTTCAAATCACTTTCCCTTTGATGGGTTTCACTATAAACTGAAAACAAGAATTTTAGAAAACTGGGGCAGGTGGGAAAAATACCTGACGTGACACCATCTGCTTATTTCTTCTACTATTTTCCTTTTCAGACTGGTATTACAATGTTTTCCTTTATTCAGTAATGAGAAATCTTAGATCTTAGGATGACAAATGTGCTCAACTACCTATAGGACTCCACAAGGAACATTATTTTGACGTATATGTGAAACTGGAAGTATAAATTGCTCTGGCACAAGGAAGATCCTCTCACTCCTCGAAGTTAATATAGACTACTCCAACATAACTGATCAGAAAGTGGAGTCGCTTTTTCATAACTCCCCAGAGTCCTTGGCATTAGTCAGAAATGATCTTTTCTTGCAGTGTCATGATTATTGCAGTGCACTACAATTTCCTGCACCATTGCTGGAACTTGTAGCCTTGTAAGAAAGAGATTTGATTCATTAATTGGGGGAAAAAAACATGAACAGCACCAATAGTTTCTTCAATTAAATAAAAATAAGCTTCAGTTGATTGATGCTTTCTACCACTCCTATAGAACAAAATAAAAGAGAACACAAATTCATAAAAGAATAAAATGGTAAACCAGCTAGGCTCAGTGGCTCATGCTTATAATTCCAGTAACTCAGGGGAGTGAGGCAGGAGGACTGCAAGTTCAAGGCTAGCCTGAGTAACTTAACAAGACTCAAGAAAGAAAGAAAGAAAGAAAGAAAGAAAGAAAGAAAGAAAGAAAGAAAGAAAGAAAGAAAGAAAGAAAGAAAGAAAGAAAGAAAACAAGCTAGGGTTGAAGCTTAATGGTAGAGTGTCCTTGAACTTAATCCCTACTACCATAATAAATAAATAAATAAATAAATAAATAAATAAATTTTAGTTAATTCTTTAATGTAGTGGATTTTACCTGAAAGAAGGCTTTAATATATACACACACACAAACACACACACACACACACACACACACACACACACACACACACACCACATAACACTACTTTTAAGGGAGACTTTTGCTTTTTCAATATTATGACATTTAAAAAGAATTCAGTAAACCTAGTATCGTTAAGCATTTATTTTCCATACAATATCATCTATCAAATATACTTTACACATAAATATTTTGTCCACAGTTCATTATTGGTGAGTAACTGAAATATACTGTCAAAACACTGTTAATTTGATCTAAATTGGACTCAAATGATCAGATGTTTTAATTAGAACATTACTTCTTATCACAACATTAGTCTTTATTTAAGCATAAATTGAAACTGATTTCTCAGAACTTTAATGGAAGGGCTTTGTCCCCATGTTCTACAGGCTGTTTCACACTGTGGCCTTATTTCTAGGAACCGACAACAGAAGCCCCAATTCTCATTTCCTCGACTCTTTATGGGAGAATTAAAAGCTGACTCTCCTCATTGGTTGCACTCAGCTCAACTGTGGCAAAGGATCAGCTCCTATCATTATAGAGACTTCTGTCATCTTATCTTAATACCTTCTTTCCCCCACTTTGTGATTTCACATGGAGTACTGCAGGATTTGTCGGCATGAAGCCAGGTTTTGACCACTGAGAATATGAAAAATAATGGCTCTTTTTCCCCAATGTTTGCTCAATTTCCTTTTATCTCTCTGTTTATCTATTTATCCATCCATCCATCTGTCGTCTATCTATTTTGTGGTACTGGGGACTGAATCCAGGGGCAGTCTACCTTGGAGCTATACCTCTAGCCTTTATATTTTGAAAACAGAGTATCCCTAAGTTACCACACACTGGCATTAAACCAGCCATTCTCCTGTCTCAGCCTCCCAAATACTGGAATTACTTACCTGAGCCACTAATCTGTTGGTCTGGTTTTTTGGGGAGAGTGGGGTAAGAAGTGTTGGGGTTGAACCCAGGGCCTCAAGTTGAGCAAGTGTTTTACCACTGAGCTACATCCTCAGTCCTCAAGTCCCTTATTAATCAAATTTGAAAAGAGATTTTGCGCGTGTGTGTGTGTGTGTGTGTGTGTGTGTGTGTGTGTGTGTGAAAATGCTTGTATCTCTACACACAGATAAAATGGTAATAAGATGGGATTAAGATTTTACATATCTTTATTTCTCTTTTACAAGGCCTCCAGAGGTTCCAGTTTAGCAGTACTATGCAAAAGGTGTCTTGGAAATGACATGCAGGGACCTCATCCTTCTGGCAAGTTGTAGGGTCTTATTGGCTGTAGGTACCATATCTACTCTATGCTTCTGTCACTATGGGGGCCTGGACAGGCTGGTTGTATCTTAAATTTTGGATATCCTAAGAATGTAAATAAATGATAAGAAATAATGTCCTCCCTTAGGGAACAAGATTTTCACGTTTAGGAAGACATGCAGATAGTTGTTGGATGTTTCACTTTTTATCTCATCCCTGTGCTGTAATTATTATTTCAAAGGAATACTGGTACATACAGCAGACTAACTAATTTGGAAGAATGTTCTAGTTTATGCTTCTACCACCACTACTTTAGAAAATTTCAAACATATAATTCAAGAAAAGGTTACAGATGTTTTCTGTAAAAAATAACAAAAAGAGCTATAGAACATTTTACTACATCTAACCATTTATGAATAGACATGATAATAAAGAGGGAAAATAGGAGTATGGAAGAGAAAGTTAAGTCTTTTAAAACTTGTGTTGCTGAAGTAAAAAAAAAATCAATCACAATATAAGATGTGGAAAATAAAAAATTTTAAGGCAGAGCTAAAGAGGAAGGGCAGAGGAAGACTCACTTTATCTTCAATATAGACATGCACAAACATGTAAATCATCTTTGGTTATTTAGTAAGCTGAGTGAACAAAAACTAAATAGCTATACATACTTTAGATACTTGAGCTTAATAATCTAACTTCAAGAGAAGGCCTTGAATCAAGGACTCCTAACCAACTATGCATGAAGAGATAAAGAGAATAGGAAGGATTATCTTTAAAAATGAGAGTCTAGCAGGAAAGCTCAGTGCAAAGCTCATGCTTAGTATGTGTGAGGCCCTGGCTTCAATCCTCAGCAACAACAACAATAAAAAATAAAAAAAAGAAAAGAAGAAAAAAAGCCCCTTTAAAGTATCCCTTGTCTAAATACTCATCTCTACTAAGCTATACTTTCGCAAATAGATGCTTTATTCAATCTTCAGGTCATCTACTGACCTTACATTTAAGGCAAAAATATATGTCTGTTTGACAGGCATTGAGAATTTGTCTGCAATCTCCCATTTTATTAGGTAGCAATAGGAAAAAACAACAATAATCAAGTATGGATACTTAAATGATAACATTAGCAAGCTAGTGAACTTGGCTTTCGATTAAGTGTGCCATGCAATTATCTTTTATACATTCATTTCACAGTCTGTATCTTATATTACTTAATTGCAAAGGAAAGAGTAGACTGCTCATGTGTACACTAACTGCTGAATATATAAGTGATTGACTGGCCCTGTTCTCAATCCATGAGAGAAAACAAATATTATTGAAGACAATATAAAGAGGCAAAAATTGCAAGATATAATTGACAAAAGTATGTACTGTCCTCTCATTAAAACATGACTTAAGAACAGAGTGTATAGACCTAAATCACACTCTAAGGTTTAGTAAACATCTATAACATGAGATTTAAATATTGGCAAAATACTTATGATGAAAAATCAACCATTTCATATGTAAGGATAGCAGCTGTTGTAATGAAACTTGAAAATGGCCATTTAAGTTGTAGTGTTTCCATCCTTTGTTTATTAAAAATGGTGTTTACTTATGGCTGAAACTGGTAACTACATGGAGAAAAGCCCAACTGATTTACTTCATCATAGAAATAAACACCGATGTAGCTTAAAAACATAAAGATTTGCCATTAACTATCCACATATATTATTATTGTTTATAGTCTTTGTCAAAGAATATAATCTTCATCTCTGATACAACATCTTAACTTTTAGATCAAAAAATATTATATTCACAGAGGAATAGCTGAAGAATGTATATGTACACTAATTTTTCTATAGTCCTTACATTTTCTTCTGGCTTCTCTTGGTCCATTAGAGACCTATATATGGAGAATAAAGCATTTTGCAACTTGTAGAATTATTTTCTTCCTGAAATGTACTTTGGTTTTAACACCTAGAAATGCTATAATAAAGATCTATATGAATTTTATCATTGCGTTTTTGTACAGATATTGGTGAGACCATCATCTTTTACATTACATGCAGTGTCCTTTTATGAGAACTATGAAAAAAATTTTATTTACTTGTTATCCCCAAGAAAAGTTGTTCAGGGAATACTAAATCTTTTTTAAGTGACTGGAGTAGTTTTAAAACATGTCTGAAAATTCTGACACTTCTTCAGTCCAATTTCTTTCCTTCTAATATGGCCTTATTTTAGTGACTCTCTTGCTCTTACTCTCACTGTGCTTGGATCTCTCAAACAATATATAGAAGATGCTCAGCAATCTGAGACATAAAGACAGAGAAAGAGATGCTCTGGGAAGACCAGATAACTTCATACTCTTTTGTGAAAGACATGATAATGCCCCCTGCAAAGATGTTATCAGTGTGGGTGGCAAGAGCATCATAATTCTTAGAAGAGGAAGGTAGCAGAAGAGGGGCAAGTGCAAATATGACTGTAGAAAAATAGTCATAAAACACACTGCCACTGGGTTTTTGCCTTTCTTTTCTTTTTTCTTTTTTAGTACTGGGGATTGAACCCAGAGGAAGTCTACCTCCAAGCCACATCCGCAGGACTTTTTTTTTTATTTTTTATTTGGAAACAGGGTCTTGCTAAGTTGCCAAGGGCCTAAGTTGCTAAGGCTGGCTTTGAACCTATTATCCTCCTGTCTCAGTCTCCCAAGTATGGGATTATAAGTATGGGCCACCATGCCCACTATGCTACTGGTTTTGAAGATGGAGGAAAAGTACCAGGAGCCAAGAAAAATGGGTAGTCTCTAGACACTGGAAAAAGGAAGAAAAGAAACAGTCTGCCAGAATTTCCAGAAAGGGATATGGCTCTGCTAACACCTTGATTTTAGCCCGATAATATCTATGTCAGATTCTAACCCACAGAACTATATGATAATAAACTTGTGTTAAGTAATTACATTTGTGATAATTTGTTACTGCCTCAGGAGAAAATTATATACCCTTGTTTTAAGCCTCTGAGCATAGGGAAGCTTTCTTTCCTGTATTTCTATAATTGGAACAGTGACCTTGCCTAATTCTCAGTTTTGGCCTACAGGATGCTCAAACCAACTCAATGACCCACCTCTGACCACCCTACAAAGACTCTTTTCTCTACCCTAATTATCTCTTCTTGATATGCTCCCTCTCTTTTGTTATATTTTTTAATGTTACTTCCAATCCTTTTAAAAACAGGGCCAGAAATAAATAAATAATTAATATTGGATTAAACAATATACAGTTACGTACTGCATCATGATGTTTTGGTCCACGAGGGAGCCATATACCCAACAGTAGATGCCATATAGCCTAGGTATGTGGTAGACTATGCCATCTAGGTTTGTATAAGTACACTCCATGATGTTAACACAATGACCTCATATATCCTTCTTGTTAAGTGATGCAAGATTGTATATGCCATCACCTATCAGAAATAATAAAGTAGCTGGGCGTGGTGACGCATGTTTGTAATCCCCGCCCTTGGGAGGCGGAGACAGGAGGATCGCGCAGGTTCAAAGCTAGCCACGCTGGCTTAAGAGACCCTGTTTCCAATTTAAAATATTATAAAAAATAGGTCTGGGAGTATATCCCGGAGGTAGAAGGGCTTCCAGGAACCCCAGTACCACCAAAAAAAAAAAAAAGAAAAGAAAGAAAGATAAAGTAGAAGGAAGAAAGGGTTTTTCTGTGTCTCTATTATAAATAATAGTTTATAACTGCTAAAGATAAAAATACATTAAAAGATCAACTAAGGATGGAAGCAAAATACATTTAATATTTTCTTAAAATAGGATAGTGTTTAACTATTCTTTTGCAATTAAAGAAGAATAAATAAAAATCTTATCAAAACATAATAAAAATGCATGCATATATATATGTATATGTGTCTATATAGATACACATACACATTCTTTTAACTTTGCATTATATCTGATTACGAAACAGAGTATAGAAAAAGTGAATAAATGAAAACCAGGGAGAGGGTGGTTAAAAAAACACCGAAATCAGCCGGGCATGGTGGTGCACGCTTGTAATCCCAGCATTTGGGAGGCTGAGACCGGAGGATCGTGGTTCATGGACAGCCTCAGCTACTGAGGCCCTCCACGATTCAGTGAGACCCTGTTTCAAAATAAAGAATAAAAAATTGGGCAGCGGGTATAGATCGGAGGGCGAATGCCTCTGGGTTCCATCCCCAGACCCACACACACAAAAAAAAAACAAACAAACAGAAATCAGGATAAAAAGATAAAATTTTAAGAGCTTGTTGTATATATTCAATGATAAACCCCCACAGAGACACAGAACATAGAGAATCAAACAGGAATGCACAGAAAGTACATGAAAAAAAAAAAAAAAGCACGCTCAAAGTGAAGAGAAAGGCACTTACACAAAGGCCCCTTCATGGTGTAACTAAACTCCCTGCAAATGCCTTTTGGTGAAACTCTTGCTAAGGATTTCTGATATTACATTAGATATTAACATTCTCAACAGTAACACGGATATCATCTATCCCTTAGCAACTCTCTATAAACTTGATAAATCTGCCTTTCTCGAGTTGTCTCAGCTTCAGAAACCATGTCCCCTGAAGACAGCGCAGCCCCTCAGGTTCCTGCGCCAGAGGCAGCCATGGTGCAGGTGACTTTCTGGCACCCAGAATCCTGCCAGTTGTTCAAATAATTCTTCTGAACTTCCTTCTCCTCTTACTACCACCTGGTTGCAACCATCTCTTGTGTGGACCATATCTGCGTAACCAGGCTTCTGCTTCAGTTACCCTGCTGAGCTTGTAGACTTTCCTTAAGCCTCCAGCCCACTCATGGCATCAAGAACCTAAGTGTGCACATCAGTCTCTTTGATGTTAACACGACTGGCTGGAGACCTGCTGCAAAACACAGTGTAATGAAACAAACCCACAATTTTGTAGAGTGACTTGGCCAGAGCCTCCTGCTACTAATCTCCACCTGGCCACGTGCTTATGCTTCCTTTTAGTATTATAAATTGTACTTGGAACATCTTAGCGCTATCTGTATTCCAGCTCTGTCTCCTCTTATCATTTTTGTGTGTGTGTGGGTCTGGGGATGGAACCCAGGGGCATTCGACCTCTGAGCTACACCCCCTGCCCTATTTTTTAATCTTTATTTTAACTGGGTCTCACTGAGTTGCAAAGGGCCTCACTAAGTAGCTGAAGGTGTCTGCGAATCGCAATCCTCTGGTCTCAGCCTCCTGAATGCTGGGATTACAAGCGTGCGCCACCACGCCCGGCTCTCCTCTTATTATTTTGGTTGTGAAAAAAAATACTAGCAGGTGATATTCCTCACATGGGATGGAAGCAACGTTATTTTGTCAACTGCAAGTCATAAATGGAATAAAAATGAGGCATAAGAGTATACATATCCCCATCTATGCAAAGTCCTTTGACTTAACAAAACTGTTTGTCTATTGCGAATGAATGTAGAAGCAGAACAACATCTTAGAATTCTCAAGGATTGTATCCTTTACTCTGCTATATCACTAGAATGATTGGCATTTAATGGTCATGGGATTTAATGGCTACTGAAGTTGCATCGTAATCAACAATATACGGAAACCTGTAAAGCAGCAGATTAGCAATAAGATATTTCCCTCTACTTGAGAAAAGTTGGGTCCCCTATAATCTTGGGAATCAACAGAAATTCCTCCTTGTCCTTGGGTTAGGTCTGCCCAGGGTCGAATAAATGTTACATGTGAATTCTGTTTCATATCAGTAGTAGAGTGCTTTACAGTGCTTATGAAGTACTTGTGCTTTAATCATATAGAATAAAGTCTCTTTGCATTCAGGCTCTTTCTACACAAGTATAGAGTATTATTTGCAGATAATGTGCTCCACCGAGCCTGCACCGAATTCTTCATGCAACAGCTGTAAATCAAGATTGACTTTTTGAACCTAACTTTACATAATTCAACAAGCTACTCAACATCTTCTGCTTAAGCAGGTTCATGGCTTAGAAAAGTCTAAAAGCTAAATAATTTCCCACGACTGTCTCAAAGTGATGAAATAACAAAAAGATTTTGTATTAACAAATCAGAAATGAATCAGTTACTGTCTGATTCTTCCCTGATCAAGAAGTGTCAGAAAAGGTGCCATTTACAAAGAGAAATATCATGAAATGACTGAATTGTGAATTTCTTCTAGTTCCCCATAATAAGAAAATGACCACAAAAGGAGGTGGAAGATGTGGGAAGATAACTACTATTAAATACCAGTCTGTCAAAAGACAAATTCATCAGTGTCTTGGTGGTAGATTTAGTCTCATCTCAAGAGAGGTAATCAGCACTTCAGCTGAGCATACTGCTCTTAATCATTGCATCCTATATAAGATTGAACAGTGTAAATCAGACACACCAGTAGGTCAATACATAGTTACAAGGAGCTTTGACACAGCACAACAGTAAATCTTCATTATTGCACTAAAGCCTTTACTTCCTTTTCATCTGTAGAACAATGATTTGGAAAGATGGTGACCAGCTTCTCCACCAACCAGGCATCTTTACTGTCTTCTGCTTCTTCTGCCTTATTTTACAAGGATCATGCTCCTTCCCTGGTGTTATGGTTTGAGGCAGCACTAAACTTTGACACTATCCCTCCACCCCAACTTGAGCTTGGTTCCAAGGATCAGGCAGCCTGTCCTGGCAGCTCTCATTGCTTATGTCACTCATGCCAGCAATGAAAAGGATAACAGGGAGGAAGATGTTCTCTGAATTCTTACTTAGTGTCAGACAAATTTTACATGTATTGGTCGCAGTCACAATAGTCATATGGGTAGGTTATATTATTATTTTTCCCATTTTACTGAGAAAGACAGTGCAGCCTGGAATAGTTATAAACTTGCCCAAAGTCCAGGGATGAGTAGAATAAATACATGAGCTATGGCATAAAACTCAAAGCACTTCATTATCACATTAATGATTTGAATTCCTAGTAAAGTTTGAAGTCATAAAGTGAGATTAAAATCACCACCATACATGTGTACTTCTACCACACTAAAACTCAATATTATGTATGGTTACAATGCACCAATAAAAAGATACTTAAAAATATTACAGATGAACAATAAATCTATCTCAAAGCAAATAATTAATTGGCTTTTGACTTACTTAAATAGTTTTAATTTTAATTAAATGCTTCAAGTTTCTAGAAAGTAAATTAAATAACCTTTGCCTCACTGTAACCATATTGATGTAATTATACCGTGCGGCATGATAAACTTAACCCTATGATTTCCACAAAGCTTAATTTTCCGATATTATTATTTAAATTTTTTTTTATGTGCTGGATGTGGTGGCAATGCCTGTAATCCCAGTACTTGGGAGGCTCAAACAAGAAGATCACAGGTTTAAGTCAACCTCAGCAATTTAGTGAGGCTCTCTACAACTTGGCAAGATTTTGTTTCCAAATAAAAAATAAAATAGGGCTCAAGGTGTAGCTCAGAAGTAGAATTCCCCTTCTTCCAATTCCCAGCACCACATACACGCACACATACAAACAAACACACACATACACACAAAACACATGCATTTTGTAGCTTCAGTCATACTTTAAATTCTTGAAGACAGACATGTTTATATAGATTTAAAATTGCTTCTTTGGTGCCCAGTCTTGTGCTAATCATAGAAAAAAAAATCATCAGTCTACAATGGTTGAGTCACATAGATTTTGTGATCTTAAAATACCCTCTTAGGACCTTCAAAGGCCTTTCAAATCTAATTAATGTAAAATGTAACTTTTCTGGGGGGGTAAGGACAAAAGTGGAAATTATAATGGTGCAGGTGAATACTACGGTGGGGCTGCAAGGGGTGAGAGTTAGAGCACAGAGAGGGAAAAGAGGAAAATAGAGCACACTGGGACTGGGATGAGAGCCTTGGGTTAGCGATGCAGAGGAGATACACTTTTTTAAAAAAATCATTTCTTTTTTAAAATTTTATTGGTGCATTGTAGTGGAGAAGCACTTTTTACTTCATTCTGCAATATATGTTCTGCTGAAAAGTTCCAAATGTTTCTCTGAGGACATCAAGAGGAATCGGGAATTCCCCTGGCCTAAGATACATGGGGCTCTTATGGAAATAAGGGATGTCGCTAACACCTGGGAAGGAAAGAAATGCTATTGGCGGCAGCAAGAGTAACACTTGTAAATTGAGCAGTGCTCAAGTGATTTATACTCCATTCCACTGGCCTCATCTCTCTCTATTTGGCTCTCCTCTGCACCCCACCTTTCCCAGCTCCATAAACATTTCCACTACATAGCTCCTTATGACCAAAACCCAGCAAGCCACTGTAATTCTCTGTTTTTCATCAGCCCTTAATCTAATCCTCAGCAAGTCTTGGACTTGTTCTTAAAAGCACACCAGTGCTCCATTTATCAAACTTTCTTTCCTCTCTCATTGCATCCCAGCCTGAGTTGTCAACATCTCTTTCCAGGATTATTATAGCCCTTCAGCTTCCAGCTTCTATTCTTCCTCCTTCCCATTATAGTTGGATACACATCAGCCTCAGTTATCACTTAGGCCTATTAATCAAATCATGCCACTTCCTTGCCCAACCTCCCAGCGGCTTCAGATCTTACTTAAAATCTAAGTTCTGTTTTTGCCCGTAGGCATTATGTGGTCAGGTCTTGTTTTTTTCCTCTTCTTCCCATTACCCTCTACTTCCTATATCACCAAGGGCCTCTTCTTTCTCTTCCTTACAAATGCCAACTTCATCTGCACCTTAAGGGCTTGCTGTTACCTCTAACTTGAATACATTTGTCCCCCCTCTTTGCAGAATGACTCCTTTCTATTGATCAGGCTCAGGATAACTTTCTTTGCTACCTAAACCTTCATATACCTCTACTCCACTGGACTCAGACAGCAGGTATAACCACATTCTCTTCTATTTCCTTCACAGCACTTACCTTTCCCTTTTATTTCTCTTCTTGGGCATGGTCTGTCTCTGCATCCCATTTGTGGCCCCCATCTCTCTACATCACACTTGCATACAGGCTCATGAGAGTAGGGCCCTTACCAATTTATCCACATTGCCTAGACAATAACAATTACAAAGGACTAAATAAATATTTCTGGAATGAAAGAATAAACAAGTGAATCAGAGAAAAAGCCTTATGCATTCAAGATTTTTCTGAAATGGCTACTTAAGAATTTTCTTTCTGAATGTACTGAGTATTGTTTTTATATTCTCAGGTAGTCCTTAGAAAATATTTGATATTCTTGCCTTAGCTTCAAAGGGAGAATATGTCACCTACATCTTCCTTGTACACATAGTTTTAATACTATGGACCTCCTCTATGTGAATCTAACCTCAGAATTATAATGTGAAGATGAAAAAGATAACTGAAAAAATAGTGTAAAGAATTCCAGGTTGCCTTTCTGGAGAATGCAATTGAATTTTCTAACATGATATATTACGATACATGCTCTCAGTAATAAGGCGAACCTGTGAAAATGTTATTTCAGAATATTACATCAGTGAAGAGCTCCAACTCTCTTCAGTTTTGCCACAGGGTTTTTAGGATTGCTGTTACAGTGCTTACTTGAAACATAATCACAAATAAGAAGTGTGTGGAAGCGACAGCTATATTAACTTCATCATGTACAGTTAAGTATCCAACACACTTGGAAACACTGCTCCTTCATTTTCATAGTATGCTACACAGGGAGAAGGACCTGGAGTAAGGTCTTGGAGTTGTAGCTGCAGCGAACTTGAACAGGATGACAATTTGACAGGAGGAACAGATGCCCATGAATTCATGGATTGAAAGGGGTAATGAGGCATTGACCAAACTCTGGGTTCACTGGCTCCTACCAGATGGGAGCGGGAGGAATAGTCTAGAAGTGCCCCAGGCAGATAACCCAAGAGAAGGAGTAGTTAAATCCCTGATGTTTCCCTTTCCATAATTTCCACCTCTCTTAAAGAAACCCTCCCTACTCCCCACCTAACCTTCTCTACTGCTAGGCACTTTTTACCTGACTACAGTAGATACATAACAGAAGACTGGCTGAATTCAGCCCCTTATGAATGAGAAGTGAGAACATATGAAACTGTAATATAAAAAAGTATGTGTGCTTAACACAGGGCTGATTTGAAAGTCTTCAGTCTCACTCTATGCATTTCATCTTTGATGCTAAAGTTCCAGGCTATTGGTTCAGGAGATGGTTCCAGTTTTCTCTCAAATTCTACTTCCATAAATAAGGCTGTTGGGACTAACTTTTTATAAGACTAGTTCTGAGTCCAGATGCTCTTTTTCAATTAGAAGAAAGTATAAATTTTCTCCCTCTTCAGATTTCTTTTCCTAATAATAGAAACAACACAAAAGGCAGAGACAGTTTTAAAAATGACAGAGTAGGATATAAGCAGAGATAAAGGTAGGGCATGATGTGACTGTAGACAAAGATCCTTCTTAGGCTATGACTGTGGTGCAATGCATGAAGAGGAATGGATCCCGGGTTCATGTGCTTCCAGGATGCACATTTAGAGAGGAAAGGGTTTATAAACTGGAAGACACTGGAAAAAACAGTTTCCATATCTGAGGGCAGAATCAGGGTACTTCAAACTCTAAGAGGAATTCATAGCTCTACAACATCATGGCAAGAGTCTTTATTGAATATCAAGCTAATACAGATGTCATGCAATTGCTTATATTCAATATTATATGGTTCAATACAAGATGGCGATACCATATGGTTAAACCTCATTCAACCAGTAGTAACAATGCACTTGGAAGAAGGGTTTCACTTTCAGACCTGTTATACTGGGTAAAGCCAATCTAATTTTGCTGACATCACCAAGTTCTCATTTGTGAAAGTAAAATCCCATTTCAGACACTCTATTATGTCCTTTAAGAAGTTACTTTTTATGCTCTCACAGTACCTTGGCCTCTGCCAGACACTCTTTTGTGAATCTTAGTTTTAACTGTGCCAACAAAGATGCACACAATGTTCCTCATCACCCCACCATGCCTATTTGAAATCAACATACACCAAGCAAGTGAACTGAAAAGACCTACTGAAACATGTGGGCATCACAGAGAGTGGCCTCCTGTCACCCAGGACAGCCCTCTATCCCAAATGGACCCCAACCTCTTCCCCTGTCCTGCTTCTCAGACCTCCTTCCCAGACCTCACTTCATGTCTGTCTACTAACAGGCATACCAGTTAAGCTCCTTTTGGGTTCTGAACCACCAACTTTCACATCATCTCCCAGTTACATGGCAAAACCATTTAAGAAGTACTACCATCCTTAAAGGGCAGTCTAGGTTATCAACACATGATTCAACACACACACTGATGAGCTACTAATCTTTGATCAACATTCTGCTAAGTGGTAGGAGTGGGAGCATTATCAAATGATGACCCCAAATACATCCTGGCTGAGGAATTTAGTTGAGTAAAAGAGACAGATATTTTATAATAAAATCTGTACAGTTAAAGATTCATAAACATCTCATAGTACAAGAGCACAGTTAAGGATACATAAAACAATAGGAGCTGAGGTAAGACGGTGGACAAGTGCTGTATGCCAGGTCATTCTAAATCAGACTAGACAGGAAACAAATTTCTTTACTGAAATATGCTTCCAGTAAACACATTTCTCTAAGTGAAATGAAAAAGTCCAAATGAATTCATCTACATATGACAATTACAGCTTACAGATTTGAATAAGGTAAGCATTTGATAGCATTTTTATTAAAAATAAAATTGATTTTTTTCTAATGGTCATCTAAAAGGAAAATATTCTTAAAGTATAATATGCAATTCTTACCAGAAAATGAATTTGAAGAAAAGGGAGATAGAATGAAAACCTGAATATTAGATCATTTTATATGCAAATCACTTTTCTTGAATCTATCAGTAACACTAAATACGCCACAAATTGAAGCTTCCAATAGTACAGATTCTACAGTTGACACAGAGGCTTCCAGACCACTTGGCTCATGAACATTCAGACAGGGGTCCTTTTATTCACCCCTGAAAAGGAATTTTAGGTAACTGAATCCTGTAAGCAGAAAACAGAGGGTTCCTAAAGCTGACTCCTAGAGATGGAAAAAAAGTTTAGAGCAGTAATCTTCAACCATAGCTACCTGAGCACTACCCAGAGAGTCCCTAAAATGCTGCATCCTAAGGCTTTGTCCAACTCATTCCTGATTTAATTAGTCTCAGGGGGACCCATGCCTTTTTCCCCCCAGCTAAGCTTCTAAAAATTATAGATTCCTGGGCTCCATTCCTAGGTGTTTAAATTTACTTGAACTGACGTCTAGAAATCTGTATTTTCAAAGTTGTCCCCAAAGCTTCCTTATTTGGCCAGATTCTTAAAACCACTCATCTACTGCAAAATTACAAAAAAGCCGTGTGCTTTGGAATCAAAATTATAAAACCCAAGGGGTCAAAAGTAATGTAATAAGATTTCATATGCATCAGCAATGGTACAAACACTGTCCTAGGGCCCCTGGGATGTCACCATTTCCGAAACCACCAGTAAAGTGTGAGTCGACAACACTACGATTAAGTGACTAAAGCTCCCCTTCATTGACCTTATCCCCAGGAAGGCAGACCAAAT
Organism: Muscardinus avellanarius; assembly: GCF_963383645.1. Lineage (NCBI taxonomy): Eukaryota > Metazoa > Chordata > Mammalia > Rodentia > Gliridae > Muscardinus > Muscardinus avellanarius. The sequence goes on along the minus strand of NC_137795.1, from coordinate 40,415,393 downwards.
GACTTCCCCTCTGTCCTCACTCAAAAGAAGGTGACAAATACACGTCTCCTAGGAAAACATACCCATATTTAATCAGCCATTTAAGCAGGCATTAGGGTACAGCTCAGAGCTCCAATTTAAATGAAATGTGTGTATTTCACTGTAATATCATTAATAATAGAAGAATCTTTATCACCCCAGGTTCGGCTCATCTCATTTATGTGGAATCTATAAATGTAAAGGTCATGAGAGTACAGCATAGAATGGTGGCTACCAGTGGCTTAGGAAGTGGGGAGTAAATGGAGAAAAGAGACATTGATCAATAAGTACAAAGTGATAGCTGAACAGGAGGAATAAGGCCTAGCACTCTATTGTACAGTAAAGTAACTATAGTTAAAAATAATGTATTGTATATTTCAAAATAGTTAAAGGATTTTAGATGGTCTCGCCACAAAGAAATTATAAGTATTTGAGGCAATGGACATGCTAATGAGATAAATTGCCCACTTCACAGTGTATACATGTATCAAACTATTATGTTGTAGCCCACAAATACATACAATTTTTATTTGTTCATTAAACAAAATTAATAAAACTTTAAAAATATAGAAGGATCTAGTAGGCTGTTGAAAAGGTTCCCATGTAAACCCCAAAGTAGAGGGATAATAGAAGAGCTCTTACATAGAAGAAAAACTCTTCCAAGCTTTGAGACACAAAGCAACAGAAAGGATACCTTAGCGTATATTTCTAAAAGAAAAACAGATCCTGATAAAAACTTGTGGCCAAAACAGAAGTACTATATTATGATACTACTTTTGGCCCAAGTCTCCTTTTAATTTCAGAGATACCACGATGGTAAAACCATTAAAAAAGTTAAAGTAGTAAAACTATTTATATAGTAATATAGACTAGAAATAAAATTTCTAACATGGATATTTGGTATTTATTAGAAATTACAAGACTATAGAATCTCAGGGATAAAAAGGTCTATAGACAATTCAACCACCCAGCTACCCAACAGAATAAAAGATAACTGCATTAAAGTAGGAAAGTCAGTATTAGCTAATTAAGTCAGACTAGGGGTGTAGGGAGATACATTTTAGCTTATCACCAAGTTATGTAAACTTGGGTAAGTTAACATAACTTTCAAGTCTCAGTGACCCCATCTATAATATGAGGGAACTGAATTCAACTCTGACAGTCTGTCATTGAATAAACTGTACGTCCCTGTTTAAGCAATTAAATACAACAAATGATGACCTGGAGTAACTTGCCTATCAGGGAATACCTCAGATGTCATGAGAAGGAAAAACCACAAGATTACTATTTGGTCACTACAAAGAAAAATCAAAGAACTTAGAAAGTCTGTATGACTAATATGCTTATAAGTGGTGTTTTAATTATTATTACCTCACAGGCTGACAGAGTGCTGCATTCAGGAAGGCAGCCTGATAAAATACTTAGGGGACCAATCTTCTCTGTTGACATTCCTCCAGCATAAGAGAGGAAATCGGTTCTATAGAAAGTTATGTTCAGCATAATCAGTGATAATGCTGTCTTTAAAATGGAAATAAGAACTTAGAGTAAAGGCAGCCTTTTAGGTTGAATGCATCTCTCAGAAGAGTGGTTTGGGCATTCCTCATCTCTAGCATAAGTAAAACATTTCATTTCTTCCAGATACCCACTGGGAGAAACATCCCATTTTCAGGGATATTCTGCTGATGACAGTATTATGGCCACACAATATATCAATCGAAGCACCCCAAGACAACATGCTGTACAATTTATGGCACTTGGTATAATTTGTTTCTAAATCTTCGTTTATTTGCAGCTATTGTGACTGGGAAAACTACTGATGATCTCAAATATGTTCTAATTCTTTGGTGGTCTTTTGGAATGAATAGTGACTGTGATCCTTTTATTTAAGAAGCATACAAAAGAGATCTTTTTGGTTATGATTAAGTCACAGTTTGAAATTCTGATAATTGCTTTATTGCATTTAAACATATAGTCAGCACTTACTTTGTGCTCTGTAATTCTATTTAGAGAACAAAGCAGAATATTATTGTTGAATCAGAGGCAAAGGTTTTAAAATTGTGAATAGTTTAAGTAAATCACAATTTAGTTTTATTTATTGCATTCATTCCTGGCAAGCTTAATTTAAGCACCTTTATGCTTTTCAAGTTCTTGCTCTTGAGAAGGTGAAATCTAACACTCAACAATGTTTCTTCAGATTCCATGCACAATAGAACACAAAGGAAAATCAGGACCTCAATTCAATAACTGAATTAATGTACAACTTTCTTAGGTTCTGACAGTGTGGCAATTAATTCTAATTCATTGGGCTATTTTTCCTTCCTCTTTCACAGAATTATATGTATATTGTTGAGCTCAATTTTTGTTAAAATAACATAGTTATCTTTTAATCAATTAAAAAGTCATAACTTGGTTAAAAAAAATTTAAAAGTAAGCTAAAGATACCACAAGTGAACGTTAAATCCATTTTATCAGCCTTGTTTTGGTATATAGTATAGAATTTGTTGGTAATCAAATAAATATAAAGTGGCTGGCTGCTTTGAATTATTTTGTGGATCACCTAACAAATTTTACTTCGAAAGTATAACTTCATTTATTTTCATCAATGAATTACATTTCATTCAAAAGTCAAGATTTTTTGCAATAAATATTAACATAATGTGGGAAGATTTTATAATTTTCCAACTGACTAGGAATCATGGACAACCAAATGCTCAACTTAAATTGTAGAATAACTCATTAGAAAATATGCAATAGCACTGTCAAGATTTATAACAAATACACTGAAAGAATTTTAAAAATTAATATTAAGCTGCTATGCTTGGCTTAATTAGCTTTCTTCTTCATTTACAAAGCATATCTGTCTGGTTTTATGAACTTGGTCTCCAGTCCCCTTTCCTACAAACCTGTTTAATTAAAGTTTAACAGCTGTGTATGCTTTAGAAACAGCAGAATGATTTTTCTCCCTTGAAATACTTAATCCTTTCTTAAAATATGATCCTTCTGAATATATATTTAAGAGGAAATGGATGAGCAATAATCTTCCAACAGAAAAACACTGACAGCTTAGAGCACTGGTGGCATATTTTCAGTGGGTAAACAATATTGGTTCCCAAGCCACCAGAACATCTAAGACCCACATGGGGCATGAGCAAATCATTATTCTTCAAAAACAAACAAACAAAAAATGACAGGTAAAACAAGAAATTAGTAATAGAAAATTAAATAAAGAGCAATCTACGAAATATTATAGAAATTCAATAATGATTTTGCAAGACTTTTCTAGATACTAGTGTACATATCCAGCAACCAAGGAGTATAACAAATATGGTAATGCCAGCTATTTTGCTCAGAGACTCATATAATATTACTACTTTATCATCACACATGTAAATATTTTTTAAATAATGATACAAATCCTCCATAAAAGTTCTAAAATGACAAAAATTGGAAGACAAGTAGATAGCTAGGCATGGTGGTACACATTTGTAATCCCAGTCCTTGGGAGGCTGAGACAGGGGGATCATAAGTTTATAACCAGAAACTTTGTGAGACTCTATTTTAAAATAAAAAATAAAATAGGAGCCAGGTGTGGTGGCACAGGCTTGTAATCCCAGAGTTTAGGAGGCTGAGATGGGAGGATTGCACAGGTTCGAAGCTAGCCTCAGCTACTTAGTGAGGCTCTCAGCAACTTAGTGAGACCCTGTTTCCAAATAAAGTATAAAATAGTTCTGGGAGTATAGCCCAGAGGTAGAAAAGCCCTTGGGTTCCACCCTCAGTACCACAAAAAATAAATACATAAAATAAAATAAAATAAATAAAATAGGGTTGGGGATATAGCTCAAAGGTACAATGACCTGAGTTCAATCCCCAGTACCACACACACACACACACACACACACACACACACACACACACATGTAAATAATAAATAAGGAAATTAAAACAATCAAGTAGATGTAATGAATCCTCAAACAGTATACTTTTACTTGTGGAATACAAAATAGTTCTGGCATGGTGGCACACATTTGTCAGCATTTGGGAAGCTGAGGGTCGTGGTTTGTGGACAGCCTCCCCTACTTAGTGAGGCTCTCCGCAACTTAGTGAGACCCTGTTTCAAAATAAAGAATAAAATTAGGACAGGAGGTGTAGCTTGGAGGTCAAATGCCCCTGGGTTCCATCCCCAGACCCTCAAAAAAATAAAAGTAAAAAATTAAGTTAGAGATCAGTAGCTAAGGCATTCATTTTCATGTTATCTAACTCCAGCTTTCTCTCCTCCAAGGAGTCTTTCTCTCCAGCAGTATCAACCTGACCACTGTGCAGGGAAGTAACATGCATTTTTAGGCCCTCCAAAGAGTGAGTCCTCTGACAGCTTTGCTCCCTCGCCTATATATTGCGTGCTCTGTTTATAGTATGCGCTTATTCAATGTGTGCTGAAGATGTGCATTGACCCAACAGAAAAATCAATCCCTTTTCAGGAGGACCCTATTAATATTTTTTGATAGAGCATATTATTGTTTACAGTGTTTACTTTCTATCCCATTGGAAGGGTTGAACAGGCCAAACACCGATATCAATCGGGCTTAGCCACGTGATGCTTTGTGGCCAATGGATGAAATGTGCATGGAAATTATATGTGCCACTCTTTAAAAGTCTTAAGGTTCATCATATAGTTCCACCTTGCTTTTCTTCCCATTCCCCATGAGGCTATTCAGATCCTGTCGATCTGAGTCCCTATGTAGAAAAAATATGTAGCAAAGCCTCATGCAGCCCCTGGTGAACATATAATAGGGTGAGAAACAAGCCTCCATTAACTACCAACCACCAGAACTTGGCAGTGCTTTGTTGTCACAGAATGATTATCCTAAGCTGACTGACACAGGGCCTATTTAAGCATTTTCAATACGAAGCACATCCTCATCCCCTTTGCTAAGCAGGGACAATCCCTGCAGCATTTATGTTGTTGGAAAGAGAAAAAGAAAACAGATGGCTGAGACTCATGTTCTTCACCACTTGCCTTCCTTAACCTTCAGCAACATGAAAAACTAATGTTCAGCAAATTAGAGTTTACATTTTTAAAGATAAGGAGTTGGGATTGATACTAATTGGACTAAAGTTGAAATATTTCCAAAATAAATAGAATCATTTCACAGAGTGATAATCAGGATTAAAGTTTTATAACTATTACAGAGAGCTTTCTGCCATCATTAAATTTGACAAATACAGTACTTACTGAGCACACCCTCGATGTACTCAACTTCTTAAGGCAGGATTGTGCTAGATGCCAGGCTCTAAAAATGAGTTTATGTTCCTAACCTCAGGGAGCTCACAGGCAGAGGGATAGGTGTACAATTGACTGTAATATGGTCAGATGCATTTTAAGCCTATTGGATCAATAAAGTGGATAGAAACAGAACAGATGACAAACATTTGTCAGGATAAAAATATAGAATCTTGTAGATGTTTGGGGGATGGAGGAGGGTCAGCTATGCAAAGGATAAAATATGGATATATGTAGAGAAGAATCAAACGATTTTATAATTTTAAAATAAAGTTGTAGCACACAAGAAGTATGTGTTTGCATGCATGCATGTTCACATGCACACAGGTTGATGGTGAGTGGGAAGGGGAAGAAGATGAAAGTGAAAGGCTGTCTTCCATAAGTGGGAAATGTTAGAGTAGTGGATATAGTACCAAACAGGAGCACAAAAGGTTTGACTGCAGAGGTTTTATTTATTTATTAAATAATTTATTTATTTTATTTTTTTTTGCTGTCCTGGAGATTGAACCCAGGGACATTATACCTCCAAGCTACACCCCTACCCCCGGAGTTTATTCTTTATTTTGAAACAGGGTCTCACTATGTTGCGGAGGGCCTCAGTAAGTAGCTGAGGCTGGTGTTGAACTTGAGATCCTTCTGTCTCAGCCACCCAAGTACTTGGGAGAATTACAAGCATGCGCCACCATGCCCAGCTGCAGAAAATTTTAAAAAGCAATCTCTGAGCTGGGTGTGGTGGCACATGCTTCTAATCCCAGTACTTGGGCAGCTGAGACAGGAGGATTACAGGTTTGAGGCCAGCCTTAGCAACTTAGCAAAACACTCAGCAACTAAACAAGACCTTGTTTCAAAATAAAAAATAAAAAGGGCCGGGGTATAGCTTGGAGATTAAAAAAATAAAGCAATGCCTGAACTGAGACTTTGGTTTACATATAAACACACACACACACACACACACACACACACACACACACACATATCTGTATCTTCAAACATATACATATGCATATTAGAAAGAGGAAAAAAAAGAAGATAAATATTCCTCAAATTGTCCTCCATATGAAATGGTACAACAGTGAAAAATCTCCCTCACCTTCCTGACCATCAGTCTCCTTCTCTAAAAGCAAGTTACTCATTTACTAGTATCTACTTATTAGGTTGCAAAGAAAGTGAGTGGAAGATCTGGCACATTATCTTGATTGATTCTAGAGATAGTTTACTCATATAGAAGTATGTGTGTGTGTGACTCATATACAAGTGTGTGTGTGTGTGTGTGTGTGTGTACATGTACACAGGGATCTGTCCTTTTTCTTTTTAATTGTTGTAGAGTATTTTATGAGTGTGTCATAATGCCCTTAATTGTACTGGCCTACATTTTGAAGGTTTTCAATCTTTTGCTACTATAAACAATATTGTAATTAGGCACATTACTTATACTTCTCTGACTCCTCCAAGTCTACCAGATATATCCTTAGAAATGCAATTGCAGAGTAGGAATTCACCAAAGGAAACCAAACCAGAACAAAAGAAACGAGACAAAAGGAAGGTGTTTCCTGCAAAAGCAATGGTATATGGAAAGGTCCACAGCTGCCAAGAAACTGCAAACCACAGGTCTGACTGTAGGAAGGAGATGGCAGCTGCAAAGATGCTCAGAGGCAGATCACCAATGACCATGTTGGTGTTGCTCCAGAATGTGGGAGGTGCAATGAGATTCACATTAAAAAAAAAAAAAAATTCTTGTGGAATTGTGTGGGATGGGCTGGCAAGGGTAAAAAAGAGAAATCAGTTAGGATAAAACCATAGTAATCCAGGGAGGAAAGAAAAGACTGCTAGCCCATATTCCTGGATATGAAAGGAGACTTCTCCTGCTTGCCTTTTGCACTTTCTCTCCTCTGGGGGACTCTCCATGGCCAGGCTCTAAGCGACTCAGGCAGCTGTCCTCACAGGAAATGGTGCCGCTGACGGATCTGCCCCTCGTCCTGGAATGGGAAGCACTCTTCCTGCTGGTAAGCCTACAAAAGTCTGTGTACAGGCTGATTCCCTTTTTTTTCTACAGATTAAGTAACTACCAGAAAATTTAAGAGATAACAGACATGTTGGAAATCATTTAGTCTCTGGGTCCTCAAGTGGATTGTAAGGTGCTTTGGATTTTTCTAAAGCATTGAGACCACAAAAGAGAGGGAACCACTAGAAAAAAAAATCTCTTGGGGTGGAAGTGCTTGTCAGGATCTGACACATCACACTGAAGTATCCAAAGGGAAGAAGAGGACCTGGTGCTCCTGTGTGTTTTACCCCTGAGACATCCCAACCTAAATCCCAACACTAGAGTTTAGCTTCAACAGTGCAGCCAATCTGAAGAAGATTTTGAGATTTAATGCCTAATATGCATAAGGCCTCGAGGTTCAATCGCATCCCTAGAACCACAAAAAGTGAAAAAATAAAAATAATTTACATTTCTGGCCAGGTGTGATAGCACACACCTGTAACCCACGTACATGGGAGGCTGAGACAGGAAGATTGCAGACTCAGGACAGCCTCAGCAAGTAGTGAGACACTCATCAACCTAAAGAGACCTTGTTTCAAAATGTATAGCTCTGAGGTAAAACGCCTCTAGGTTCAGTCGTTCCGTCTCTGGTACCACACACACACACACACACACACACACACACACACACAAACGCAGAATTTACATTTCTAACAATTTCCCAGCTAATCCTGATGCTGCAGTGCAGCATGGATATCACTTTGAGAAACAATTTACAGTAGCATCATTAACAACAACAAAACTCTCCATGTGATAGGTAGTTTGCCTATAGAATATACATAAATATGCATGTGCTCCTCTAAAATAAAGTATATCTAGGTTTTTCTAACTCTAAAATACTGAAAAAATATACCGAAAATTTTAAGGGAATCTCCATTTCTATATATATGCAAAACCCAATGAATTAGCATGAACACACTAAAGTTTGAGCTCACACTTGAATGTTGAGCTACTGAGTGAGGCCCTCTGCAACTCAGTGAGACCCTCTTTCAAAATAAAGAATAAAAAAATAGGGCTGGGGGTGTAGCTTAGAGGTAGAATGCTCCTAGGTTCAATTTCCAGTACTGCAAAACATAACAAAACAAAACAAAAAATTATGAGAAATGTTTTTTGCCTAGTACTAGCAATGATTAAAGTAAATTTAATACTTGTCACCGACTCAATACAAAGTGATACTTTTTATATTGCTGAAGAAAGTTTCATTATCATATCTTTCTTGATTTCCTTCTACTTTATTGTAAGGATGTTGCAAGTTTTAATAATAAAAAGGCATTATTTTTTGAGAGTCATGTGAGGATACTGGGGCTGAGAAATATTATAAAGTTAGGAGTCATTTCAATTTTTATCACATTGTAAGTATTCACTTGATTTTAATGATAGTTGTATTAGATTTAGAATCCAGGATTAATTTACATAATCCCCCAAAGACAGCCCCAGAAATCCATTAAAGGTCACCTTTCTCCTACCTATACCAAATTCTAATCTGTTCATTCGTTTCCTCTTCTATTATCATATTCCCTTGCTTTTGTAAAACTGGCTTCTGATTATACATACTTTCATCTCAAATAGAAAATCTTTCACTTTGGACTTTCCATTCTGCTAAACTCCTTCCAGTATGCATTACTTGCTCCTCTTCATGTTAGAGTAAAAGATTGAATAGTCATTTACTTTTTGATATATGTAAAATTGAAATCCACACTCCAGAAGTGTTCTTTGGAAGTATCAACAGACCCAGAGGTGAAGCATCGAGGGACTGAGCGTTTATCACTGCCTGCTCGGAGCTGCGCATTAAAATCAGGTCTCACATAATGGCCAGGGAGAACTTATTTGTGTAATGAACATAATAGAAAATCTCCTTGTTTCCCGGGTGTCCAGTGGCAGAGCCTGAAGTTAATGACTGCTACTCACCATACCTCAAATATACACGTTTCATTATACAATTTACTCTGCCAAAAGAAAACAATGATTATCAGGGCCCCTAAAAGCAAAAAAAAAAAAATTAATCATTTTCATACACATTCGCATTTGAATCAAAAGTATCAGGATGATCAATTTCAAAATCTTATTAATTCTGCTAGGAAGAACAATTCAGACTCTTAGTAATCACTTCGCATAAGAAAACGAGGGGAGGCATTCTTTTTATAATGAAAATTTACAATTACTATTTTGTCAAAAAACATTTTTTCAGTTTTACAAAACATCAGATATAGACTTTAGTTTCAAAATCAACATTTAGAATCTGGATAATAGCCGGGCATGGTGGTGCACGCTTGTAATCCCAGCATTTAGGAGGCTGACAGGAGGACCGCACAGATTCCAAGTCAGCCTCAGCTACTTAGTGAGGCTCTCAGCAACTTAGTGAGACCCTGTTTCCAAATAAAATATAAAATAAGTCTGAGAGTATAGCCCAGAGGTAGAATAGAAAAGCCCTTGGGTTCCACCCCCAGTACCACCAAAAAAAAAAAAAAAGAAAAAAAAGAAAGAAAGAAGAAAGAAAGAAAGAAAAAGTAAAAAAAGATAAAAGATAAAATCTGGATAATTACTGCTTGTGAATAAGATAATATTCTCTATCCATCCCTCACATGAAGTTAGATAATATTTGAGTATTTTCCATAACAATAAATGAGTTGGGTCACTAAATTACTTTAAAAATATAACCTATTCCCTAGATTACTATCTCTTTCTCTATATCGCTGGCTAGGTCCAGCACAAACAAACTGAACTAATGTAACAGCCAGAAGATAATTGGAGTTCTGATGCTAGGCTAATAAGAAGAGCTATAAATAACATGGGATCATATTCTAACAGAATTTTCCCAACTCCAAGGCTATTCCTTTTGTAGTACAAAGAATCTATTCAGGCAATAGGAATTTAGTATTCTCTTTTATAAGCATGCTGCTACTCCTCAGTTTAGGTACTCTGCAGTGTTTCTGTAGTACAATAGCTTTTCCCTTTCAACTAAAGACAAGTATCTTCTCTGTCTAGGTGTGTGCATGTGAAATTTAGCAATTCAGCAAATATCTCATTACAAATTGCAGCTCAACCTCTTCTCTCCTATTCCCCCCTGCCTCAACCAATATGTAACCAATGAATTTTAGACTAATTGTTCTCCTCTATTTAAACTATTGCCCAAGACTAGAAATAAGTTTCCTTATTTCCTATTGATATCCAAATTAAGGAAATAAAAGTAAATAATATAAACCAAAGTTCAGAGACTTGAGCCAAAACAAATTCAATGTTTATTTCAGTAAATAAAATGCATTTAATATTCTTCTGTCTTTGATGTTACAAAATCAGAGTTCAGTAGATTTTTCAGAGATAATATGGGCCATAATGCTAAAACCATTTGCTATCTGGACTTTCACAGAAAAAGTACACTGCTCCCTGTTACAGCAACAAGAAGGAAAAACATCAGAATAAATTATACCTGCAGTTTCTCACCAATGGGTAACAAGAGGCAGGGGGAAGCAGGTCAAGATCCAAGCCATACAGTGGACTGCATCAGAGTACTTGTGTGGAAAGTTTTAAAAGTAGTTTTATCCCATTGGTCTATTTTTGCTTTAGTTGCTTTGGATGTTATATCCATGAAATCATTGCTGAGTCCAATGCCATGAAGCTTCCACTATATTTTTTTGCATTTTAAAGTCTTACTTTTAAATCCAATCCATTTTAAGCTGATTTATATATGTGGTATGAAATAAAGTTCAGAATTCAGAGCTGAAAAAGTAGCTCAATGATAAAGCATTTGCCGTGTGTGTGTGTGTGTGTGTGTGTGTGTGTGTGTGTGTTGCCCTGAGTATGAACCCCAGAATGAGAGAAAAAAATCTAACTGCATAGGGAGATACAATTTTTTCAACTGCTGTTGATTAGACTATCTTTTCTCAATTAAATTTTCTTGACACCTGGCAAATCAATCAGTTGACTGTATATGTGGTTTACTTCTGGGACCCCAATTCTATTCCATTGTTTTACATGTCATTATGGAAACACCATACTGTTTTAAATACTGTAACATCACAATATATATTTTTTTACTTTCTCCTAAAATTTTTATTATATATGATTGTGACTTTTAAATGACAAAGAACAAGTAAAATAGGTTTTAATTTGCTTTCTCCTAAAAGTTTTATTTTATTTTATTTATTTTTAATATATATTTATTGGTGTATTGTAGTCAAACATCACAATGGAATACAAGACTTGTGAGGATATCCAAGCACACATCATCCAATTAGCCTTTATCCAATCCCCATCCCACTCCCTCCCACTCCCTAATTCCCATGCTTGATTTAGTGATTGATTAACTTTGCTATTTTTGTTTATGTACATTATGTGTTTTAAAGAGATTCCATCTTCCCCCATCCCATCCCCTCTGATTGGTCACCTTAACTGCTCCTCCATAGGGCCCTTTCTTCAACTAGATTTCCTCCCATTACCCATTTCTTCCTACTTTTTGCAAATTAGGGAAAGCATCTGATTTTTTATTTTCTGTGATATTTCTCTGTGTATGCTGCATTGCAAGTTCCAATTCCACTCTTCAGGGTCCCGGCATAAGCCTGGCCACCCGGCAGACTCTGATCCCAGCCTTGCTGGCTCCAGCACCGGCCTTGCCTCATGGCAGGCTCCGATACCGGCCTCGTTGGTCCCGGCACCATCTCACCCCTCGGTGGCTCCAATCCCAGCCTCGGAGGCCCCAGCACCGGCCTTGCCTCACGGCAGGCCCTGACAATATATTTTAAAATAAGGAATTATGATGTCTCACCCTGCACTTTCTCAGGATTGTTTTGACCTCTAAAGATCCAATGCTTTGGGAAATGCAAAATGGTACAGCCACTATGGAAAACATATGGTGGTTCCTTAAATTAAAATGATAACTACAGTAACTCGACCTTGTCCATAGTGAATACATTAAAAAATTCCCTGTAGATGTTTGAAACTATAGATAATATTGAATCCTAAATATAATGTGCTTTTTTGTTATACATACATACCTATAACAAAATTTAATTTATAAATTAGGTATAGTAAGTATAATAACAGAATAAAATACAACAATTGCAATGGAAGTTAGGGTAATCTAATACACACACACACACACACACACACACACACACACACATATATATATATATATATATTGCATGTTCATCTTTCACTTATGGGAAGCACTTTATGGATTCTCTTTGACATATCTGTGTTGCCACCATCATTTTTCCTGCATGATGTTGGGGCCATTTTTAAGTCAAATAAGGGTTACTTGGGACAAGTCCTGTGATACTGAGATAGATGACCTGATAACCAAGGCAGCTGCCATGTGGCCGACGGGTCAGTGACATGCACAGCGAGGACATGCTGACAAAGGAATAGCTGGCATCCCAGGTATCATGGAACATGACGCCACAAAGTCCAGCATGCTACTCAGAACAGTACAAAATGTAAAACTTCTTGTTTATTCCTAGAATTTCCAACTTAATACTTTCAGACCTCAGTTGAATGCCCAACTGAAACTACAGATAGCAAAACTGCAGATTAGGGGGAGCTACTATTCCATGTGATCCAGAAGTCTCACTTATGGATATTTATCCAAAAGAATTAAAATCGTGACCTCAAAGAGATATTAGCCCTGCAATATTTGTTGTAATTCTCTTCACAACAGCCAATGTATGGAATCAACCTAAAAATCTATCAACAGATGGTGAAAGTAAATGTGATATATGCATTTACCAAAATATTATTCAGTCTTAAAAAGAGAAGGATTCAGCTGTTATCAACAATATGGATGAACTCTGAGGATATGTCAAACAAATTAAGTTTGTTACATAAGGTCAAATACTGCCTAATTCTCCTTACTTAAAATAGTCAAAGCCATAGAAAGAGAATGTGATTATCAGGCCCTGGGAGAAGGGGTAAATGGAGAGTTGCTAAGCAACAGCCATAACATTTCAGCTATACAAGATGAATAAGTTCTAGATTTGCTATACTCTTGCCACTGTAGTCAATAGTACTGTGTTGTATACTTAAACTGTGAAGAGGGTAAATCTCGTGTAATTTCACCACAATAAAATAAAAATTTTAATTTTTGTGTGTGTGTGTGTTACTGAAGATTGAACCCAGAGGTGTTCTACCTCTAAGATACACACCAGATCTATTTTATGTTTTATTTATTTGTGTGTGGCAGGGGTGGCATTGGAGATTGAAACCAGGGTATTCTACTTCTGAGCTACATACCCAGACCTATTTTATTTTTTATCTTGAAACAGGGTCTCACCCAGTTGCTGAGGGTCTTGCTAAGTTGCTGAGCCAGCCGAGAACCCACAAACCACTTGTCTCATCCTCCCAAGTACTAGGATTGCAAGTATGTGCCACCACATTCAGCTTATTTTTTTTTTTTGAAAAATCATCTTGTAGAGTTGCTGGAGGCCTCACTAAATTGCTGAGAGCCTGGAATCCTCCTGCCTTGATTCTCAAATACTGGGATTATAGGAGTATGCCATTACTCCTGGCTTCAACTTATTTTTTTTTAAAGTTCCTGTTTTTTACAACATCAGGATTCATAAGTAATATATATATATATATATATATATATATATATATATATATATATATTATATATATATATTGTACTGCTATATATATATTTATATATATATAGTACTGCTATATATATATAAATATATATAGCAGTACAATCAAAATTATTTTAATAGCTACAATAAAGTATTTTAGAATCCAAAATGTGCAAAGTATTCTGCTAAGCCCTGGAGAAGCTAAGTAGAAAATTAATAGATGATAATAAAATAAAAATTATGATAGTGTTAATGTTAATAAGGTATTGGTATCTTTATAAAAATTTCTATTTGGTCTTCAAAGTAACACTGAAAATAGAGATAAATATAAAATCATTAAGGTCAATAACTGGCAAGGTCACATAGCTTTAAGGAGCAGAGCTGGAAATGAACTTGTCATCTCAAGTTTAACACTCTGTCTACTATGCTACACTGCTTCTCACTGTCCTTAGACATCTAAAACAGACTTTCACACAAAAAGCCAATAAAAATTTAAAAGTATTCATAATTAACTTGAACATATCTGTTCCCTACATCAAATTCTTCCCCAAACATTTTAGAAAAGAAACAGTGGTCAATGTTAAATTTAAACAAGTTTAATTGAAATTGCACAGAAATAGAAGCACTATGTGTTTCTTACATATGAAGTAATTATTCAGACTGAAATATTCTTCTTGAGTTTTTTTTTTAAAGATATTTTAGAGGTGGGCATAGTTGCACATGCTGGTAATCCCAGTACTTGGGAGACTGAGACAGGAGGATGACAGGTTCGTGGCCAGCCTTAGCTACTTAGTGAGGCACTCGGCAAATTAGTGAGACCCTGTTTCAAAATTAGGAATAAAAAATTGGACTAGAGATGAAACTTGGAGGTAGAATGCCCCTGGGTTTAACTATAGTACTGCAAAAAAAAAAAAAAAAAGCTTTTATTTTACTTATTTTGTGTGGTACTGGGGCATTCTACCTCTGAGCCACAATTCCAGCTGTGGTTTATTTATGTTTTATTAATTTTTTGAAACAAAGTCTCTCTAGTCTCTAGGTTGATGAGAGTGTCACTACTTTCTGAGACTGTCCTCAAACCCGTGGTCCACCTGTCTCAACCTCCCAAGTACTGGAATTAAGGATTGTGCTACCATATCCAGCTTTTTAAAAAATAAGATATTTTAAAAGACTATCTTTGAGCTTCCTTCTGTGATAATTATACTTATATGTCATTTCAAAATATTTGACAGACATTACTATGAGCAGAGAAAAAATAGAAATCAATATTTAGTTCAAAGGAGTATATAAAAAGTTAGTTTTTCTCTATTTTATGATAGTATTTCTGTTTTACTTGAAGTTCCAACTTTAGAAAGGGATACTTCCAAGAAAAGTAAAATGAACCAGCAATAAAGAAGGCTACTACACTAATCCACCCACCTGCTCTGGAAATACCAGAGTGTAAGGGAACCCTCATGTCATTTATCCAGATCTGGTGAAGGAGAAGGATTGAGATAGAATAGAAGGGTCAGGCTCCAAAGCCAGGCCAAGAGAAGAAAAAAGTGTCCACAGTCAGAAACTGATGAGCTATCTTTTCAGTGAAAGCAGGAGATGTGGAGGAGGATCAAGCCAGATCAGATCCTCTTACCAGGATGCCTGCTGCAGAGATCTGAGTTAAGCTAAGCCCCTGTGCTTCCTAGCAGAAGCACGCCTGTTACTTCAGCTCAAGGACAGCCTACACAGGATAAGATGGTTCTAATACTCCCTTTTAGATTTTTTGAGATTACTAAGAAGAATATTAAATAATGAGGGCACTACTCAATATTCAGTTTTATTTGTCTATACTTTTTTTAGGAATGGTTGGTCTGTATCACTCATATCTAATAAGACATGTATAACATCTTTGTGCAATTTACTCCTAGGACTTTGATAGTACCTAATAAATAACTAAAATTTGTAATTTTTCTTCGAGATGTTAAAATATTTATTTATTTTATTACGTTTTGCTTGTATTTAATGGACAGCACTTTTATTGTAATTTTTAAATTAATTGGTCATGATTTAAAATATCTACCCAATATAGGTATATGAGTATAACATACACATAGAAAAACACAAACTATATCTCAAGTGCATTTGTGGAATATTCAAGAAAAAAGCTATTGTCAGATAAATACTTTTTAATCCATTCAATCTCCCATTATGAATCATAGATTAGAAAAATACACATCAGATATTTGTATGGTTAGCAGTCAAATAAAAGAGAATCTTTTCTTTTTATTTAAAATGTTGCAATATTGTTTTAATTTTCCATACTAAGCATGTATTGTCTTTGCAATTAGGAAGGAGGCTATAGGTCTTTATTTCAAATTTCTACTGGAAAATTGTCAGCAGCACTCCCCACCTCCTCCAGCCAACTAAATGCTCCCCCTCCTAAATTCCATGGGCTTGAGCACAGCCAGGGTGTCAGTTCTCTTGTGACCCTGTTTTTCTTTTTTCTTCTTCTTCTTTTTTTTTTTTTTTTTTTTTGGTGGTACTGGGGTTTCTGGAAACCCTTCTACCTCTGGGTTACAGTCCCAGACCTATTTTTTTATATTTTTATTTGGAAACAGGGTCTCCTAAGCCAGTGAGCCTGGCTATGCACCTACGTGATCCTCCTGCCTCTGCCTCCCAAGCGCGGGGATTACAAGCATGCGCCACCATGCCCGGCTTTCTTATGCTTTTTGTTACCATCAGACAACTTGCTTTGTAGGGATAAGAATTATCTATGGCTTTTATGGCTTTAATATTTATAACCCTGGAACCCAGTGCAATGTCTAGCAAATAGTATTGAGTACTGAGTACTCAAGGCACTCAATAAAAAGCAATTGAATCACAACTAATACTACAACCATCTGATATTTACTACCCACGTACTATGTGACATCCCCTGTGCCAATTTATGTTCATTATTTTATGTAATCTTCATGAAAACTCTACGGAGCATGCACTATTACAATATTCATTTTTACAGATGATAAAAATTAGGCTTGCAGAATTAAACAAATTGGCCATGTAACACAGTCAGTGGCAAAGTTGTGCTCTGAATCAGGGCTGTCGGGACACATAGTCTGTGTCCCTGCAGTCTACGCTATACTGAATGAATAAATGAATGACTGTGCAAGATAAACAAATATGGGACACTCTGTTCAAAAGACAGAAGGACAAAGGTAGAAAACGAAACTATTCAGAGAAACCACTGGCAGGGGCAGGCAGAGTACAAGCACAATAATAGGTGTCACCATTATTGGAAAAAGCAATTCAATCTAAATGGTCTATTGACTTTCAGTAAATGTCACACCTTCCTGGATCAAAGTGTACACATTATGTGTGATGCAGCCTCCAGAAACCTCCCTACAGTGCTAAATTGATTACAAAAATATTTTGACTTAAATTGATATTTATAGCAACAGTTATAAATAAAGATTGATGTCTTCATAGAAAGCCAGGATCAACATTTCTACATATGAACTTATGGCAGCTATCTCTCTGATGGTTAGAAATGTCAACTGCTAAAACATATGGTTTTTATTAGCAATTCTGTTTTTACTCTCTGATACAGCAATAGCAAGATAAAAAAATATTTCCATAGATGTGTGGATTGCTGACTGCTATATAATATTTTAGTGGGGTAGAAATATAATTTTTCAGCAAGAAAAAGGTAAAGACTATAACAGCAATATAGTCATATTAATATATTATTAATATTCTGTTAGGATTATAGTATAATATATACCATATTGATAATATCACATTATTAATAACATAGTCTTCTTACTAATAATATAGCCCTAAAGTATATTAATAATAATTATTCAGCAAGAAGAAGGTAAAGACTATATTAATAATTTCCAATGGTAATATCAGAGTAGAATTAATGATTTTTTTACATACTTCTTTTTTTTTTTTTGTGGTACTGGGGTTCCTGGAAACCCTTCTACCTCCGGGCTACTCTCCCAGACCTATTTTATACTTTTTAAATTTGGAAACAGGGTCTCTTAAGCCAACGCGGTTGGCTTCGAACCTGCACAATCCTCCTGTTTCTGCCTCCCAAGCGCGGGGATTTACAAGCA
Source organism: Muscardinus avellanarius (assembly GCF_963383645.1). Taxonomy (NCBI): domain Eukaryota; kingdom Metazoa; phylum Chordata; class Mammalia; order Rodentia; family Gliridae; genus Muscardinus; species Muscardinus avellanarius. The sequence goes on along the minus strand of NC_137795.1, from coordinate 40,397,402 downwards.
TGTGCCACGGCTTACGTACTTCTTTTTTATTTTTTTATTTTTATTTTTTTGTGGATCTGGAGATGAAACCCAGAGGCGTTTGACCTTCGAGCTACACTCCCTGCCCTATTTTTTATTCTTTATTTTGAAATAGGGTCTCACTAAGTTACGGAGGGCTCTCCACGGACCACTATCCTCCAGTCTCAGCCTCCCAAATGCTGGGATTACAAGCGTGTGCCACCACGCCCGGCTTATGTACTTCTTATATTGTAGTTTCTGAATCCTTGGAAAGATCTGAAACACTTAATTTTAGTCCTTAAGCCATTATCTGTTAAATAGCAATATTTACCAGACCCCAAGTATTAAACACAGATGTGCAATGCCATTATGTTTAGGAATAAATCATCGTTCAAATTAAAAAGGCCTCAGACATTTCTCAAAACCTCTGCTCAAATGACCAACAACCACGGACCAGTGTATAAATATCCTCTGTCCTCAGAAAGAACCACCTACCCTGCTTCCATTTGAGAACTATAAAATAAAATATTAGCTTCTATGCTTCAATATATTTTGCTCACCAATCTTTACCAGAGTCCTGGACATAAAGTTCTTTTCATATCTTCTTCTCTTCAGGACAGAAAGTATCCCTAGTTCCTAATCCACCAAATCCATCATAAATCAATGCACGGAGGAGAGCCATACAGACGCATTAGGCTTGTATTATTCAGAGTTACCGCACTAACAACAAAAAAGAAGTTATTAAACAAGAATCATTTGCAGTTTTAGTGAGGAAAACTCGATTTGGTTCTGTTTTTCTTCATATAAAGCTTCATCATTTGCTGCAACATAATATGATTCAGCTATCTGTGATAGGCTAATATTGATTTCCATATCTTCAATAGTCCATTTAAAATCTACAGGCTTTAAAATATTTAATTTCTAGTGATTCAGTGAATTTATTTTTGCTAATATCGGAAAGTTATTTTTAATAAATTATGGTGTTTTGACATTTTACAATCTAGTCCTTAAACTTGGAGGGGAATTTTTATTTAAATATTTTGCAGCAAGAGGGAAGGCTTCTGATTCCCCATCTCTGACTGCTCTGCAGTATCAGTGAATCTCAGAAATCCTTGCACTGTTCTTTCCAGCAGGAAAAGGACCACGTGGTAGGCAGAAGGTGCCTCTTTGGGAACATCACCCATACATACTCCTGTATCTAATTTCTCCTAAGGCCAAGAACTTGTTCTTTTTCCTGGGAATACTTTTAGGAACTCATCTGAATGTGGATGGCCAATAATGAAACAAAATAAAATAATCTAAAGTATGCAGTAGGTTACACTTCACTGGTAGATTTGACCATCGGTTGCAGTTTGTTTTGGCAGTCCATGTTTCTGTTGACTATCCCCATTTATCATAATTATTATTACCTGTAGCTAATAATTAACATTACTAATAGTTACTAATAATTAATATTATCCTCCTGTCTCAATTTAGTAACTAATATTATCCTTTTCCACTCTCCAAAGTGTCCTGGTTTAGGTGATAAATTATATGGTCATCCTCTTAGCTGGAGACTAAAAATCCTCCATGTACTTGCTTCATTGAGTTTCTAACTATACACTGCCCAGATTCCAAGAGTCTGCGAAGTATATTTCACAAAGAGGAGGAGACATTATGCTGAGCCTCATTTCTGATGGGGAAGAGAGATCTGTGAGACAGAAAAACAAAGGCCCTGATAAACAATGTTACGCTTTAGAAATTTCAACTGTGGTTGAGTTGCATTGGTGCACCACGGAGTTAGAGCTTCACATTCACTTTATGCCCATCTAAAGCTGCGTCTCAATGTGGGTCACCACAAACTAATAAGAAATAGCAAATAACTGAAAAATATCTTGGTAGAACTAATGAGTATGTCTCAGCATTACTTTCATTAGCTTTTTGCTGTTAGTATTAGAGATAAGCATACTTGCTTGGACCAACGTTATGAAAATGCCTGCATTGCAAGCTAAGGGATTCGGGGAAAAAAAGCAACTTCCCTGTGTTTTCAATCAATGTAGACATCAGAATGACAAGTATAGACCCCTAAAGTGTCTTCTACAGTCTCAGGGATTTGGTGCTGAATTTTCTGAATGAATACATCAACTCTACTTTTCACCTCATCAATAAAATCATAATGAGCAATGATTATAAATAATGTGACTACTTCTTTCTGACTCATTGAAAGTAAATCAAAGTAGTCATCACATATGTCATAAACGAGGACACTCAACTACTTTTACCAGAAGCCAGACATTATTTTCTCAAGAAAATATTTTCTCTGCCCACTTATTTGAGTCAGATTGCCCACACTTGATCCATTCTCACATAGCAGATAGTTCCAATGATACTGTGGAGGTATCACTACCAATTTCTCTAACATGTGCAGGAGTGGGGGTCAGGAGGAAGCAGTTGGGATGTAGAGAGAAATAAGCACACTAAGGGTTCTGTGCCTGTATTTTTTTATCACATTGACTCTTACTCTGATGTATAATTGCAATGCATTAATAAAATAATTTATTTTAAAACATTGTAGGTCAGATCATATGGCTTCATTGCTGAAAAGCTTCCACTGGCTGGCTATCCTACTAAAATAAACTTAAAGTTCTTACCATGACCAAAAGGCTCTAAAAACCTCAGAACTAATCTCTTTATCTCAATTTCCTTCCTTTTCATTCCTTGAACTCAATACACTTTATTTGTTTGAACTGTTCTTCCCCAGATATGATTGTGGTTCTCTCCCTCCCTCCCTTAATTTCTGACTCTTTTCATCTTATCTTCTTGCTGTATTACAGAGATTTTCAGCCAAAGCCTTACCTAAAATTTACTGTTCCCATTATCTTTTTTTTCTGCTTTATTTTTCTTCATAGCACTTCTCACTGGTAATACTGCAGATGCATTATGTAGTTTTTTTCTAGTCTATTGTCTGCTTATGTGTTACATATTTATTTATTGTCTGTTCATTATATATTTGCCTACTGTCTGCTTCTAGCCACTAGAAGGTCGGCACCATGAGACAGGGACCTTGCTTTTTTGGTTCATTGTCTCTGGTATTTAGACCAATGCCCATTAGGTGAATGGTGGTAATGTCTACAATGTCAGTTAACCTAGTAAATCAAATATAATGTGCTCATTGAAACTGATTTAAGAATTTGCGTCGAAATGTTTTAACTTCTGAATCTCAGGCCCACATGTTCCTATTATACATGACATGTAGGTCAATTTCCTCTGAAAAAGGTATTTCATATAGTGTTGATGAGTATAGATATGCAAAAAATTCCTTGTAGAGAAATTTGGAAGTACAAATTAAAACTACAATAACAACCACTACAACAACATACCTGAACCTAATATTTCCATTTCTAGCCATTTATTCTATAAAAATAAGCAAGTGCACAAGGGCTTATGCATAAAGATGTTCATTATACCATTTTTAATTCAACATGTTATTTTTGTAATTAAAAACATTTTTTAAGTGTTTCTTCCTTAGAGAGTAACATCAAAGCCTACTAGTAAGAAGAACAGATTATAGTCTTATTGAACTAAGGTTTTGAAATATAATGCTAAGCAAAGTGACTGCTAATTGTAATGCTCTATTCTGGGGTACTTCATAGAATCTGTCATACCTATGTGCCCCTACCCGTATAACTACAGGTTATTTACCAGGTAACTGGTCCACCTGCCATAGATGCCTGACTCAGGGAAGGGTTCCTGCCCCAAAGGCAGATGATCAACTGGTTGACCAGCGGTCTGTCAGATTGATCTATACATCAAAGTGGTAATGTGATATTTCTCTTAGGTTGTTTAGATGTGAGGACTACCTAAGGAAGTCAGCAGCTGGCAATGGGATAAAAGCCAACTGAGAAGTAGAGAACAGGAAAAAGCAATGTACCAAGAAAGGGCATAAGTAACAGAAACCAGAGTCCTAATGGGCCATCATTACTGGTCCTCATTTAGGCTAGGCTCATCGTTGGCTCCTACTGACATTACTTCCCATATGTCTTTAAAATAAGTGGTTTTTAGCCAGGTGTGGTGGTGCACGCTTGTAATCCCAGCATTTGGGAGGCTGAGACAGGAGGATCATGGTTTGTGGATAGCTTTAGTTGCTTAGTGAGGCCCTTTGCAACTCAGTGAGACCCTGTTTCAAAATAAAGAAAAATATATGGCTGGGGGCATAGCTCGAAGGTAGAACTCCCCTGGGTTCCATCCCCAGTACTGCAATAAATAAATAAATAAATAAATAAATAAATAAATAAAGTGGTTTTTAAATATTATTCATTTTATCTCTGATTTTTTTCAGCCTAAAGGGGTTTAACTAGTAGTGAATTAAACAGAAGCTTGGATTAAGCTTTTAAAAGACCAAAGCACTGGAAAGAGTATGGTTCTTTTCTTTCCTCTAATTAAGTGTAATTCAAATTCAAACTACTACCGATACTTATAGTTAAGTTTAACTAAATTCTAAAAAGTGACTTTTTTCTTCAATCATTTTATGAAATATCAAATTCTTTCCAAGAAAAATGAATTGGTAATCCACATTTATGCTTAGTTTGCCTACTAGGTCATCCAGTAATATCCAAGAAAATGTGGAACTGGGACATTCACATCATAGTAGAAGCAACTTGCCTGTCCTAAGTTAGGACACAATTAGACTAATGGTGTCTAGTGGTAGATAGGGAGCCTATTGTAACAATTGTTTTAATATGTTCGGCCATGTAAAAAAACGGGCCATGGTGAAGTGCATTGGTAAATAATATTTTGTTATGTAAACATCCTATAACCCTTTATAACATTGTTAGAAATCACTGTAGAAATATATTCAATTATTAATATTTTTTTTTTTTGTGTGTGTGTGTGTGTGTGTAAGACTGAGGATGAAACTCAGGCGCATTCTACCTCCAAGTTACACCCCCAGCCCTATTTTTCATTTTTTATTTGGAAATAGGGTCTCAATGAGTTGTAAAGGGCCTCACTAAGTAGCCGAGGCTGTCTGCAAACCTCAATCCTCCTGTTTCAGCCTCCCAAATGATAGGATTACAAGAGTGCGCCACCACACCTGGCTCAATTGTTAATTTAAAGCTCAGAAATCCAAGGATATTTAGATGCTAAAATTTCAAATAAAACAAATTTTTAATTTTCTGTTAGTCACAGAAAGTGAAGGGTCATATGTGTTCTCTAATATATGGAATCTAGGGAGTAATGGGAATGCCAGAAAGACTCCAGATAACGGAGGAGAAACCTCAGTGGAGCCAGGGAGGTGGTCTAAGGGAAGGAGAGAGGGAAGAGTGAGGTTCACTGAAGGAATTACTACCTTCAGCTATGTGTACATATGTGAAAATACCAATGTCAATCTCAATACTCTGTATGGGGGAAGGGGGGCAGATGGGGAGGTCCCACCAAAGGCTGTGTGCAGGAATGTCACTGTCAACATAATTTACAGTATGATGTGAGACTATAATGCACCAATAAAAACATATAAAAATAAAACACCATGCACTGGAAAATTATTGTTTTTCTAATTTTCAATCCGCTTTTGATGACGCACAGGAGGACAGCCTTGAACCTAAGAAGCTTCTGTTCATTTTGTTATTCAGTGCTCTGGGAGCAAGGTATAGCGAAGGGGGGCAAATAGGGCCATCCGTCCCTGGGGTCAACCTGTAACCTTGTGTAGACTGCAGCAAAGGAGAAAGGGGTATAAACCTAAAACACGGCCAACTCCCTTCCCCTTGAGCCATTAACTTGACTCACACTTCTACCTGAGTCAACTGTTTACATTTATAACATGCCTTTTTTTTCTTTTTTCTCTGCTAGGTCTTTCGTAGAAGTTTCCACCGCAGAGTTTTTTGTGTTCTACCAAGCTTTGCAATCTTACATTGTTGACTGCTCAGCTAATGACCAAAAAATGATAAACCTGAATTAAAAGCTGTGTTCTCTTTGGATTACCACACAAAAGGGATCCCTTGGCATTCTTAATTCTGTTAGATTACTATACACAGGTGAAATTTTTGCTTGCTTTGTTGACTCACTTTATTTTTTTTAATGGCTTTACTGAGATGTAATTAATATAACATATAGTTTTCCGATTTAAAATGTACAAATTAATGTCGTCAGCACATTCACAGAGAAGTGCAACCAATCATCACAATCTAATTTTTGAACATTTTTATACCCCTCAAAACAAAACAAAACAAAATCCCTGTATCCTTTAGCAGTGTCTCCCATTTCTTCCAACTTCCTGCCTCTGGAAACCACTAATCTTATTTCTGTTTCTACAAACTTGTCTATTCTGGATATTTCACATAAACAGAATCATATACTTTGTGGGTTTTTGAGACTGGCCTTTTTCACTTTGCATAATGCTGTCAAGGTTTGCTGACTCATTCCTTAATGAGATTGGAATTTATTCTACACACTGTTTTCCAAATACTAAAAGTACATTGGATATTGATAAAATGACATTTAAATTACACTTCAGTAATGCATTTAAAAGAAAAGGGTCAAACAAATATTCATAAACATAAATCATACAAATTATACTTCAATAGAGTAGTTCCACTGATATCAGAAAGGCTTACTACATTTAATCCTGAGTTGATAATTTTTGGCATGAATCCTTACATTAACAATGCTCAAATTGTTCGGTCTCAGGTCTTTGTTAGTCTTAAAAATATTGAGTGTACCAGTATTGGGAATAGCCTAGGAAGATTTGAGAAAGCTATGATTATAAATATATTTCAGAAATTGGGTGAGGGGCAAATCTGTGCCAGGACTTGGTTTCTGCCTAAAAGCAGGCAACTATTCCAATGTAAATTAACCTAGCTAAAGGTGATTAATAAGTCTATAGGAGAGGAGAACTAGGCCTTTCTCTATCTAAAGACAGATCTTAGGAGAGGAGAACTAGGCCTTTCTCCTTCTAAAGACAGATCTACAGGATTGGATAAGCTAGCTAAAATGGTAGGAGGGGTTGACCTTCATGAAAGGAGACACCTTGCCACACCTTGCTGGGGGAGGTACCTTACAGGGTTAAGGGGAGGTACCTTACAGGGACATTCACTACGTCAGGATTACATGAACAAGATGGAGGTCATGGGTATAAAAAGTCCGGTCCACGTGCTGCATCTGGGGAGTGGTGAGGTGGCCCGGGCCACCCTCCCCCCTCATGCCATTTTGGCATGGGGCTGTAAGTATTTTCTGTGTTTCTATTTTCTGTATTTCTATCTTTTAAATAAACTTCTTTAAATCTTCAGCAACTGTCCAAGCTATGCATATTTATTCTTAGCTTAGGACAAGAACCCGTGGTTTTTCTTTTTGGTTGTTTTGGGTTTTGTTGTGGTTTGAGGGAAATTGTGTCTGGGACCCTAACAGGGGTCCCTGGGAACAGTTTCCCCACAACCATATTCTTCCAAACCGTAACACTGAGGATCTCAGGGAACTTTTGTGTATGTGGATACTATGTGTCAATATTCACCATATTATAGATTAAAATGGAGAAATTTTAAAAGTGATCTTACTTAAAATAACAATAAACTTATGTGTTGCAAATCCATATCTTAAAGAAAAAGTTATTTTCTAAAACAAAAGAAAAATAGTGAAAAGAGGGACCTTTTGCATTTTTATAAATCTTTTCAGTTTCTAGCCTAAGAGAAGAGAGTTGAATTTTCATTTCTGTTTCTGCCTACAATCCATTGCAGTATCCCTCACCTGGAAAATTCCACTGTGAATTTACAAGAAAATTAGAGGAAAAAGAACCAATAACCTCTTAGCATTATTTGGATAGTAGTTTTGGTCACATAGATCCCCAGAAGGAATCTTAGGGGTCCTCAGGGATACTCAGGTCATCCTGTTAGAATTGCTAGTCTAGCTTCTGCTCTAAAACTGACTGAGGTTAATTTTAATGAAATTACTTAATCTGCACTCCCATCAATACAGAAACTTTAAGGTGAAGACTCTTGGAAAACAGGATTGGGAAACTTCCTGAATTGTAGTTTTCAAAGCATTGTGGCTACCATGTTATATAAATGTGGCTACAACTTATCTAAAGTAAGCAATCAAAATGAGATATATCCTGCCGCAGAACTATTTCCCTGCTCAGAGTCAAATATTATTCTTGATTCCTCGGCAAGTAGAACAAATAACACATTACTTATTATTGACAACATTAAATGCTGTTTAAACACCTGCTTACGAAGCTATCTACAGCTTGCATTCATTCCTGTCATTCATGGAGAAGTTTATGTTTCACATTCTTTCAAATTTTCTCCCATCTGTGGTGGTAAAACATTGCTCTTAGTTTCTGAATTTGCTTCTTAATAAAATGTTCCTAAATTTTTCTAAAATTGACCTTGACACAATAATCTTCAAGTAATTGTGCTAATTTTAATATTTGAAAAATAGTGATTTAATGGTCAGTAAGTATGTGATTAATTTTAATTTAGTCAATATTTCTTTATCCTATACTTTACAATTTAAGAATAATAACATGATTAGTAGAGTTATGGACACCTTAACCTCTGAAATAGTTAATGATACTCACTAATGTTGTAGCCATTCATGTGGATGGTCTCCAAAGTTTTGGACCTCTGAATTAAGGTGTACTTTCCAAATAGTGTGATTTAAAACTAAATGTAGAAATCTAGATATTTGAAACTAGACCTTAGAAACAAGAGTTTAGGTGCCTACCTTATAATATCTCCTTCAAGAGCAATCACTCTTTTAATGATTTTCTGTTCTGGGTTTTTAGGAGACCTAGAAAAAAAATACAAGGTTAGTTATGTCTCTATTGTTTTAAGAAAATTAAAAGAAATTCTACAATAAAACAGGCTATCCTAAGGTCATTATAGAATCCTTTTAACCCATGTTGTGATATCAATCTTACTTAGGTACCAAGTGATATGAAGTTACTTTTGAAGTAATTCTCATTTTAAATCTCTAGAAACAAAGAAACAATGCTGAAACTTTACAAAAATAAAAAATACAGAAGGATAAATAATTTTATTAGGGTATAAAATGTTATTAAATTATTATGATTACTTTAAGGACTTTTAAGAATGAAAATTATTTTAAATTATTTTATTAGTATATTGCAATTATATATCATAATGAAGTTCAACAATATAAAAAACATACATGTATACAGCTTTGTGCATTCATCTAATAATTATAAATTTCTTTGAAATGATAACATACTTAATTAGGTTCATTTCAATTAAAATTGACAGAGAAGTTTGATTTAAATTCCCCAAAATAAGTGAGGTGTGGTAGAGCATGCCTGTCATCCCACTACTTGGGAGACTGAGACAGGAAGATGGCAGGTTCAAGGACAGCTCAGCAATGTAGAGAGGCTCTCAGCAACCTATTGAGATGCTGTTTCAAAACAAAAAGTTAAAAAGGTCTGGAGGTATAGATCAGAGGTAGAATGCCTTTGGGTTTAATCCTCAGTAACACACACATGCACACTCTCTCTCTCTCTCTCACTCACTGAAAATGTGAAGTACTTTTATTAAAAATAAAGAACTAGAGAATTCCTTTAAACTACATTTAGGCTTAGCCATTTGGCCATTATAGAATCTAGAGCTAAAATGGAGCTGCTGGTAGTAAAATAAATTGACATATTCTGACACACTTAACAATGACATCATTTATTTTAATCTGCTCAATCAGTAAATTTTTACTTGAAAAATTACTATTTAAATAAGTCCTTCCATCTGCTGATATACACAACCCGTGTTATTCCTTTCCATATTGTCATAGGACTGATCTTTGAGATCAAGAGAGTCTAGAAATAGGATGACACATTAATTTTAAGATTATGTTATTTTTAAAACTTTTTATTTCTACCTTAGGCCCTTCCTCTCCCTCCTCTTTCCCTCTCCTTTTCCTCTGCCTTCTTCCCTTCCCCTTTCACTGAAGTCCCTCTCCAGAAATCTGTGTCTGTCCTGAGCAGCCTGTCAAGTCTTCCCAAACCATAGCTGTGGTCAACAGTTGGACTAAAACCTCAGGAGGGACCCAAGCCAGAACCGCACAGCTGAAAAGCCACTTCTGCCTTCCCAATCCTCAGTAAATGTGTGAGATAAATGCTTGCTTTTTTTTTTTTTAAGCTGCAAGATATGGGAGTAATCTGTTAAACAGCAATGGATAGTTTTATCTTAATATAGTCAGTTTCCTGCCAATAACATTTTAATGGACCCATTTCAAGGAACATCTCGTATATCACATAAATGATCATTTAATATATATTTGAAAATCATGGATAGATAAAAATGTTTTCAAGTCACATATTGAGTTGAACTACATTTTAAAGCATATAAGGCAAAATGTTGAAAAGATTAAATATATTCAAAATGTATATTTCATGAAAGAAAATATGCAATTTCATAAGATTTATGTTTCATGTTATATCTGGTAGAGAAAATGTAATCATGTGAAGTTTTGCATCTATTTGTGACAAATAGTCATATAGCTTTTCATAAGCTTAATTACTAATATTCTTTATTTTAAAAAGAAACTTGTTGGAAGTTTTGATTCGCTTCTCATTAAATTGAGTACAAATGTATTTCTATAATTTCAATATCTTTAATGTTCAGCTAGAGGGTGGGGTCTGGCTCATTTGGACTGATGGAATTTGGGTCCTCTGTGAATGGCAACTTAGGAATCTTTTAGAAAATGCCCCTCTTATTTCTCTCTGTTTATGTAACTAGCAATGTGAAAAATACTAATCAGCCTCAGTGATCATCCAATAATTGCATATTTAAACAATAGGATGTTAAAACATTTTGTTACTATGTTTACAAAGATACGCTACTAATAGTAAAAATAAAATATTATTGGGGGTATAGGAGCATGAGTATCCTATATATAAACTGTGTGGTCATGTAAAATGCCTTTAGGTAGGCAGTTGAAATCGTATATTCTTTTTAACATTACTGTACTTTCTAGGAATTTACCCTAATGAAATGATCATGGATGTATGCAAAATTTTAACTCTATGAACACGTAAAACAGCCCTTTCTATTAAAAAATGAGAAAAAAAATCAATGAGAGGAGATTGTGTAAAAAAAAAAACTACAGACCACTAACATAATGAAATACTTTATAGTAATTAAAATGATTTTGTAGAAAAATGATTAATAATAGTGAAGTATCAATAGAATATATACATTAAAAATGAAAGTTAGAAAATATAATTTGTACTATGACTTCACATTTGTAATTACACACACACACACACACACACACACACACACACACATAAAATGTACATCCAGTTTTGTTGAGAAGAATCTAAAACAGAAGGTGGATAGAGAAAGTTCAGTGTACATTAAAAGCTTTTATGCCCAGATTATTGGAATGCCCTTTAGCAGATGATAACTGTTTGTGTCATATGACATTTCATGAGAAGAAAATGCACCAAAATAAGTATAAGACCAAATATAAATTAACATAAAAATGTATTTCAACAATTTTTAACCTTTGAGATGCTTGAGTAGTTATATTTTAAAAGAATCTCTACTTTAAAATCATGAAACAAAACAGAATGTGTTAATTGAGCTATCTATATAATTAAAGTCTTATAAATTACTACTTCAAACACACCTATACATTTTAATGTGATATTAAATTCATGGATCTAATCAAATAATTCAAAAGGACAAAAAGCTATTACTAACATTAATTCCATTAATGCTGCTTAAAATCTCTAGATTTTAATCACTAGGCTGCTGAATGCATTACTTTGATATAAGTAGAATTGGTAGGAGAGTTATTGCAGATTTACATCATAAATGTTATTAAACTTCTCTTTGTCTTATTTTCTTGGCCACTTGCCTATCTCCTAGGAACAGTGAAGAGAAACAGGCAAATGATTAGGCCTTACTTTAAGACCACAACATATGCTGCTCCATGAACAGCCCTATCTGCATTTAAATATGTAATTTTAGCAGTTTCATAATATGCAATATTTTATAATACTTATGTTTGGGACCTAGATTGCAAACATTCTATTTTATGTTTGTGATTAAGCTAGGCAGAGTTTCTGCAGGGGACAAAGCACCTAGGATTGTCTCTATACTGCATGGGCCTCAGCAGATCTGTTTAGCATAGCAGAATATGTTTCTAAACATCATGGTTATGGGGTGAAGAATGAGTTCTAGTGTAGACATAACAGGACTTCTGTAAAATGATGCTCAATGTTATTTGAATTTCGTGTCCTATTATGACACAAATGTTGTCATTTTTATTTAGTGACAGGAAAAAGACAGCTGATTTCATTGTCTCAAAGAATATCCTACTCTGGGTGTGTTGGGACACCTGTGTAATCCCAGTACAAGGGTGGCTAATACAGAAGGATTTCAGGTTCTAAGCCAGCTCGGCAACGTAGTGAGATCCTGTTTCAAAATAAAAAAGAAGAAAAGAAAAAAACTAACTAAAAAAGACTGGAGTATATCTCAGAGGGAGTATACCTGAGTTTAATTCCCAGTACAAAAAAAAAAAAAAAAAGGCATACCCTACTTGAATCAGGTTATTGAACAGGGACAACAGAATCTTGACCGGGCACTGGAGAGATTGCAATCAGGTTTCTAGCAATCTGAGCCTATAGCTGAAGGAATAATAATGTTGTATTTCAAATACATGTTCACAATCCCTTTATGCAAGTAAATATGTTTTAATAGTACTGATGAGACAATAAAAGCACAAACTTTAAAGAATTAAACTCCTACTTAAGAAATTTTCTTAGTTAAAGGTAAGCATTGTTTTTACTTTCACTAATGATGATTGGGAGAAATTTAATGAGAAAATAGTGACAATTGGTCTTATTTGTAAGTCAGTCTTGATTATGTAAAATCAATGAAATATGTGTTATAGCTGTAGCTTTTGTAATTAAAAAGAGCTGCAATACTTTTGTGATTGAGGGCCTTTGATCCTGAAAGACAAATGTCTTCACTTAGTTATGAAAAATCTAAAAAATTTTAGGATAATCATAGTAATGAGTTAATTTCCACCAATGTTTATTAATTCAAGCATTTCAAAACATAGAACAGTACAATCTTTAGGTATTAGATATATTTACAACCGTACCTCATTGTCCAGAACAGGTTATATGTAAAGGAACAGATAGAGCACACATATATTTTGCATATTAAATACTGCATATTACTATGTAACATGAAGTTATTAAATTAAATAAAACCCCTTCAACTATTAAGAACCTCTCTTCATAAAAATTTAACTCTCTAATTTATTTTGTTAACTTATGCATTTATATATTGAATATCCTTAAAGTTGAACATACCTGTGGAAATCCTTAACATTAATTAAAATACTAGCTATTCTAGACTCTCAAAGTGCATACCTTCATAGAGAAACACTATTATTCTTTTCCTAAAATACAAAAATTGATTGTTTACCCTCTAGTCAAGATGGTCTCAGCCTTCTAGCCACACTGCTAACCCAAGTATGCTTTTCCCATACAATATTATGTAAGACCATGGAATAAAACAAAATTAACTGGACTTCAAAAGAATAAAACCATTAAGAGAGCTTCACACCCCTAATATTTCCATGAAGTCAAATAGATTTGGACCTTTAGCTTCTTCTATAAGCTTGGGAAATACAACATATTTTTGTAGGTGTAAAAAATATTCATACCACAAATCATAAATTGTCAAAAGAGCAAATTACTTGTATTTTCTGTATAAAGTGTTATACACATCTATCAAAGTGGCACAGAGAAGGCTGGGTGAGTGCAGTGCAAAATGAATACTAGCATGTGAAAGCTGCAGTAGGGTCCTTTAAGGTATGCGAGGTGTGAGTAGTATCGGTAGCTTACTGGAAAATGCTCAGCACACTCGCTTGCCAGTTTGCAGTGAAGTTGGTGGGACTGTGGACTGAGAGCTGTCAAGCTCAGGCTGCGCACAACCTGGTAGCAGTGAGAAGAGTGAGATCAAAGGCAGTCTTGCCTGTTTTATCTACCATCAGCATCTAAACTTTACCTACCCTTCCAGATGGAATTATTTTCTAACCAGTCAAATATATGAAAAAGAGACTGAACTTTTACCTATCTAAATATAAAATATATTATCAATGGTTAACTAAGCTTTTGAAGACTGCTTATTTGTGCCCAACAGGTGCTATGCATAGACACAAGTGTCATAAGTGTCCATCAGAGCTACACACTTGACACGACACAACCAGAGTGTCTTCAGCATAACTTGTGCTCAGATAGAATGGAAAGTATACACGGATGTGCCCACCCTGAGCGCTTTGCCCCATGACTGTGGGCATAGGGATACCATAAGACACTTTTCGGAGTCAGACAATACATAGCGAAGAGCTGGTGGGAATGGGGACATTGCGGTGATAGCCAGCCTTGGGGACTTAAGGGCGCCTTGATAACTGTGAGTCAGACAGGCCAATTTACTTCTCCACTGATGCCAATAGAGAGAGGTGTCACCTGGGGTGCAGAGTCTCTCCCCTGTGCTATCATGCTAAGAACTCCCCTGGGCTTAGATGCGCTCTGACAAAAAGAACTATAAACAAACTTAATTTGACTTGAATTGCCTCAGAAAGCTCTTAAGTTTATCTTAAATTGAAAAAAATAAGATTTCACTTGCAAAAGGAGAGTTAAATTCAGTAGTGACAAAATAAAGTTACATATTTTACATATCTTATTTTTATTACCTGAGAATTTGTACCCATTCCATTTTCTTTTTCCCACTGCACATAACTATACATTAATATGCACTCTGGTGACTTTAGTGACATGCATTATTAATGTCTCCACTGTTCTGCTGGATTCAGACTTTCCTCGTAAAATCAAGTTAGGTATATGAGCGAGGAAAGGTGAGATTCTGCATAATTTCTCTAAATGCTCATTCTCCTGGAGAATGTTGACAGTGCGGAGGTTAGAACTTAAGTAGAATATGAGGCATCCTGACTCATTTCTGTTCTAACCCCGCTGAACTTATTAATTTTTAAAATACAATACTATTGTTTTGCAGAAGAGTTCCCAGTTAGGTTCTAATAACTACACACAATTTGCTCCCTTGAAAATGTCAACTTTTTGCCCCCAATAGCAAACTCAATAGCATCAGCAAGTGTCTTCAGAAAAAATACATGAGGTCTGGGATTTTATAAAATCAATTGCAACTAGTCACCCCTGAAAACAGCATTATCATTTACTTGCTCAGCTTGACAGCTACTTACATAGCTATAGTTGCTAAGTTATCTGCAGCTTTTTCTACGCATTTTATCTTCTGCAGTTTATACTATAATAAGCTATTACTATGATAATTTGTGTATAGACAATTTAAGCTAAATAATACTAAGGATTGTCCTGTGCTGAAAGGAGGTAAGTCAAAAGTGACAAAATTTTAGGTGAAGGGTTAAGAATTATTGCGAAAGCCTATGAAAGGAACTTTAGGGACAAGAGAAAAAAAAATGAACAAAATTATTTCTCAGGACTAATAGAAGTTGCCTCATTAGGGGACAAAGCAAGCCAGGGACAGAGAAATGACTAAAGAGAAATATAGTCTCGACCATCACGTAAGATGAGAGCACCCTGTCCATGAATTCAGAAGACAGACACAGAAGCACTTACCCTTCCCCTTGGAGTCAGACCCGTGGAGTAGCTACCTTTGGGATCTAGTCACGAAACACACTCTCAGGATCAGGCAAAGTTTAATTATCATGGGTGTTACTCAAAATCAAATGCTTGTCCTTTCTTACTTGGTTATATTGGAAAAGTTTTATTCTTTAAGAAAATCAGAAGATCAAAATCTTCCTAGTTATACAGAGCAGAATGGTGGCTGCCAGGGGTTCACAGAGGAGACAGAAATAGGAGATGTTGGACAAAAGGTACAAAGTTTTCGTTAGGCAGGCATTACAGAGATCTAGTGTACGAAACAGTGACCATGGTATTGATAATGTATTGTAGACTTAAAAATTGTTGAGAGTAGACCTTAAATGTTTTTGTGATTAAAAAATCACATATATATAAGTTAATAGATTTATCAATTAGCTTGATTTTTTCATATCACAATATTGTAAACCAAAAAATATAACATGCATATATGTTTTGTCAATTACATATATACATTAAGAGGGCTGGGGAAAATATTCCTACTTGATATTGTTCTAGATATAGAACACCAAATAAATTCTTTCCAAAAATAACAACCATATCTCTATTCGTGATCTAGCCTTTCACAAGGCTAAATTCTGTTTTGGCATTTTAGTTGATCACACAGAGCCAGCAATAACTACAAAATATGTTCAAGTATATCTTTTTTTCTAAAAATATTAATTATGTCAAAGCTACATTTTGTCAGATTTATTCCTTTCTATCATTCTTTAATGCATATATGGATATTGAAGTATATACACATATACACTGTAGCTACTTCTTTTTTCTAGTCCATAAAATTTTATTCCAGATAATTGAGCACCCATTCAAAATAGAAACACAGAGTGTCGGCCACATAAGTTGTTCCTTACAGGAGGCTGCCTTGCTTCTAGGTTGTGAGACATTGATTAATGTGAGAAGGCTGCTGCTTTTCTGAGCCTCAGTCCTCTCTTCTGCACACACACACACACACACACACACACACACACACACACTGGACTCTAATCTCTACAGGTGTCATGTTAGTGCCCTTGGTGAGCTGTACATTTCACAGGCTCTGAATTCACTCTTGAATTCGAACATGATCAAGTTGTTGTTTTTTTTTTCCCCATACCAGAAGAGGAACCTGAGAATATCAAGTCAAAATGAGAGCAAACCTTCCTCTTTCTATGTGGTTGGAATTCATGGGGGCCTGGTTTCTATATGATTTCTACCATGAAGCTTAATAAGTCTCTCTAAGATGCATATATGTTCTAAGAACCATCCATGATCCTCAAATACCTCTACGATGGAGTAAACCAAGGATAAATAGATGTAAGGGAAATGATCTCCAACTGTTCTTCCATGTCCGTGGGTTAAATGTATGAAGGAGGCTTTTATCTAAATAAAAGCAGATTCTCAGAAACATATGCTCACCACCCACCATTCTTTATCCAAATGGATGAAACTTGGGAGGTTCTTTTCACTGTAGCATGGAAGTTTTGCCAAGAGACAGGAGCACAGACAGCAGCTATTAAGAATGAACTCCACTGTAAATCATGCATGCAGGGGTCTAATCCACATTAGAGTGGGGTTCTCTGCAATGGCAAAACCATCTTTTGGAATCACCACATGCATAATGCCTTGACTTACAAAACAGTATCATACTCTCCTTAAAACTTTTAAATCACTTAACTCTGTTCCCTAAAATATAGGGCTTTTCTCAAAAAGACATAAAATCAAGTAAGTACTTTTCACAAAAAATCCTCTGATTCAGCTTCATTTTAAAATATAGCGCCCCAAAGCTGTCCTGATGCATAGCGCGTTTCTCCCACCCTCTATCAGCTCTTTCTTGCCGCTGCCATCTGTCTCCCTTGCTTTTTCCAGCACAATGCCCATCCCTCCAGGCTGTTCACTGGCACTCAGACACTCCCTCCAATTCTACACAGCACAATCCAAGAAATATTCCAGGTCTTTTCCAATTCTTCTGCCCAAAGATTTCCTTCAGCAACACCCTCCTGTATATTTTAGACACTTACCCTTCTCAGACATTGTTTGTCGATTAGGTAATATGCAAGTTTGCATTTGGCCCTCTATTTTGAGCACAGTAATTTTCCTGCTATATTGTTCTATGTTATACATAGAAGGAATTTTTTCTGAACATCTTGTGTCTTACAGTTACAATTCCCTAGGTCCTTATAATTTCAGCTATAAAGATTGAAATACAATATCCAGAGGAGTCCTATGATGAAAAGGTAGTTAATTAAAATGTTTCTAGGAAAAAAATCATATTTTGTTTTTATTAACTTTTAATACATAGAAGTCTCGCTACTTGCAGGTATATTGATCTAATCATACAGCCAATATCCTACAATAAAATTATTAGTTATAGGTCTTAAATTTTATAATAAAAAAGGCAAGAAACTGAAAATCAGAGTTGCAGCTGTATAGAACTAATGAGAAGATGAAAAAAGATAAATGACCATATTTTAATCTCTTATAGTATCTTTCAAACTATATCACCACTTTCTGAGTTAAAATCTCATTTTAATTAGTTCCCAATGATCCAATGTAATCACTCTGAAATCAAGAGATTTGCTGTTTAGAATGCAGGCACTGTCATGGCTGTGACTGTGTGTACTTGACCCCCTGCCTGTTAACAAAGAGACTCAATTAATTGTTTGCTGTTTTGAATGGCTATTTTGGTTCACCTCCACCTTTCTTTGAGTGTTAAGAGGCTCAATTGCTTTATCACCTTAACCTCAGCTTTGGAAAATGCACATGGAATTTCTTAACTGCCAACTAATAAACTATCTTGATCCAGAAAGCTAATTTTCAGGACCATAGCTCCTAGATGTCTTTTGCTAGAATCAGCTGAAGTAACATACTGACCTGGTGCCACATCAATGTCCAAGAGATTCTCTTAATTTTGAAGGCAGCATTAGTCTTAAGCTATTGTCTTGATAGGGGAAGAGAGACACACTAGCACCTCAGAGGTCTAGTACTGTTACATTGTACTGCCACAGTTACAAGGAAACACTAGGTTTGTTAGAAGTTTTACCACATGTAACTATGGAATGCTTATGCTTTCAGTAAACATTGAAGGTATGCAAATTAATGATGTATTTTTCCTATAAACTTTGTGTTTTTCCTATATACCTATATACTGTTAAATAGTTTTGAGTGTGAAATGGGATGTTGCCACGCATAGGTAAGAAAGAACCATTATCAGTGACAATCTGAAGGTAAAACACTAACCTCGGCCGGGCGTGGTGGAGCACGCTTGTAATCCCAGCATTCGGGAGGCTGAAACCGGAGGATGGCGGTTCGCGGACAGCCTCAGCTACTTGGTGAGGCCCTCTGCAACTCAGTGAGACCCGGTTTCAAAATAAAGAATAAAAATGGGGCAGGGGGTGTGGCTTGGAGGTCAAATGCCACTGGGTTCAGTCTCCAGACCCGCAAAACAAAATAGAACAAAAAAACACTAAGCACAAAGGCAAAAGACAGTATGGAATCCATCAAGAGTCTTACAACACTTCAATTTCTTTAGCCCTCATGCTATATGTCATATTTAAAAATTATATTTTACACATTTGTCCTGCCTACACAAGCAGATCATAAGATAAAATGAAGAAAGTTGTAACTCACTCATCTAGTCCCAACTCAGTTACTCACACTTAAAAAAATTAGTAATAATCAGATGATAAAGATGATTTGACTATAATACTTTTACCAAGATATGCTGTTAAGTATCTCATATGAATGGAACCATATAACATTTATCACTTTATACATAACTTATTTCACTTAGAATAATGTCTTCAAGGCTCCTTCATGGTGTAGTTGTATCAGAATCTCATTTTTCAATTGCCATGTTCATGACCAAAATAAGTCATGATTTCATAACTATCCTAATTGATGAACATAATAACAATATATTTGTTTACTTCTTATGCTCCAATAAAAAAAGATAACTGGAGCCTAGAAAGAATTTGCAACTCCTCTGTTCTTCCTAAGATAAATTATACTACCAGGTGTAGGGGGACAAAGATGTAATCACAGTACTTAGGAGGCCAAGATAGGAGGATTACAGTTTTGAGGTCAATCTCAGCAACTTAACAAGACACTATTTCAAACATAAAAAATCAAAAGGGGTGGTAGTATAGCTCAGAGTTAGAATGCCCCTGGGGTTCAATCCCTAATACCCCCCAAAATTATACTGACATGAAAATAAATGATTATGCAAATATGTAACCAGTAGATAGTATGAAGGTCAATGGTTCTGAAACTTTTAATGTTCAGAGTTGGGTCCTGAGAATCTGTAATCTGCAATATAACAAATATGTACATGGCTTTGATATAGGTGGCTTTATAGTTCATTTTTATAAACACAGCTGGAGTACCTATGAAATCAAACATACTGGTGCTTTACATGTTCAATGAAAATAAGTTATAAATAATGAATCTTTTCAAAATAAACAGGACAAATAATGCTAATTTTAAAACGTGAAAATTTCCAAACCAGAGGAAAACCAAAATTTTCTATTAGAGGAATAAATAATATTCCAAAATTTCATATTTAACCTCCACCTAGAATTGGACATATAACTAGTATGGAATAGCATAACTCAGGTAAGTGAAGGAATACCATCTCATTTCCAGGGTTTTTTAGAATATGAAAACCTTACTCTGATAAGGCAGAATGACAGGGAAACAAACTATGATATAACAGAAAGTCTTGGGTACAGAATCGTTATGTTTTGGATTTAAAAATATTTCTAAACCTCATAGGTTAGACGGTCAGCCATGTTCAGAGCTTGGACCTAGCCGCCAGGCTGGCTGCTGCAGCTTCTCTTCTCTTTCTCCCTTGCTGCCATAAACTGATAACAATCTCTCACCCTATCTCCCTTCTCCCCTCTATGATACCTCTGCATGGGACTATGGCCTCTGAGTCCTTCTGAACTGTGAGCAAATAAATCCTTCTTCCTCTGAACTGTGTGTGCCAGGTTTAGACTCACAGTGGTGAGAATGCTGACTAAAATGAGAATATAAGTCAAGGATGGTGGTGCATACCTGTAACCCCCGTACTTGAGAGGCTTAGACAGGATTGCAGGTTTGCAGCCAACCTTAGGAACTTAGCAAGACTATATATCAAAATAAAAGAGGCTGAGGGTGTAGCACAGAGGTAGAGTGCCCCTAGGCTTAAAAACAAGAACAAAACAACTCAAGAATATATATGTTACAGTCATAATATTGACTGAATAGTGACCAGATGAAAATATTCTAGGTAGCACCAGCTTATAAAACAGACCTCATTACAATCTACAGCAAGTTTGACTTTTTTAGAGTTCAAGTCTAAAGGCTAACTATATCTTTTTTCGAAAATAATTTATCTCTCTTGGTATCTTTTTAAAAATTATTACTATAAAAGGATGATGGCAACTAGAACTGCTGATCTCAAATGTTGTTGAAGAGATAACGAGCTTTGAGACATCAGTTGCCGAGTGTCTACGTTACATAGAATCAGTCTCAACCAGAGAGAGAGAAAAGTAGTTAAAATGGAGAGCTTCATGGGTCCAGTTCCTAGTTTAATAAGAAAGAAGATATGAGCTATGAAACTGGGAGCACAAAATGAACTTCTCCTACAAAGATCAGTGTGCAACATTCTGTGAGTTCTGTGCTGTGCTCTGTTATAGCTAGACAGCAATTCTGTCACCAAGTAGCAAGCTCAACTCTACTTCCAAGTCAATGCCAGATGGTTATTCAGTTGCTTTTTATGTCTCTTCTCTCTCTTTCCTCTCTCTCTCCTTCCTTCCTCTCTTTCTATTCTTCTGTACCTTCTTTTTTCTCCTTTCTACTTTCCTTCCTTCCTAGAACTTTTTTTTTTTTTTTTTTTTTTTTTTTTTGGTGGTACTAAGGGTGGAACCCAGGGGCTTTTCTACCTCCAGGCTATACTCTAAGACCTATTTTATATTTTATTTGGAAACGGTCTCATTAAGTTGCTGAGAGCCTCACTAAGTGGCTGAGGCTGACTTTGAACCTGGGCAATCCTCCTTGTCTCAGCCTCCCAAGTGCTGGGATTACAAGCATGAGCTACCACGTCTAACTTCATCAGATCTTTTAAATAACTAAAGATGGCATAGCTTAATTAAACCAGTTTAGACCCGATAATTTGTTGATTTTTTTAAATTAGTTCGTGAGTTGTTAAATTTGCTGCTAAATGTATTCTTGTTGGGCAACTTAATTGCACCAGTGAAATGTAAAAGTTCAGTCAAGCAATTTTGCATGAAAAGTGAAGAGAATCTAATTGTTGTAATCTGTTGTATATTTCAATAAATTTTTCCTTGTGTAAAAACTAGGTAACAAAATGAAGACAATGCCATTTTATTGAAAATGTCCAGGAAATACAACAAAGACTTTATAGAACATCCTTAAAAACAAGAACAACTGAAGAAGTCAAAGGCCTAAGAGATATCCAGAACAATCTACTAGAAAGCTGACACATAATAAACATTAAACTGTTTTTTTTAAGAAACATTTGTTATATATAAATACTAATTGCTTAGAGAGTAAAGTTCTATTCAAAGAAGATCGTCATCTAAACAGCCCTTATTTTCCAGTTAGAAGAAATTATCTAACCACAGTCTGAAGACATAAATGATTAATAAGAAGGCCCTGTTGAGTTCTCTGGTTAATTTTTTTGATTCTTTGACTTCTAAAATTATTTGATAAAGAGCCGAGTGTGGTGGTGCATGCTTATAGTCCCAGTACTTGGGAGGCTGAGACAGGAGGATCGCACAGGTTCGAAGCCAGCCTCAGCTACTTAGTGAGGCTCTCAGCAACTCAGCAACTTAGTGAGACCCTGATTCTAAAGTATAAAAAATTAGGTCTGGGCGTATAGCCTGGAGGTAGAAAAACCCGTGGGTTCCATCCCCAGTACCACACACACACAAAAATCTTTGATAAAATTTCTTAAGGTGTATGCCAAAAACATGCAACACTGATTAGAAAAAAAAAGGGGGGGGGGAGCATAATTTTGTCAAATCCAAAACTTTTTGTTTTAAAATATATGTGACTTAAAAAGTAATTCAAAATGCATAACATTTTAAAATGATATTCCCCATGACAGATTTATATCTATTAGTGGTAAGGTATATACAAAATATTAAGGCGGTTTGGGGCTAGCCACTAAACATTTTAAAGTCAATATTTGCTATTACAGTTAAGATGATCATGAATCGGCACAACTATTTCAATAAGGTATTCTTGAACATCGTGTGATTTATATACAACATTTCAAAATGTGTGTGTAACATGAATCTCCAGAAGAATCCACATGGTATATTTTAATTTTCTCTAGAGAAGAATATAAAATGTGGTCTCTCCCTTTCACTATAAATTGTTCCCCAAACTACATTTCTTTCATTCTTTCTTTCTCTTTCTTTCATCATTCTTGATACCATTATGCAAAAATAACTGCTGGTAAGATTTTTTTATTTATTTATTTTTACTTCATTCTAACTCTACACATTCTTTTTTTTAAAAAAAGAAACTATATGTGATGTTGTAAGATCTCCTTTTTTCAATAAAAATCTGCAATGACAAGTTTTTCCAGTTCTTAATTATCTACAGATTGAGAACGTACAGGTAGGAAAAACACAAATTGAAAGTGAAAGACGGGTGGTTTTCTAATGAATCGTATCAATACTCTTAGTTAATGAGGTACTAACCTAAAAACTTAGAAAGAGCTAAATTATTTGGTTTGACAATAGTTACACTGTTTAAATTGTGTGAATAATTAACAATTCTTGCCTAAAGTTAGGTTTATACTTGGCAAATCGAAGCAATTGGTTATGCTTTATATAAAATTTAGGAAAATTTTGGATTTTGAAAAATTCCACAAAATGTATTTATTATAAAACTAAAACCACTGCATTTCTAGGACTGGGGGAAATATCTTTCCTTTCAGTTTACATAAGTAGAAATCTTTTCTAAAACATTCATGCTCTTGCAGTGAGAATGGAAACTCTTTCCTTGAACCTTCTTTCTTTCAATTCTTTCTCCTAAGAAATATTTTTGTTTTGTTTTGTTGGTTCAAAACACACAGTATTGAACCCAGGAGCATCCTGCCTCTTAGCTATAACACCAGCCTTTTTAAATTTTTATTCTGGAACAGAGTCTCATGAAGTTGCAGGGGCCCTCACTAAACTGCTAAGACTGGCCACTAACCTGTCATACTCCTGTCTCAGTCTAATTACTGGGATTATAAGCATGGGCCTGGCTCTTCTTCCTTATTTTAGCCCCATGGAGGCAAGCCCATCTACAAAAGCAACACCTGCCACTTACTCCTGTTGAAGAGTCAAGACATCTGTATTCATCTGAAATAAACAATACCTTCTCTTAACCTTTGTTCTGCTATATTTTTGGAAAAAGCCATAGGGATATTAATATAAAGGAGTTAATTTAAAAAAAAACAGTAGGACATTTTAGTAGAACATTTCATGTGGAAAGCATACAATATATGCAAGATTTTTCCAAAGAATTTTTTTTAACATCCCACGGAGGATTGGTTATATATTAACTGAGCAAATTTGTCAATACCAGTATTTGATTTCAGACTCTTAGAAAACCTGAGTGATTTTGCCTCTGTAATTCCCACGTTTTCAGAAATAATAAAGATATGTTTGAGCTACTGTCCTCCACAAACTAGACCCTGCTGTGTCATTGAGCCAAAGTCATAAAACTGAAACAGGTCACAGAGCCAAGTACACACCTCCATGAAGAAGCCATTGATACAGAGCTCTCTTCAGAGCAACACTGTGACCTTAGATCACTAGTTACTCAAAGTTAAGTAATTTTAGTAGAGTCCTTACTGCATAAGCACTCATATTAGGGGGGGAAAGGTACATAGAACATCAAAATTTGCACCTTTGTTGGTGGTATCAGTAGAAAATCCTGGAACAAAATAGGCATGAAGGCCTGGCAACTCTCTGATCCCTGGAGGTGGTCCCACTAGGTCAAAAATGAAGCAAATTGGTGGACATCATGAAGGAGCTAACACAACAGGGTCCATGAACTACCTAAAAGGACTCTACTATGACTATATAAGTACACTTTGTGAGGATAAAGTGTCTTCCTGTCTTTTGAAACATATATACAATAAAATGTACATTTGAAAAGTCATGAACATTATACCAACCACATTTATTTTTCTTAATTAAAGGTTTTCTTTTTTTTTGTGGTACTGGGGGTGAAACCCAGGGGCCTTCTACCTCTGGACTACACTCCCAGACCTATTTTATATTTTATTTGGAAACAGGGTCTCACTAAGTTGTTGAGAGCCTCACTAAGTAGCTGAGGCTGGTTTAGAACCTGTGTGATTCTCCTGTCTCAGCTTCCCAAGTGCAGGGATTACAAGCATGCACCACCATGCCTGGCTTAAAGGTTTTCCTTTTTTGTTTGTTTGTTTGGTGGTACTGGGGTTCCTGGAAGCACTTCTACCTCCGGGCTACACTCCCAGACCTATTTTTATACTTTTTAAATTTGGAAACAGGGTCTCTTAAGCCAGCGCGGCTGGCTTTGAACCTGCACGATCCTCCTGTCTCCGCCTCCCAAGTGTGGGGATTACAAGCATGAGCCACCACGCCCAGCAAAGGTTTTCTTAACTATCAGAAATTAAATAATCGTGTATCAACTACATCAGATGGATAATGTTTTTGTTTTCTCTTTTGTTATGTGTTTAGATAGAATCTTGTGGTTCAAGTCTTAGTCAAAATAGTTTGAAAATTTCTTTAGGTCACATATTTTTCTAATTTATTGGAAAAAATTATATGATAGAACCATTAATGATGGTCCCTTAATCTTTCCAAACAGAGAGCCACTGCTTAAAGATAATTAACTAGGCTGGGATAAGAGCCTGCCATGAGGCAAGGCTGGTGCTGGGGCCTCCGAGGCTGGGATTGGAGCCTGCTGAGGGCTTAGGCCAGTGCCGGAGCCAGCAAGGCCGGGATTGGAGCCTGGCGAGGGGTTAGGCCAGTGCCGGGGCCATCGAGGCCGGGATCGGAGCCTGCTGTGAGGCAAGGCTGGTGCTGAGGCCTCCGAGGGCAGGATCAGATTCTGCCGAGGGATGAGGTCAGTGCCGGGGCCAACGAGGCTGGGATCGGAGCCTGCCGTGAGGCAAGGCCGCTACTGAAGCCTCTGTGGCAGGGATTGGCGCCCGCCGAGGGGCTAGGCTGGTGCCGGGGCCAGCAAGGTCAGGATCAGAGCCTGCCGTGAGGCAAGACTGGTGCTGGGACGTATGAGGCTGGGATCGGACTCTACCAAGGGGTGAGGCCAGTGCCAGGGTCAGCGAGGCTGGGATTGGAGCCTGTCGTAAGGCTAGGCTGGTGCTGGGGCCTCTAAGGCCAGGAGAGTAGCCAGCCGAGGGGTTAGTTTGGTGCGGGGGCCAGTAAGGCCAGGATTGGGGCCTCCCATGAGGCAAAGCTGGTGCTGGAGCCAGCGAGGTCGAGATCAGAGTCCTCCAGGTGGCCAAGCCATTACTGGGGCCGTCATGAGTGTGATCGGAACTTGCAATGCGGCATGCACAGAGAAATAGCACAGAAAATAAAGTCCAGATCCTTCCCCTAATTAGCAAGAACTAGGAGGAAAGGGGTAACTGGAGGAGGTCGAGTAGTAGAAAGGGCCCTATTGAGAAGCAATTAAGGTGACCAATCAGAGGGGAGGGGATGGGGGAGGATGGAATCTCTTTAAAACTCATGAAGTACATAAATAATTATATCAAGGATAATCACCAATTAAGCATGGGATCGAGGGAGGGGGAGGGAATGGGATGGGGATTGGATGAGGGCTTATTGGATGATATGTACTTCTATATCCTCTCAAGTCTTGTATTCCAAAGTGATGTATGATTACAAAAAAAAAATAAATAATTGCCACAAAAAAACCAAAAGGAAGTAGTGGGAAAAAATAACAAAGATAATTAACTATTAGCCCTTAATATATCCCCAACTGTCAACTTAGAACCATATATTTTAAATTATTCTTGTATCATTAAATGTCACATAATTTTGATTCTATTTTATAGACATGCAATAATCAAGAAATAAATCTTCCTCAAAATAAAAACATACAATAAATTCCATGTGAGTATTTTTATAGGGAAATATAAATAAAATGGTCATTTTGTCATTAAATAGAAGTTTTTGACAATTATTATATAGAAGACAAAAAATAAGAGGACTGAGAAGTAGAATATGCAAATTATATGACCCTAGACTTCAGGTAGCCTAATAGCCTAATTGCCAAGGTAATGTATATGCAAATCAAACAAAAGACTCAGTCCTTCCTTTCTGAAATAATATTTCAAATGGTTTTCTTTCTTTTTTTTATTATGGTACCTGGAATTAACAAAGAGGCATTCTACTTCTAAATTATACCCCCGGCCTTATTTTGTTTTGCAACAGAGTCTATTGCCAAAGGACTTACTGAGTTGCTGAGGCAGGTCTTGAATCTGGAATCCTCTTGTCTTAGCACCCCAAGTACTAAGATTACAGGTATGCATACTCAACTTGATATAGTCTGTAGGTTGTTAACTTGACAGAATGATAAAATGCACTGCTTCTGTGCAGTAATTTTTTAAAGACTGAGAAATTTTCTCAAAGTTCATTTAAGAAATTATTGCCTCCCATCACAAACCCTGACTTCAAATTATACTACAGAGCTAGAGTAATAAAAGCAACATGGTACTGGCACAAAAACAAACACATGGACCAATGAAACAGAAAAGATAAGACAGAAAAAATTCACACTTATAGCAAATTGATTTTTGACAAAGGTGCAAGGCACATACATTGGAGAAAAGGCAGCCTTTTTAACAAATGGTGTTGGGAAATCTGGTTATCCAGTTATAGAAAAATGGAACTAAATTCTTACCTCTCACCCTACACAGGAGTGGACTTAAAATCTAGAAGTTAGGCCAAGATTTTGAAGCAACACTCCAACATATAGGCAGTGATAGAAACTTCTTCAACAAGATCTCCAAATTTCAGGAAATTAAAACGAGAATTAAAAAATGGAATGACATTAAATTTAAAAGTTTCTGGTCATCAAAGGGAACCATCAAGAATCTAAAAAGAAAGCCTACAGAATGCAAGAAGATCTTTTCCAGTTACTGCTTTGATAGAAGATTAATATGAGAGGTGGGATGGGTGGGGGGGAGGGAACCAAGTATTGTGTGCATGTATGTCACTCTCAACATGATTTATATGATGATGTGAGGATATAATGCACCAATAAAAGTATATTAAAAATTAGTGACTCACGTGTTTCCTCCCTTTCTGTCATCATTTAGGAATTTAGTGTTCAAGAATCTAGAAGTATAATACCATCACCAAGAGTCATGCAAATGTTTTTAATCCATACTCTTGTAATCTCTCTTTGTACTAGCAGATACTTGCATACTTACTGGAGTTGACCTGTTTTGCTAAAACTACTCAGGTCTAGAGGTGAAATTTAAGGCGATTTACAAGTATTACGATAAAGCAGTGACCAATTAGAAGAAAAAGTAGGTCATAAATGGCTGCTTACTTATTATTACTGCATATTGGCTGAACATCACTCCTTCTACAGACACTGTGCCTACCCACATTCAGGTAATATCAAGAAAAGAAAATGAAAAGAACTCTTCCTTTCTTGCTATTTAGTTACTAAGGTTGAGTATATTTTCATCTTTCCAATTCATAATCACTACCCCCTCAAAGTAACACATGTATGGGCCCCAAATGGCACATTTATATTCTGTAATCCCAGCCATTGTAAAACTAAGTAATATTCAAAACCCCAATACAATACTAAACCAAGCAGATTCTCTCCCACAAGGCTTCAGTCTCTTAGCCTATGTAACACAGGTCACATAAGCACACATCCATAAATTGACCATGTATGGCCACATTTATTCTTTTTTTTTTTTTTTATAAGTCTTTATATATAACAATTTTTTTATTGAACATAAATAGTATACATTTACACTATATTTGGTGCCCTCCCCCCCCGCCCACATTTCCCCCCCCACACACACCAATGGTTGTCCAGGTTAACCATGTCTTATTCATAATTTTACACATGTTCAAGTGTAGACCCTTATTAATCGAGACAGGCCTTCCTCCTCTCCTATCTTACCATCCAAACTTAGCTAGTATTTCCCCTTCAATATCTGGAGTCCCACAAAAGAAGAGACACAAAGGGCTAATAGATACATGAAAAGATGTTCTTCATCACTGGCCATCAGGGAGATGCAAATCAAAACTACACTGAGATTCCATCTAACCCCAGTCAGAGTAGCAAGCATAAAGAAATCAAATAACAACAAATGCTGGCGAGGATGTGGGGAAAGAGGAACTCTTTTACACTGTTGGTGGGAATGCAAACTAGTTCAACCACTATGGAGATCTGTGTGGAGATTCCTAAGAAAGGTGGGAATAGATCCACCATATGACACATTTATTCTAACACAAAGAAACCTGACATAAGATGAAATAAAAAGAAATGGATCATATGGCATATGAGATTAATTTTAAGTATTTACATTTTGCTTAATCTCATTGAGAAGTTTATGTTATTTATTGCCAAAAAACTCAGATTCCTTAAAAAGGAGAATTAGTAAAAGCAGACTCCACTATATGTTTAGATTAAATTTAATAAAATATTTAGGATTATCAAACTAAATAAATGAGTGCTTTAATACAATGCTTTAGATTATATTTCAAACCAACAGAATTCTTTACCAGAACAGCTTATGATTTGAGTGATATAACAGGAAAAAAAAGTACTTAAGCCTTGTGAAAATTAGAGTTAAAATAGTAAATAAATTTGAAAATATGCTAATAATTTTACTTAGATAGTCATGTTTCTTTAAAACCTTTCCCAGGTATATTTTATTTTTTCAAAATTATTGGTTAGAAATAGTTAATGTTGGAGCCGGGCATGGTGGTACACACTTGTAATCCCAACATTCAGGAGGCTGAGACCAGAGGATCTCGGTTTACAGAAAGCCTCGGCTACTTAGTGAGGCCTTCTGCAACTCAGTGAGACCCGGTTTCAAAATAAAGAATAAAAAATAGGGCAGGGGGTGTAGCTCAAATACCCCTGGGTTTCATCCCCAGACCCTCAAGAAAGAAAGAAAGAAAGAAAGAAAGAAAGAAAGAAAGAAAGAAAGAAAGAAAGAAAGAAAGAGAAAGAGTGAGTCAATGTTTTGCAGGCGTGGTGGCGCACACTTGTAATCCCCGCGCTTGGGAGGCAGAGACAGGAGGATCGCGCAGGTTCGAAGCTGGCCTCGCTGGCTTAAGAGACCCTGTTTCCAAATAAAATATAAAATAGGTCTGGGAGTGTAGCCTGGAGGTAAGTAGAAGGATTCCATCCCTAGTACCACAAAAAAAAGAAAAGAAAAGAAAAGAAAGAAAGAAAGAAAGAAAGAAAGAAAGAAAGAAAGAAAGAAAGGAAGGAAGGAAGAGTCAATGTTTATGTTTGGTTATTATAATAAGGCTCTTTTTGTTGATAAATGAAGCCTACTACCACTCTTTTCTCCAGTTACAATAGTCTAATCAGTAGAGGCTTCACGTAATTACACTAAAAACATATAGGAAACAAAAATTAATGCTATCTTCAGGTCTGTTCTTGCAGTCTCAAATTGTTTGATTGTTTATAAATCTCAAATTGCTTAAGCAAGCATGACTATATTCTTTGACAGTTTGGCTTGGAGAATTTTTTTGCGTGTTGGGGAGGGAGTATTGGTCACTGAACCCAGGGGCCTTCCAACTCTTAACTAAACCACCCAGTCCCCCAGTCCTTTTTATTTTTTATTTTTAAACTAGGTCTTGCTATATTGCTGAGAGTTTCACTAAATTTCTGAGGTTGACCTGGAACCGGTAATCCTCCTGAATTTCTCAGGTATTGAGATTATAAACATGTGCCACCACACCTGGCTATCTTTAAGAAATTTGACCTCTAAGGCTCAAAAATCTATTATAAAAAATCATTTAGGTTATTGTTATGAAATTTAGAAAGCATCATTTGAAGTGACTAGAAAATCTTAAAATTTTAAAAATAAGATAGTAAGTTGATATCCCAAATCAAATGCAAAGAAATGTAGCTTTTCACTATTCACCCTCTCTTTGTTAATTAAGTCAAGTTCGGGTCTACTTTAATAAGTTTGCTAAATTAAAAAAGCATTTTTAATTTTTTTACTTCTTTGGAACATAAACTCTATACTGGTTAGGAATGAAATAACAAAACATTCATAGTATGAGATACCATTAATTTTAAAGATCCCCCCCCCTTTCAAGTGAGTTAGAACATCAGAATCAAAGGTATATAGATTTACTTTCTCTTAAAACAAATCTGTATGTAATTTGATATCAACAGACAAAAATTTAATTTCATTAATAAGAAACTATACCATTCCTAATCAGAATTTTTTAGAACACAATTTTTAAAAATGAAAACCAAAATATAGCCACTCACATTTACTAACCTAATGACTAAAAGCATGGCTTGAAAAATTGAGTGAGCAACATGACAGTCACTGGAAATACTTTAATAACAAAAACAAATTATTACAGGTATAACCAACTATCATGCTAGGTGCAAGACAGAACTGTAAAAATTTTTAAAATACCAAAAATACCAGTAAAAGCGATTTGAAAATCCTGTAAGGGGCACTGACATTTTTATACATTGCACATTGGTGAACCCAAGTTGTATTTCCATCTACTCAATCAGAATTAAAATATGCTGAGCTTAAGATAAATAAAAAGGCTGATATTTCCTGGTCACACTTGTAAGGTGGACCAAGTTTTAGCACCTCTTAACTGTCCCTCACCCCACCTTCATGCCTCCTCTTTACCCTCGAGTGCTGCTTTGGGCATTTTTGGTTAAAAAACAATTTTATTACCTAATTTTAGCCAGGTGGAATTTAGGACAGATTCTTTCAGGCATTTGTTAAGAGGCCCTTAAAAACTGAAAAACCTTTAAAAAAGGAAGGAGTCTATCTCTACTATGTCCAACAGGACAAATTGTGAGGAAAATAATCTTAGTTTAGTGCCTTCTGGGTCCCTTGCAAACCCTGCTTTAGAGATTATCTATTATTATCCCCAGTTGTGAAGCCTGTCCAAGCTAACAGAATTTTTAAAAGATAAATGAGAAACAACATAATAGAGAAGAGAGAACACTAACTTCAAAGTTGGGAAACTCTATTTTGGTTTCCAGTCAAATCTCATAGTCTCTCCTGGCCTCAGCTGGTTTATTTGTAAAGCACTATCTTCAATATCCCCTCAGTACTATAACATCATTACTAGGTGCAGTTGAATATATCTTCACAGTTGGAAAAAAAAAAACTTCAAACAGTAACATTATCTACTTCTAGGAAACACCAATATTCTAGCTGGGCACCGTGCTGATACCTGTAATCCCAGTACTTAGGAAGTTGACAGGACAAGAGCAGGTTCAGGGACAGAGCTGGGTAACCTACTGAGACCCTGTTTCAAAACAAAATAATTCAAAAGGCTGGAGGTATAACTCAGAGGTAGAATGTTTTCCCTGTGTTTAATCCCCAGTAACACACACACACATACGCGCGCACACACACACACACACACACACACACACACATGCACACGGGTGTGGGAGCATCAACATCCTGAAGCTTGCTATAATCTTCCTTCCTCACTCTGTCTTTTCTTCCTTCCTTGGTACTAGGGATTGAACTCAAGTATATTCTATCTCTGACATATACCCCCACCCTATTATTTATTTTATTTTATTTTATTTTTTGCACTACTGGGAATGGAACCCAGGGGCATTCTACCTCCGAGGAACACCTCCACCCTTTTATATATTCTTTTCTTAATTTTTATGTGGATCATATTGAAAATGGCATTCATTGACACAGTTCTTGGTGCCCCCACACCCACTTCCCCTTTCCCCCTCCCAACAATGAGTGTCCAGGTTGACCATGATACAGTCACAGTTATACACATATTCAAATGTAGCTCCTCCATTAATCAACCTCAGCCTTCTTCCTCTCCTGTCCTTCCTTTCTAGCTTTGCTGAGGTTTCTCCTCCATTATCTGGAGTCCCTCTGGTATCCCTAATACTCTCTAGTTTGGGCGTATTAGAGAAAACATATGCTCCTTCTCTTTCTGTGCTTGGCTGATCTCACTTAACCTAATGTTCTCCAGGGCTTTCCATAATTTTATTCCTTTTTTTTCTTTTTTAACAGTACTGGGGATGGAAGCCAGGGGCATTCTACCTCTGAGCTTCACCCCAGCCCTATTTTTTATTCTTTAATTTGAAACAGGGTCTTATTGAGTTGCAAAGGGCTGAGGTTGTCTGCAAACCACAATTCTCTTGTCTCAGCCTCCCAAATGCTGGGATTACAAGCATGCACCACCACACCCAGCTTTATTCTTTATTTTGAAACAGGGTCTCACTAAATTGCAAAACATCTCACTAAGTAGCTGAGGCTAGCCAGCAACCTGGATCCTCCTGTATCAAATGTTGGGATTACAAGCATGTGCCATCATGCCTGGGTCCTTTTTTATTTTTTATTTTGCAACAAGGTCTCACTGAGTTGCTGAGGCTGGCAGTGACCCTGAGATCCTTCCATCTCAGCTTCCCAAGTTCTGGCATTGCAAGTGTGTGCCACCATGCCTGACTATAATGAAACATTTTAGATTTATTTATGTGTTTGTTTGTTTGTTTATTTATTTTTGTGGTACTGAGTTTGGAACCCAAGGGCTTTTCTTCCTCTGGGCTATACTCCCAGACCTATTTTTATTTTATTTAGAAACAGGGTCTCACTAAGTTGCAGAGAACCTCACTAAGTATCTGAGGCTGGCTTTGAACTTGTGTGATCCTCCAGTCTCAGCCTCCCAACCACTGGGATTACAAGCGTGGGCCACCACACCCAGCAACATTTTAGCTTTTAAAAATTTTTAGGATCATCTATTCTTCTAAGGAGATATAGGGTAATATAATTCAGTACCACCAGTTAACTCTCCCCAAAATATCAAAAAATTCTTAACTCAAATGGTCAGAGTAAATTTATTACACACACACACACACACACACACACACACACACACACACACACACACTAGTTGGTAGTGATGATGAAAATTTAATGTATCATAAATGCTCCTTTTCCAGATTACGTAATTATTCATATTTACCTACTGTGCATGGGGAGGTAACAAGAATTCAAGAAAGACACAGGTTGAACAAATTATCTAACTCAATTAAACAGTTTATAATATTTATAAAGATGTCAAAGAAGAAAATAATAGTTGATTCTCACAAAACAAGTGTTCTTGTTATTTTTAAACTCTTGACAGAGGAAAAGATAATCAGAGTTGACAGGTATTCACAATGTACTGTATTCCACTCAGTAAACCTGTTTTAGAAAGCACAATGACAACTCTATTTGAACCAGAACAGTTATTTCTTCAAAGCATGCTTTGATTTTCTCAGTGAATTACTTTAAAGTCTTCTTTGACTCTAATATTCTAAAACAGGCAGGGTGTGGTGGCACATGCCTGTAATCCCAGTACCGGGGAGGCTGAGACATGAGGATCAGAGTTTTGAGGCCAACTTCAGCAACTTTGGGAAAGCCTGGGGGTGGGTTTGGGGGTGGGGGTGGCTTCAAGGTAGAAGGGACCAGTACCAAAAACAAAAAACAAAACAAGCTAAAATCTAATATCCTATAATAGGATTTTCTAAACTTTGTACCATAGTACACTAGTTTTAGGGTTGCTAGTTTCCTAAGATGTTGACTATAGAGTCTTAAAACAGGATCTTAAGAAGTCAAACTTTGAAAACAGTTAGGTCAGAGAAGGGAGATGAGTCTATTTATTTCAAGATTTCTCAGAGCCTTTGCTTTATTAATATGAACTGTACATTGGCAATAGATGTGCAGGTGTCATTATGTCTTTAAGAATAAAATCTTCTTTTTGCTTAGAACTTGTTAACATCTCAGAGAATGTCTGAGCAACTTTGCTCTAATATTTAGTTAATAATAATTATGTTCATTTAAATACCTTAATTAAAAATTATAGTTTCTCCTGTCAACTAAGGCACTGAATCTCCCCAAATATCCTACTAAAATAAAAACATTCTACCTAAAATAAAAATACTTGAGGAAAAATGTACATTATCTTAATATCAATCTTTAATGGTTTGGTCCTAGACCAGTTTAACAGAGAATGCCAAAACAAAAACTAATGAAAGATAGGGAAAAGAAAGACTTAAGAAATTTGGGAAGCTGACCATAGAGAGAGAAGAGGAGCCTCAGCCTTCAGTATTCAAAGCATTAAGGAACAAGAGTAAAGGCTGCACAATGAGGTATAAACTAATCGCTCAAAGTTACACACAAATGTTTATACAATGGTTAAAACCCAAAGTTCATGTCTGGTTCAAATAACAGCTGAAAGTGTGTAGGATTGGTAGGAGCCATCAGGGACTTCGGCTTCACTGTGTCATGTGGGCTGAGTGGTTCTTCCATCAGTAATGCTCAGCTTCCAAGGCCACTCTGGGGCTACCTCCATCTATCCCTGCCGGGGGGAGGAACACACATCTGGGAGACATCTGGGAGACAGGTGTATAACTGGCATATATGACTTCTACTGGCATATCTTCGTCTACACTATTGATATGTGGCCCTAGCACCTGCAAGACAAGCTGTGGAACATATTCCAGTGGACACATAGGAAGAACGGGAAAACACAGACTTTAGTGAGCAGACAGCATCTGTGGCTACATGTACTGGGGAAGACAGGTAAAGATCAGGTCATCCCAGTAAACAAAAGAAAAAATGCACTGTGAGGACAGCCAAAATAAAACTGGTTTATATAAATCACAATATTAGACTTGTTTGCGACATTTAAAAAAAACTCTTCTTGAGAAAGACTAAAAAATTGCAATATTGCAAATATCAAAAATAGGAGAGTTAAATTAATTATAACATTTCTAAGAAGTAATAGTGTTTCTCAAGAAACATGATGTAGAATAATGTCTTATTATTTGACAAAATGGTCATTATATAAGATGCATAAATACACTATATTTAATATGATCTCATTTTTATAAAAATATATAATGAGGAGCATAAATACACTATATTCAGTATGATCTCATTTTTATAAAAATGAGCATGTGGGAGAAATGAGCATGTGGTAGATGTTTGGAGAGATAGACATTAGAGACTGTATTTTGGGATAGCTGTATTTAGTTTGGGGGATTTTAGGTTTAATTTTTTAATTTTTTTCTGCAGTTGTCAATTTTTAAAAGTAAATATTTATTATATTATAATATTTCTTAGTAATAAAAGTATGAAGCTAAATGTACTCCCATGAAAAAATTAAAAAATATTTTATAATAAAAGATGAGCATACACACATACACACACACACACACACACACACACACACACATGCACACAAATATTTTCTCTCTTTTCCCTCATACATTTGAAAGGAAAATTCTTTTAAGACAGTAAAGCTATAAAAGAGATCTTGTTATGGAAAAGCTAATTTCTACTTTTATTAGAGTCTCTTTTATTTCATAATTTCAACAAATAACAATAAATAATTCTGGGAATTCACTATGAACTACATAGACAAAGTCCAAAGCTATTTTGGTGCCACCAGTTATCTGTGTTGATGCATTAGCAATTATTTTCCAGAAGCGCCCTGCTCAATAAAAAAACCCTACATTATTTTTTGTTTATTAATCTCAATAAGAATAAAGGAGCAAGTAGCAAATAAGGGTTAATAAATCAATAATTGAAATAAATATATACAACTACATAGTCACATGAACAAGAAATTTCAGTAATAAATATCATATTATTATTTAGTAATATATATATTTCCACAGTATATAATTCTTAGTGCTTTGTAACTACAAATAAAATTATAATTTTCTCCCATAATCATGAAAACATTAAGGAACATTTAATTAATTCTCTCTGCGAACTTCCTTAAGAGTGCCTTAAAATGCATGGCCACTGCCTCTGCAAATAATCTTAGCCAAAAATTCAAATTTAAATGTTCAGATACAGTAGATAGAAATTCTAAACAGGCCATATTTAAAATCTCAGAACACTTACACCGGTTACCCGTGCTGTACTAGTAAGTAGCACCATTTCTCTAAATACTTACTCTCGGTTGTTTTAGTTACATCCAAAGTAGATGAAAAGTACTAAGAGAACAGGACCCTGGCTACACTCCTTCCTCACGAGCAACCTGGAGTCAAGGAAAGATCGTGACAGTGGGATGAGACTAACTGGTTTTTATTTTTGCCTGAAAAGGCTCCTTAGCCTTGTCACGTTCCAAATCCAAGCGTTTATTATCTTGTAGCTGGGATTACTGCATAAACCTCCTAACCAACCTCCCTAATACCGGTGTTGATCTGCTCTAAGCTACCTTACACCAAGATTGGCTCTTAAAACACAAGTCTAGGGATGTCATTTCTGGCTGAAAATCTTTGTTGGTTCACCAGTCATGTGAAGAATAAAAGGTCAACCTACAGCATTGGCCCTACTGTCCTGGGCTAGACGCTCTCAATGATGGCAAATTCTGAGGTGTTACTGGAAAAGATGAAATTTGCATGTGGCACCTATTATTAATAGCATATATTAATGATCTTTCTTTGTCCTCTCTTAGATAGAAAAATTTTCTAATTTTCATGCAATAAGGTGAAAATGTGTGTTTCATAATTAAAAGTAAATTTCATGAGTTACACTGGATTAGCACAAATCCTATGAACTGTTTATATAGTACTGGTATTTCAAACCCTATCATTTAGGATGATCAATGCAAAGTCTACAGAAGATTAATAAATGATAAGACTCTGTACATATAAGAAAATGTTAAGGCCTTGAAAGATCCTCTCAGAAGTGCAGAAAGGCCTAGGCCACTTTCATTATTAAGCCTCCCAGCACAGAAAAAATGCAAGGCAGAGCGTGATCATATGTAGTGTGGTTTGTGTTTTATGTTTATATCGAGGAGAGCAATATGTTCGACATCTTAAAATGCAATGAGATGTTACGGCGCAATTTACAAAGCAATCCGATTTCACTGACATAATGAACTAAAAGAGATGTAGTCCAGTAATAGGAGCAAAACTGAACTTCTTAATGACCATGTCTGTTCACTCCTGTTCATCTCTCTTAGTCAGTCTACAATGAAATAAAAATCTTTCACGTTAGGCACTTTATGAAAAAAAGCAGTCCGGGTCCACAAGGCCACATTGGACCCACCTTGTGATGGCTATAGCGCTTGTCCACTGACACAAACAACTGAGTAATCATGTGTGTGTGTGTGTGTGTGTGTGTGTGCACAAGTTAGCGTGTTGCTGGGGATTAAACTTAGAGGCATTCTACCTCTGAGCTACACTCAGCCCTATTTTTAATTCGGGATTTCACTGAGTTGTAGAAAGTCAAGAAGCTGCAATCCTCCTGTCTCAGCCTCCCAAGTACTGGCAATACAAGATGACACCTGGCTAATCTAAATTTTGAAAGACCTAATACTTCTAGACTCTGTTAATTGCACAGGAAATATATATTGCACACAACAACAATATCCACTACCATCACCATCACGATGGCTTCCTACTATCTATGAGTCAAAATGCTTACAAACATATGTTTGGGCTGGTATGTTTTCCTTGATAATCCTCCAGTCACCAGTATTACCCTGAGGCTTACCTTCTGCTCTGGGCCCGCCTATTTGACTTCAAATTTAGGCCATGCTCGCCTTCTTTTTCATTTTACCTAGGCTGTTCCCTGTGACTGAAACACCCTCCTCATGGGTGCCATCCAATCAGACCCACCAGCCAAACTTTTTCTTCAATGAAACTATCATTGTGCTTGACTTTTTTCTCTTTGTTTCTTTTTCCTATTCTTTATTTTTACTTGGTTCTATTTTGTATATTTCTCATTACATAAATTATATGTGCTATCATTGTATGTACATTTTTTAATTTCCCAAGATACTGCACTTTCAATGAAGCTAAAGAAAATCTTGTATTCCTCTTTTATATTCCTTATGTCCTCTAGCATAATGTATTAGATGTAGTGAATAATGATAAATATTTATTAATTATGAATGATAATAACCACAAATTTTAGCCACATATTTACTAAAGTAAATATTTCCCATGGTTTAATTAACTTAAATACTCAACTATATATTTAACAGCTAAATTATTAAATAACATGCAAATAATTAGAGATTTGTTATCCATTTCAAGCATACCAGGCATAAAGTATATACTTTATAAATATTAAAAAAGTATAATGATAATGCATCAATAATGCTATCAGCCCTCACAAGTAAGATAAGTCATAATTACAATCTAGTTTTACTTTATGAACAGAATCTAAGCCCTTTAAAATTCAAATAAAAATGTATTTTTTTAACTTAACTGAATTCTTAAGTGTCTTGGCAAGAACTTCATAATATACAACAGACTCATTAAGAAGCTTATTTAGACCACTCAAGCATTTGTTCATATGAAAAGTTCATATAAATGTATCAAAACTCTTAGCCAGTTGCCAATAAAACTATAATCAAGGTAGATTCAGAGCTGGGCACAATGGCACCAAGTACTGTAATCCCAGTACTTGGGAGACAAAGACAAGAGGATCGCAGGTTTGAGGCCAGCCTTGGCAATTTAGTGAAACCATCGGCAATTTACCAAAACTGTTTAAAAACACAAAATAAAATAGAGCTGAGAGTGTAGGTCAGAATCAGACTACCCCTGGGTTCAATCCACATTACAACAAAGAAAAAGGAAAAAATATATATATTCAGAAATAACACCATAACTAATGCTTATTCAAACTGTCAACTTCTTGAAAAATAAAGTCATGTTGTCCTTTGAGGTCACTTGTAATCAGTCTTGTGGTTGAAATAAGTTGGATGGTTTCCAACTACAAATCACATCCGTGCATAAAAGATCATCCCTTTAGTGAGAATTCAAAATATCAAAAAGAAGCCAAACATGAGAAGGAAAGAGGGGGTGGGAATGGGAGTGGGAATTGGGGAAGGGCTAAATAAGTGATGTGTTTATGTATATCTCTACTATCCTGTATCCCATTAAGATGTATGGCTACAAGCTGGGCGTGATGGCGCACACTTGTAATTCCAGCCTTTGGGAGGCTGAGACAGGAGGGCTGTGGTTTGTGGACAGCCTCAGCTACTTAGTGAGGCTCTTTGCAACTCAGTGAGACCCTGTTTAAAAGTTAAGAATAAAGGCTGGGCGTGGTGGCGCACGCTTGTAATCCCCGCGCTTTGGAGGCTTTTACAGAAGGATCGCACAGGTCCGAAGCCAGCCTCAGCTACTTAGTGAGGCTTTCAACAACTTAGTGAGACCCTGTTTCCAAATTAAATATAAAAAAAGGTCTGGGAGTATAGCCCAGAGGTAGAAAGCCACTGGGTTCCACCCCCAGTACCACCAAAAAAAAAAAAAAAAGTAAAGAATAAAAAACAGGATTGGGAGTGTAGTTCGGAAGAAGAAAGTCCCTGAGTTCCACCCTCAGTACTGCAAAAGAAAAAAATGTATGACTACAATGCACCAATTAAAAAAAAATTTAAAAAGGGATCCATAACATAAAAGATAATAACCTACTTATACTTACTGGGTTCTCAATCTAATCTTGTTATGTAAAAACAAAAGCGTATATATACAATTAGCTGAGGAAAAGCTAGTATTATCATATTATATAAAAAAATTAAAACAGATCAGGCTTCCTTTCAACTTATTCCAGCTGCTTGCAGCTCACAATCGATGGACATATGTCATCTTAATGACTAAAATACAAAGGCTACATCATCACGGCACCCTGCCTCTCCTCCCTTTTTGCCACCCACTCAGCACATTAGTTAAGTGTGCAATTATGGCTCATATGTCTGTCACTCTACTAAAACTGTTCTCTTAGAAGTTACCAAGATCTCCCAATGAGCTAATTAATCAAACTTATTTCCTTGCTCTTATTTTCTCTAGACATTTTACCCTGGTGTCTGCTCCTCTGCTTCTTTTAAAATCTTAACTTCAGCAAGGATTCCTTCTGTTGCTGCTTTTCTAGCTGTTCTTGCTATACTCCAATGACCGCAGGTAAGGCCTAAATTTGGTCCTTTTCTCTCTTTGTGTTGACATTCTTTGGCCTTCAACTGTTATATTTTAAAACAGGACATCATGCCAGGCGTAGTGGCCCATGCTTGTAATCCTCGCACTTGGGAGGTGGAGACAGAAGGATCGGGCAGGTTTGAAGCCAGCCTCACTGGCTTAGGAGACCCTGTTTCCAAATAAAAAGCATTAAAAAAAAAATAGGTCTGGAAGTGTAGCCCAGAGGTAGGTAGAAGGGTTTCCAGAAACCCCAGCACCACCAAAAAAAAAAAAAAAAAAAAAAAAAAAACAGGATATCATGATCTAATCTCTTTCTCACCAGGTGTGGTGGGGTATGCCTGGAAATGTACTGATCATAAGTTCAAGGCCAGTCTCAGCAATTTAGATTCTTAGCTATTCAGCAAGATGCAGATTCAAAATAAAATCATAAAATGAGGCTGGAGGTGTAGCTCAAACATAGAATGTTCCTGGATTCAATCCCTAGTATCAAGAAACAAAACAAAAAATAAATAAATAAAATAAAAATCTTCCTTAAAGTTCTAAAGCTCTCCTTACTTTC
The DNA here is from genome assembly GCF_963383645.1 of Muscardinus avellanarius. Classification (NCBI taxonomy): domain Eukaryota; kingdom Metazoa; phylum Chordata; class Mammalia; order Rodentia; family Gliridae; genus Muscardinus; species Muscardinus avellanarius. Next base: position 40,356,054 of record NC_137795.1, on the reverse strand, counting down.
TACCCAACAATTGGACTTCTTTGTGAACATATCTACCTGAGTGTTGCATTAATATCAGAAACTCAAAAAACCCCAAACCAAATACTTTCTTTTCTCTTACTGCTACAAACCAGAAACAAACAAGAAAAACCACAAAACAAAGCCAGGTCCTCTGGACCTCCCTATTTATCTTAGTGAATGCCTTCCTCTAGAGAAATGTACTTGGCTCCAAGATCAGTAGAACTTCCTCAGTCCCCCTTCTCCATGTTAGGAAAGCTGCCTCTCCAATGTCTCCCCTGTTCTGCCTCTGCCTTGCTCACTTTCTACACTTTAATGTCCATTCACACCAGTTCTTATCTGAAACTAAAAAGAAAAAGTTTCCATTGGTTCCTACTAATGTCATCCATGGTGCCACTATTAAATTAACATACTGCCGCTTCTGACCTCCAAGATGTGAGAACAGAGCTCTTACTTTCCCTTTCTCCCTACTTCCACCACCATGACCTGAGATTCCAGACCCCAGCCTCTCATGGACTGAATCTGGAAAGTCTACAAAAAGGATCAAAGAAATCTTCCTTCTTCTAAGTGATTAGGTCAGCTGTCTTAGATGAGAGCACTGAGGATGTTGAGGAAGACAGGAACACAGTAGAATTATTTTGCTTCTTCCTGATTTATAAAGAAGTATGTGGTTTTAGGTGAGTTTGGTTCCATGACAAGAAGATTTCAAAATCCATAAACAGGACTTGAAGCATCTGTTACATAGATTTTGTATTTCAATGCTTCAACGTTCAAGCTCCTAAGAATGAGAGGTTTTCCCAGTTCTGGTAGGACTCACAATATGAAGGCAGCATGGTAAATAGCCATGAATCCCACTAGAGACCCTAAAAAATATAAATCCAGGCTAAGACATGCTACATCTCTCCTTGAGTTTCTGCTAGGCTCTTTGATCTTTAGCAAAATGCATCATAATCTGGATGTGTGTTCTTCCTACCTATCCATAATCCCACAGGTTAGGCAATTTTCAACAAATCCTTTTGTGGCAATCATAAAATCCTGACATAAAAACTTCTCCAGATAGAATATATGAAGGATACCTTAGAAAAGAGTGATAGCTGTGTGAGATTTAATGTTAGACAGGCCTGAAGTTAAATCAAGCTTTATTCTTATAGTAGAAACGCAACTAGGGAAAATTTATAAAACTTTTGTGAGCTTCAGTTTATTCTCCTGAAAAATTAAGATAAAATAACAATATAGACAATTATCCAATTGCATTTGTAAAAATTTTGCCATTAAAACTCCCAAGGAGTGTGGCATAGGGCAACTAACTTGGTTTGGAAAATCAGGGTAGGTCTCTCTAAGGAAGTGACTTAACAGCTAACAGCTGATAATTAAGACTGAACCAAGGGTAAACAAAGAGTGTCCTAGGGCAAGGAAGCGCACCAGGAAATGCTTACGGCTGGAGGAAGGATAGCACATCTTAGGAGCTGAAAGGTCACTGTACCTGGAGCACAGAATGAGAGGAAGACTTGGGGATAAAATGAAGATGGAGCTCTATGCCTGCCAGACAGTCCAAGACAGCAATTTCCACTCTTTCATGAGGAAGTAGCAGGGTGACATGCACAAATCACTCTGCTAGGTGGACTCAGCCTTTTGATCCCTGTTTACGGATCAAAAGAGAGAACAGAAAAGAGAGAGCCAGAAACAGTTCCGGGAAGATGGCAACCGAGAAAAGCGGGGCTTAAGAGCCCCGCTAACAACCAATCTCCATTACCACAAAATCAGCGCCTTTCATAGCCAGAAAACACCATCACCAGAGAAACAAAAAAATCACCAGGCTCCAGAGAGAAAGCGGACTGAGAACAGAGCTCAGAGTCACAGAGGAGATAACCGGCCTCACGCCCGAGGACGCGGCAGCAGTGCCATACTGTCGGCGGCAGTGGCAAATTCACCGGACGGCAACAGCAAGCCGAGGTGAGCCGCTGCAGAACAGCCAGGCGGGATTTCTCGCCGCAGGTAAAATCTAAAGCTCCCAGTGGCTGAGCTCAGCACACGCCGCAGGGATTCAGAGTGGAAATCAAAACCAAAAGTAATACGCCAGCCTCAAAGCCGAGGTTGGAGCAGCGGCGCCATACTTCCACCGACGGCAGCAGCAGAGAATTCAACGAGTCCAGTACAGCTACATCTGCGTACTCAAGAACAGTGAGTCAAATTGTGGGCCACAGAGGAGAAATCCCAGTACATACTGCCACCGACGGCAGCAGCAGAGAATTCAACGAGTCCAGTACAGCTACATCTGTGTACTCAAGAACAGTGAGTCAAATTGTGGGCCACAGAGGAGAAATCCCAGTACTGTACTCCCTGGGACTTGACCCAGTGGGGGAGGGGCAGTGGCAGAGATATCACACCATAGGAGAACGTGCAACCTGGCACCCCCCACAGTCTAAAGCAGCCTCTATCGACTCTCTGGGTCGGAGACTCTGTGATACAACCCAGTAAAGGAGTAGTGGGGTCAGAGATACTACTGACTCGAGATCCAGAACACCTTAAGTGAAGTCATAGTGATCCAAGGGAAGAACCCAGAGAAGGCACAAACATCTGAAATCATGGGAAAGAGGAATAATACTGGAGCAATGAATGCCCACAACCCCACAACATCAGAACCCGATAAAACAGAAAATCAGAGATTTCTAGAAGATCAAATCAGGAAAATAACTGTAGAAATAATAGAGGTGCTTCGAAAAGAACTCAGAGAGAGCCAAAAAGAGATAAAGGATGCAATTAATGAAGTAAAGGCCTCAATTCAAAGCACGAACAACCGATTAGACCACATGGAGAACAGAATCTCGCTCTTAGAAGATGATCATTCCAAAAATGAACGCATAGTTTCTAATCTAGGAAAAAATATCCAACAGCAGGAATCTGATATTGAAGAAATATGGGCCCATTTTAAGAGAGCTAACCTAAGAATAATTGGAATAGAGGAGGGAAAAAAAGGGAAACCAAAGGGATCAACAATCTTTTCAAGGAAGTAATAGCAGAAAAATTTCCAAACATAGAGCAAGAGGTTGATACACAGGTCCAGGAAACTTATAGAACTCCCTTTAGACAGGATGGGAGAAGAGGATCCCCACGCCACATAATTGTCAAAATGACCAATGTGGAAGCCAAGCAGAGAATCTTAAAGGCAACAAAAACAAAGGGCCAAGTGACATTCAGAGGCAAACCAGTTAGAATCACTCCAGACTTCCCAAACCAAGTCATGAGAGCCAAAAGGGCTTGGAGTAACATATTCCAAACTCTGAAAGAAAACAACTTCCAGCCAAAAATTTCCTACCCAGCAAAACTTTCTATCAAATTAGATGGAAAAATAAGAAGCTTCCATGACAAACAGAAACTGAAGGAATTTATGTCTTCAAAACCAGCACTAGAGAAAATACTCAAAGAGATGAACTACAAAGAAGAAATAGGTAACACACACCAGAACCAGAGAAACAAGATTTTCCATCCAACAGACAACTAAGATTGGTTATCTGTGAATATTCATTATTTATGTTAGTCTTTTACCTATCTCTAAATGGTATTGTTCGCCTTTATTGTTGTTAATTTTTAGGATTTCTAGTTGGAATATTAATATACCTTCAGATATAGCATTTGGAAATATTTTATCCCATTCTATTAGTAACTGTTAACTCTGTGTACATTGTCTTTGGATATACAATATATTTTTTTTTAGGAAGTTTGTATACTCTTCTGTTGCCTGTGCCATTGAAATCATATCCAAGAAATCACTGCCAATTTCAGTGTTGTGAGGTTTTATGACCCAGATTTTCTCCTAAAAGTTTATAGTCTTAAGATTTATATTTAGGTCTTTTATCTATTTTGAGTCAATATTTGTATATGGGATTAGGTAAGGGTCCAACTTTATTCTTTTCCATGTAATTGTTATTTTTCAACAACATTTAGTTAAAAGATTATATATTTCTACCACCAAATGTTCGTGGAAACCTTGTCAAAAATAACTTGACAATATAGGGAAGAATTTAGCTCTAGGCTTTTATTTATCTCCAATGGTTTATATATCTGCCTTTAGAATAGTACTACACTGTTTCAATTATTGTAGCTTTATATGGTTTGAAATCAGAAAATATATATCTTCTAGCTTTGTTCTTTTTCAAGATCGTTTTGGATATCTAGAGTCCATATTCCATATTAGGATAGTTTTTTTCTGAAAAATAAATATATAAATATATGATAGTTTAACCTAAAAAAATAGAAAAAAAATATTCTCTGGTAAGACAGAAAGTAAAAAGAAATATTGAAATGTTATCTTTAAGTCATCAAAAGCTTGGTATCAGACAAATGAAACTGTTATGTGAGATTATCATTTTTAATTCTGGATAAATTGCTAGAATACTAGATGTCAACCACTAAGCCAAGCATTGGAGGGAGGGATGGGGAGAGAATGGGGTGGGGATCGGGTGGGGGCTGACTGGGCAATGTGTGCATGTATGTCTACAAAAGTTTGTATCCCACTATGATGTATGAATACAGTGCACCAATTAAAAATAAAATAAATAAATAAATATCACATTAACAATAAAATATTCAATATTCTGAGAGCCAAAAAAAAAAAAGAAAAGAAAAGAGAGAGCCAGCTAAGTAGTTCCTCCTCATAGGATACTATTAAAAAAAAAAAAAAAAAAAAACTCTTCCTTTTTGAGTGGGCTGCAAAAACACACAGGCCTCTGTTTTACATTTTTTCTTCAACATTCTTATTTTGAGATTATAAATTCCCACTCAGTTGTAAGAAACTATAGAGAGATCCTATATAAGCTTTATTCTCCCAGTGGTGATATCTTGTTTTATTATAGTACATTATCACGACTAGAATACTGACAATGATATAATATACACTTAGATTTCACATGCACTTGTGTGTGTGTGTGTGTGTGTGTGTGTGTGTGTGTGTGTGTGTGTTGAGTGCCATGCAATTTTACCACAGATGTATGAAATCACAAAGGGCTCTGCTGCTACTTTTTTTCTTTTCTTTTGGTGGTGGTACTGGGGGTGGAAACCAGGGGCTTTCTACCTCCAGGCTATACTCCCAGACCTATTTTATATTTTATTTGGAAACAGGGTCTCACTAAGTTGCTGAGAGCCTCACTAAGTAGCTGAGGCTGGCTTCGAACCTGTGTGATCCTCCTGTCTCAGCCTCCCAAGCACAGGGATTACAAGCGTGCGCCACCATGCCCGGCTTGCTGCTACTTTTAATAGCCATATTTAACTCCCTCTCTTACTTCTCTAATCCCTGGTAACTACTAGTCTGTTTTCTATCTCTACAATTCTGTCATTTTAAGACTGTGATATAAATGAATCCATAAAGTAGATCTTATTTGGATTTTGCTTTTTCTCAACATAATCCCTCCAAGATTCATCCAAAATGTTGCATGTATCAACAGTTCACTATTGATAAAGAGTGTTTTATGGTATGGATATAGCAGAGTTTGTTAAACAATTCACCTGCGGAAGAATATTGAATTGCTTCCACTTGAGGCTTTTACAAATAATGATACTATGAACAGCAATGTTCAGTTATTTGTGTGAATAGAAATTTACATCTTGGGGGATAAATGCCTCAGGGATATGGCCATGTCAGATCTTAGTCACAAGTTTAGTTTTATAAGGATGTGGTGGTGCACGCTTGTAACCCCAGCATTTGGGAGGCTGAGACAGGAGGATCGCGGTTTGCAGCCAGCATCAGCTACTTAGTGAGGCTTTTGCGACTTAGTGAGACTGTGTTTCAAAATAAGAATAAAAAATAGAGCTGGGGGTGTAGCTGGAGGTAGAATGTTCCTGGGTTTCATCCTCAGTACTGCAAAAAACGAAAGAAAGAAAGAAAGAAAGAAAGAAAGAAAGAAAGAAAGAAAGAAAGAAAGAAAAGTATGTGGCTGCGTTCCAGAGCAGCAGTGTCATTCACATTCCTACCAGCACTGATTAATGAGCCAGGGTTCTCCATGCTTGCCAGCACTTGATGTTCTCACTGCTGTTTCTATTAGCTATTCCAGTAGTGGTGTACTGTTTCAGTTATCTTTTCCAGTGGTATGACCAAAATACCTGACAAGAACAACTTAGAAGAGAGGTTTTCTTTGGCTCATGGTTTCACAAGTCAGCCAGCTCAGAGACAAAAACCTGGATGGAAAGGAATGGGAAAAGAACGCCACTCAACTCTCGGTGGCTGGAAGCAAAGAGGAAGCGGCCATGCCCGCACCAGGATCCACCCCATCCAGACCTGTCCCTCCAGTGAACCTAGGGGCACTGCCCACACAGGAGGTTTGGGGGAAGTTTAAATATAAACCATAATATGTAGTGATATTTCATGATGGTTTTAAATTTGCATTTTCGAATGACTATTGATATTTAACAGCTTTCATGTGCGTATTTACCATATATATACCCTTCTTAATGAATTTTCTATTGTTCATGTCTTTTGTCCATTTTCTAACTGAATTGTTGGGTGCTTTGTTTTTTAACTGAGATTTGAATATTCTTTATATATTATAGACACAAATTCTTCGTCAGATTTGTGGTTTGCAAATATTTTTTCCAGTCTGTGGCTTGTCTTACTAATTGTTACAAATAATAATCAGTATAAAAAAGTAATGAATAAAAAAGAATAATATGTGAAAGACTCGGAACTTGCAAAGTTTTTTTTAATACAGGATACTTTGAATAAAATTAGTTTCTAGCATGCTCCAAAAATGAAATAAGGAAGCGCTATTATACTTTATCCTCTGCTCCCCTCACCCATTCTCCCAATGTTTATGTGAGTTTTTTCCTTCCATAATGTAAAACTCCTCTTAATGGGTAATCAATATGGATGACTCCATACCTCCTTATCACAAATCGACCTTTCTCAGAATATCTCTCTAGATGTGTTACAGATCACTAGGCTTTGGCCCTGCTCCCAGTATTACCTAAAAGGAGCATTTTTTTCAACATGCCAACCCCAAATTCTTTAATTATTCTCAATGTCTAGAAAAATATGAGTTATACAACTCAGTAATTAAAGATTAGGACCCAAGTGGCCTTTCTATTCTTACCTCCTCTGTTCTAAAATTTCTACCATAATCATTTCACCTGACACCTTGGCTCCAAAAAGGCTCACTCCCCTATAATGAGGTTGTACTTTCTCTCCCAGATGGGGAGAATGAAAAGTGTGTAGAATTCTATAGCAGAAGGCACTTGATTCTCTTTCTGTGAAATTGTATGCCTCCTCCATAGCTACTTTTTAGAGCAGTTATCAGTTAGCTCTGCATTGCAGTTAAATACACATTTTGTCTAAGCAAATCGAAGATGGCTGACTGAGCTCTTTCTTATTTCATACAATCAAATTGTTTCTTACAAAAATGTTAATTCAAATATTGCATTATTTGTACTTCCTTAGACAGGATAACTAAAAGGCTGGGCTCAACTAGGACTGTCAACCTGAATAAACAATTGGGCCACTTAAGAAATGAATGTCCCAAGGGATAAGAAGTATATGATGCTAGTTTCTTTAACCTCAGGTTCAGAACTAGCACTACAGTGTCACCGCACTGTATCCAACTGGCCTGACCAGTCACAGTGTCACACATCTCTATGAGAGGCATGTTGAAGACCTTATAGATATTTTCAAGCCACTACACTATTTGGTGATGGATTAGAACAGAAATGTTCTGAGTTCTTGAAAATCTGAAAATGTCTTCAATCTGCTATTACAGAAGAGAGGAAAGGTATCATTTCAAGTTGAAAATAAATTTTTTCTTTGTAACTTTGAAAATAATGGTCTGTTTTCAGGTGTCTAGTGTTGTTCCCAAGAAGGTAAATATAAATCTGATCTCTATCCTTTTATATGCCATTGTTTTTTCTTTTCTCAAAGCTTGTATGGCCTTATCTTTATCCTTGGTATTCTAAAGCTTCAGCCTATATATAGATGAAGATTATTGTATGAAAGCAATCAAACAAATATCTTTTGTCAGATCTTGGTATGGTCTTTGACTCTTTTCTTGTTAATTTTTTTAAAACGTTCCATGTTTTTTTCTGAAATTCTTAAATTTTACTTCTTTTGTTTGCCTTACAGATTTTACCTATTCTTTTTTATATATTTTTTGCTCTATTTCTTTAAGATTGTCTCAATTTTTTTTTTTATGGTACTGGGGTTCCTGGAAGCCCTTCTACCTCCGGGCTACACTCCCAGACCTATTTTTACATTTTTATTTGGAAACAGGGTCTCCTAAGCCAGCGCGGGGCTGGCTTCGAACCTGTGCGATCCTCCTGTCTCTGCCTCCCAAGCGCGGGGATTACAAGTGTGCGCCACCGTGCCCGGCCTCAATGTTGTTTTATAACGTTATTGATTTAATTTCAACAAAAATATTTGTATTTTTAGGAGCGTTGTCTAGAATTCTAATGGCTCCTTTATCATACTATGCCTAGTTCATGTTATGTGGCTACAATATATTCTCAAATACTTCTGAATATACTCGATGTGTTAAAGAGAAATAGTTCTGTTCTCTGAATTGTCACTTTTTTCTTCTGAAATCATCTGTCTTTTTTGTTTAGTTGGTCATTTACTTTCATCTTCTTGGGTCTCCTCATAAGCTGGGCAATCACTGGAAGTCTATTCATGGTTACAAAAGAAAGAGGGGGTTGCTAAGTGGGTTTTCTATTGGGAAAGAAGGATATTTTCTTCACCAAGTTTTTCCCTTGAGTGGGACAACCGTGTGAGTTCAAGGCAGCATAGGGGAGGGAATCAAAGGCAAAGGATAAAACTTGCCAATTAGTGGGTCAAAGTAAATGAGCAGGGAGCCATCTGGTAAGTTTCATGTAATCCCCTCAAATTGATAGACTAAGAGGAGTTTTGTTCTCTTTACTGTTGAACATCAATATCCACACTAGGAGTCCAAGGCTTTCCTAGTCAATCCATTCAATTCTTGTTCAGTGGAGCCATCTGTTTTGCTTTTGTTTGCCAAGCACCTGACAGATAACTCTGTTCTAAAAACAGAAATTTGAGAGAAGGATGGAGCTACAACTCCATCAATCCCTGTTTGTAGCAAACTTCTTACCCAAATCCCTATTGACGTTGCTGACTCGTAGCCTAGAATTTCTCTTCTCTGTTAAATGTCTACCTCTTTTAAAATACTTCATCAGAGATAGAAGGAAAGCACATTCTCCTGCTCAACTGTCTCTGAATAAAAGTTCTTAATAATCTCTTATATTCACACTCCATTTTTCCTGGCTTCCATAGGTACAAACTTTAAGAGGTAATCAGCAGATGATCTGATGTAACAGAAATGACAAAGTGGTGATAATATATTTGGATAAGGAGGGGCTTCATTCTGAAAATATCTTATATACCATCTATAATTTATTTATTATTATGGACTTTAAAAGCAAGAATTTTAGTTCCTTGACTGAAAATATGGAAATTCTACAAACATTTTGTCACTTTCTTGTTCATTTAAAAATGTTCTAAAAACATAAAAGGATGTAAACAAACCAAAGTTACTAGTGATAGTACTGAACAGAACTCTTATAGACGTTCCGTGTAGACAATGAGATTGATTGTCCAGTTCATCCACATGTTACCTGTTGATGGCAATGCACAGACACAGCATTGTCAATGGAATTCAAATAAACTTATGCATGTAGAATCAGTGTAGGGACTTCACTGTCACAGAAGATTTTGTAAACATCATCTAAACATCTTCCACACAGTTGCAAAAATGTCTGTCTGTTTTTATTGTACAAAACACTCTTTTGCTTCTTATAAAATAAAATAAAAATGTTTAATTAGTTCAGATCTCCTTTCTTAATCTAATCTTCAATGAGTATCCCCATATAATTAAAATCCATGCAAGTATACCTCCAACTGATGTTTTAATAACTTATATTATTATGTTTAATCAAGTTTGAAAGTATAATAAAAACATATAACTATTAGCCAGGTGTGGTGGCTCAGGCTTGTAATCCCAGTACTTGGGAGGCTGAGACAGGAGGATCATGCAAGTTTGAAGCCAGCATTTGCAGCTTAGTGAGGCTTTCAGTAATTTAGTGAGACCCTGTTTCCAAGTAAAATATAAAATAGGTCTTAGAGTAGAGCCCAGAGGGAGAAAGCCCCTGGGTTCCATCCCTAGTACCACACACACACACACACACACACACACACACACACACACATACATGTACATATATTAAATAAATGTTGTATGTCCTTATATACTACTTTAACAAATGAGTTTTAAAGATATAAAGAAAATTTGAGAGTAGACTAAAATCATCTGTTTTTATATCAAGAGATCTGATTCCAGTATCTTTGAAAACTACTCTTAAGCGGGGCATGGTGGTGCATGCTTGTAATCCCTGCATTCTGGAGGCTGATACAGGAGGATTGTGGTTTGCAGATAGCCGGAGCTACTTAGTGAGGCACTTTGCAACTCAGTGAGACCCTGCTTCAAAAATAAAGAATAAAAAATAGGGCTAGGGGTGTAGCTCGGAGGTAGAATGTCTCTGGGTTCCATCCCCAATACTGGAAAAAAATAAAGAAAGCTACTCATAAAATTTGTCAATAAATTATAACTTACATGAACCAATTAAGTGTTTATTAGAATCTCACAATTAATAATCTATCAAAATTTTCATTGCTAAACATGATCGTTATGATATATAAGTGTCAAAGTTCAAATCAAACAGAATACAGTGAGCATTAGTGATACAGTGAGGCCAAACAATAGTTCCCCAAATCTAATGGGCCAGGACTCTTTTTTTACCATAAGATTTCAGCCGACATTAACCTCAAAACCAGGCACCAAGGGAAAAACAACAATAATCCATCACAAGGTTTGTGACATGAAATGATGTAGACAATGTGCTATAGTAAGGTCGCTAAAAGTTATAACATTGACCACACCCGAATTCCTCCACATTCAAGGACAGGCTAGACACATGAACAAGGAATTACAGGAGAACTGAGCAAGTGAAAATTTGTCTTGCAAGTTCAATGGTACAAGAAACAGCAATAATATTATAACTATTTTTCCTCCATTCTTGACCAGATTAACTGGACTTCCTAATACCATACGAGCCAAGGGCAGGAAGTACAAATGAAGACCACCTGTGAGATACCAAAGGCGTTTTGAAGATAGGTTTAACAAAATCAGCACAGAGAGAAGATTTAGGTACAAGCAAAAGTCATCCAAGGGTGGCAGAAGCTTTTGAGGTCCTGAGAGGGAAGAATACACCTAGCTATTGCACAGGAGCAGAAATGTGTCAATTGATGAGGATGGTCAGATAAAAAGAGGAAAAAGACAATTCAGAGAGTAACCAAATTTGCCAAAGTTCTATCCAGCAAAACCCTCAGGATTATGCCATCTGCCACCTTTCACTAGAGGTGTGTGTGTGTGTGTGTGTGTGTGTGTGTGTGTGTGTGTGTGTGTGTTTTAAGGCAGAGAAACTTCTTTAAAACTCCCTGTGACCTAGAAAGGCAGTTCCAGACTTGTAGTCTTGAGTCCTTAAAGTCCCCTCTGAAGCTGCAATGGGAAGGGGAGCTGGGAGGGTGGGGGCGTGGAAGACTGGAGCCACCCTGCTCTCATGTGACACACTTGGTCAAGGCGTCCATGTCTTTGTGTGTGTGTGTGGGTCTGGGGATGGAACCCAGGGGCATTTGGCCTCCGACTACACCCCTTGCCCTAATTTTTTATTCTTTGTTTTGAAACAGGTTCTCACATAGTTGCCGTGGGCCTCATTAAGTAGCTGAGGCTGTCTGTAAACTGCAATCCTTCTGTCTCTGCCTCCCACATGCTGGGATTACAACCGTGCGCCACCACGCCCAGCCATCCATGTCTTTTTAAAAAATGAAAAGCGCTAGCCGGCAATGGTAGTGCACATCTGGAATCCTAGTACTTGGGAGGCTGAGGCAGGAGGATCGCAAATTTGAGGCCAGTGTACGGTAACTTAGCTAGACCCTCAGTAACTTAGCGAGACCCTATTTCAAAACAAAACAAAACAAAAAATGTCATAGGGGTGTAGCTTGGAGATAGAAGGTCACTGAGTTCAATTTCTAGTACAAAAAAGGAAGGAAGGAAAGGGGGGGGGGGATTGGAGCGGGCAGTCCCCTGACCGACTGCCCTCCAGTCTCTGCTCTGAGCTCCAGCCTCCCCTCACGGCCTGGGGTTCCCCAGCCACCCCGCGTTTTTTTTTTTTTTTTTTTTACTCACCCCCGCAGGTGAATAAATAATTGAAATTGTTTCTATTAGTCTGGCTGCAGATTCACCACACAGTCTTTCAGACACTACTATTCCCATGTATCCTGATCCTAGAAATTCTTCTGATGAGCAGTCTTAAGCCTTTAGGTCACTCAAAAGAAAGATTCTTTTTGAAAATACTGCAATACTCTGTTCTGTTCTAATGGGCTCTGCAGTCTGGTGAGGAAGAGTGTACAAGCAGACTGAATACTTTGGGGTATGTGGGCAACACCGTTCCCCAAGCTGCACATCGAGGACTATGGTATTATAGCATGCAGACGATGCTGCCCTACATGTTTTTCTCTGAGAATTCAGAACATTCACTGGTGATGCAGACATTGCTGCAGAAAGCCTCAAACATAAATATCTTTAGGCAGGATTTTTCCATCATCATGTCATTATTACTATGTTACTATTCTTAGTTTATGTTATGACATTATTATACATTGAATCAAAACAACCTTAGTCTGGCTCTAAAACTTCTATTACTGATAATCTATTTGGCTTAATGTTTTTAAATGCTTTTATCGGTGCATTGTGGTGTCACGTCATAATGTAGTTCAGAGTGATAGGCACGTACATGCACACAGCACTGGGTGAGTTTCTTCCCAGCTCCATCCCCATTCTCCCCTCTTTCCCTTACATGATTGATGTTGATGATTTCACATATGTTATGGTTAGATGTAGAATGGCCCTTTGCAAAGCTTATAAATTAGTGTTTGGAGTTGATGTAATTGAGTCATGAGGGCTGAAATCCCAGAAGTGTATAAAGAAATCCACTGTAATGGATTTACCTGAGTGGAACCTGGTAGACCAGTAGGATGTGGCAGGAGGAGGTGGTCCCTGGGGGTGCAGCCATGGAGATTATATATGGATGCTCCTCCCCTACTCTCTCTCTTTCACTTCCAGCCTCCTCGATGTGAATATAGCCCATGTTCTCCCTCTGTCTCTGCCCTGACCTGAAATCTGAGGTCCCCAGTTTCACATGGACTGAGCCCCAAACCGTAAGAAAATAAATCTTCTTTCCTCTAAGTTCCATGGTCAGATCTTTAGGTCATGGCTACAGGAATGCTGATGATGCCATGTCTGTACATAACATCAGTGGATTCTCCCTCTTCCCACGACCAATCCTCCACACCTCCTGCATTGCTCCACTGCAGTTCCCTCCTTTATCTAAAGTCCCTCTTGTATCTCAATTACACCCTAACTTCTGTGGAAGAGAAAACACTTATGACTCTTCACTTTTTGTGACTGGCTAATCTCACTTAATATATATTCATTATACATTGAATCAAAACAACCTTAGTCTGGCTCTAACACTTTTATTACTGATAATCTATTTGGCCTAATGTTTTTGTATGTTTTTATTGGTGCATTGTAGTCTCACATAATGTAGTTCAGAGTGATAATAACATAATGTTTTCCAGGTCCATCCATTTTCCTGCAATAAACACAATTTTGTTCTTCTTTATTGCAAAACAGAATTCTATTGTATGTATATCCCATACTTTTGTGATTTATTCATCTGTTGATAGACACCTAGGTTGGTTCCATGATTTGGCTATTATGAATTGTGTTGCTATAAACATGGAAATGCATATATCATTATAATATTTTGACTTCTGTACCTTTGGAAAGATACATTTTCTTAACCATAAGTGGAGGGAATACTAATTCATATCCTGTTCATCTTAAAAAATTGTGTAAGGTATCCCAGGCGTGGTAGCACACACATGTAATCCCCGCGCTTGGGAGGCGGAGACAGGAGGATCGCGCAGGTTCAAAGCCAACCATGCTGGCTTAAGAGATCCTGTTTCCAAATTTTAAAAAAGTATAAAATAGGTCTGGGAGTGTAGCCTGGAAGTAGAAGGGTTTCCAGGAACCCCAATACCACCAAAAATAAATTGTGTAAAGGTAATACTAATTTATTTTCTCTTCATCTTAGGCTCTAGTGTAAAATAGTAACCAAGTGATTTTCTCATGGTTCTGAGGATCAAACCCAGGGTATCAGGCATGTTAGTCAAACACTTTATCACTGAGCACCCAGCAGAAATAATATATTTTTCATCATATAGTACATGAACTATAAAACTAATTTATTCATTACTTATATACTTATTCACATATGGAATCAAAATATCATTAAATATCTCTACCAGATAAAGCCTTAGGCCATAAAATAGTTTTATTTTTAAGAACTACAAATAAAAACTGTTTTTGCCATTAAAACATTTGTGTTCCTAATTTGGTAAATACCAGGTATACTGGAGTATAAATCATAATAAAGCACTAAATTTGTTGAAATAAGAAAAAAGATATTTGAGAGATTTAATGTCATAATTCCAAATCCAGGGCTCTTTCTCTACCCCCATCAAAAACACATATCATCTTACAATAGGAAATTTCACTTAAACGATCAGGGAAGAATTTATTTAAAATACTTAGACACACCCCTTTGTATCTCCTTAACCCATATATTTACTGATTAATTTTATGAAGAAACCAACAAATCAATGCCAAAGATCACAAATTCTCATAATGAAAAGGCAGGAATCAGAGTGGATGGTGTACCCCATGCAGCCCAGGGGAGATTGAATGTGGATAGCGTAGGTCTGAACAGTTGGTCCTCCAGTGTTTATCATAGTGACCTTGGACAAGTCATCTAAGCTTCTAAAGGAGGAAATAATACCCCAACTGCATAGGGTTGCCATGAGAATTAATTCTCAAAAGCATTTGGGTCTGTGCCTGTCAGTGACTAAAGCTTCATAAACATAAATTAATGATTGTTGTTATGGTTCTAAGTTTCTGCTCTTATTTTCTTTAAAAGGGGTACTTTAGTATCTTCTGAGAAGCCCTAGAATAAAAGCAGCACCATACCCATAAAATCAGCTGGATAAAAACAGTGTCTTTGGCCACCTTGCCCTTTTAAGGACTACAAGGTTGTGGAGTTTCTGGATAAATGCCACATCTTTGTGGACTTAGGGACGCACTGTACTTGGGCATGGCCATTCCTTCTGTGCAAGCTATATGGTTAGTTTATTGCCTTAACTTCTAGAAATAAATCCATTAATAAAACAACTAGGCATCTGAGAATACCAATAAAAGTTGGTTTTGAAAATTCAGGGTAGATGTACAAAGCAAAACAAAAATATTCTCCCTTATCACATCAAAACTATTAAATAAATGTGGCTACATCTAATTTAGACTGTCTCAAGTTGCAATAAGATTCAATAAATGCCATAGCTGCTAAGTCATGAACAGCTTGGGAGTCTAACTGCAGGGCAGTTACTTGAATCATTAGAAGTATTGGAATGCATAAATTTAATATTCCAGATTCAAAATCATGCCTAGATTCCAATCTATATGGCAATCACTTCAGCAATTCACTCTGCTGTTTTCTAAGTTGTTGGTTACATTTAGAATCCCATCCACCTTAACTATAGACATAAAAATTGATCCACCCCGAATGGCAGCCTGACAAATATTCAGTCTGAATTAACTGCATTCTTATACAATCTTGTCTACAGGCTAAAAAAAAAAGAAAATTAGACACAGTGCTGTTTCTTATTAGCAATAATACCTCTTCTACTGATATGCAAAGTAGCACTTTGAAATTAATAAGAAATTTGTTTTGGCCTATATGTAAAGCTAAGGACTAAATTACTCAGAGAGAATAAACACACGCATAACTTCTAATGACATGGTTTGGGGAAACTATTTAAACCCCACATACACATCACCTCTCTGTAGAACAACTACTCTATAGCATCTGTAGATCACGTGCACTCAGGGTCCTCATCTAAGTGGTAATTAGTCTATGTAGTTCATCACTTACCAATGTAAATGAGAATGTAAAGAGAAATACAATTGTGAATGACCAAACTCCTTTATGTTTTGGGGAAGTTAAGTTTCCTGTATGTAATTTAACAGCTACTCAAGGATTCTAATTCCTTTATTTGCATTTGGTTTTGAAGACAGTTATTCATTCAGCAGAGGGGAAGGAGTTCAAGTGTTTTTTCTGAGAAGGGGGGGTCTTCCATTCTAGTGACTCAATGCTGAAGACTACCTCCCACCACAGATCATTGTTTCTAGTCTCAGGATGTCTTAAAACCGAATTAGTGATGAGAACACTGCTGGGTGAACAAAGTAATAGGAAACAGTTAACAAAGTGAATTCAGCAAGCCCAGTCATTTTTTTGTTGTTGTTTTAAAGCCATAAAACCCCTTGGTCAAGAGTAACAGATGGAAGCAGAGCTGACCTCGTCTCTGCACACACACTGCCTCCCACTGCTGACTCTCTTAGGGCTAAGAGCTCATTTGAGTGAGAGCTTACAGAGCATTCTCACATTTTAGGGTCAATTATACTTACAGTTCACATGTGGTTTAGAAAGACTTAATTGTTACTGCCATCTTATTAACATAGATTAGCAACAACATACAGATTTGCTATTAAATGGCAAAACCAACCAAAAGATAATGGTTAAAAAGAGAGAATGATGAAAACTACTCTGAGTCAATGGGAAAAAGACTACAGTGACTGGTGTGCATTGGCTGATAAGGACATAGAAGAGAAAAAATGGCACATATCATGTTATGTGACCTCTAACTTGTATAATGTATTAATGGGCTTTTTTTCATGGACTCATAGGCTTTCAAAGGTAAAAGTGATTCTTGCCAGGCACAGTGGTACATGCTTATAATCCCAGTACTTGGGAGGCTCAGGCAGGTGGAATATAGGTTTGAGGCCAGCTTTAGCAACTAGTGAGGCCCTGTTTTGAAATAAAAGATAAGAAGGGCTTGGTGGTATAGTTTGGAGATGGAATGCCCTGGGTTAAACCCCTAATGCCAACAACAACAACAACAACAACAACAACAACAAGAATTTAGTGAAAATCCCTGAAGCAAAAGCACATTTTCCCACAAGAGCAATTTAAAATATTAATTCATGACACACTTATTAAAATCAAAGTTTTTGAAAGGCCTTCTACTGAGGGCGACATATTTCCCTGCTTTTCTTTTCTTCTCTCAACTGTAGCAATTTCATTCAATGTCCCAGCTCACAAAATCCTTGTGGTTTTCAAGTGACTCACTGGCATAAACATCTGGTAGTTTCAGCTGCTGAGTTATTGCTGAGTTCCTTATTGGAACCTCTACTACCAGGCTCTCACCTTGTCAGTCACTTCTCTCTGTCTGAAATCCTATCATAGCTATGTAAGATTTTTGAGAGTGCTTACCTCTTCCCTAGCCAAGGAAACCACTCTAGGAACCCCCCTCCATCTCTTCCTTCATCGTTTCTCTCCCTCTGCAGGGTCACTCCTCTCTGCACAAAAATGTACTTTCTGGAGCCCACACGCCTGCCACATTTTTTACTTGCCTGCTTTCTTGCCCATTTTTCCTTGAACCCACAGCACTTGAGTTTTGTTCCTATCATTCTATCAAAATATTTCTTGCTGGTGTCAGTACCCTCTGATACCAGGATCACTTTCTCTTTGAAATGTGCGTGTCACTGGGCTTCCACAGCGGAGTGCTTTCTTAATCCTCCTGCCTCATCTTCTGCACCTGCTCAGTCTCCCTTGATGATTTTTCCTCTTGTCTCTGGCCTTTAAGTGTTATAATTCTCCATGACTCAGACCTCTTACTTCTCTTAATCCCAGTTCAATCCCTAATTAGTTAATCTCATCCATTCTCATGTGTTTAAACTCCATTGCTATTTATATATACACACAGAGATACACATGTGTGCAATCATACTCAAGATCAAACTCATATCCACTGTCGCCTTCTAACCTCCACTCAAATGTGTCACGTGCATCTAAAATTTTACATATCCCAAACTAAAGACCTGGTTCTCCACTTTCTATCAGTTCTACAGTCTTCATAATCTTCCCCATTACAGTTAGTAGCATCTCCACCCTTCCAGGCTATAACCATTAAAGCATTATTAACTCCTCTCTTGATCTCTCATTCACATAATTTCTCGACAAATCTTGTTAGCTTTCCTTTCAAAATAGATCTAAAATGCAAATACTTCTCACTGTCCACCACTATCAATCTGAGTGATAGTCACATCTCTTTTGAACTAATGCAAAACTTCCTAACCCTTTTTCCTATTTCATCTTTTGCCTCTCTTATTTCCTCTTCTCAACACGGGGCCAGCCTGAGCCTTTCACCACGCCAGATTGTTCTGTTCCTTTGCTCACATCCACAAATGGGCTGTAAAGCCCTACACAGTACAGCTCTCCCACTACCTCTGAGGTTACCTCCTTCTAACCACCTCACTTACTTGTTCTATTCTTTTTTTTTTTTTTTTTTTTTTTGGTACTAGCTATTGAGCCCAGGGCATTCTACTCTGTGTGTGTGTGGGGGGGGGCATATATATGTATGTATCTTATATATACATGAATGCATATATATATATATATATATATATATATCTACATGCATATGTATGTGTGTGTGTATATATATACATATATGTGTGTGTGTGTATATATATATATATATATATATATATATATATATATATAGTTTCTGGTTTTAGTCTGTCTCCAAATGAATAAGAGAAAGTCAATCTCTGGCAACATGACAAGCATGGTCCAAAGGCTCACTAACCCCCATCACATTCATATTCCACTCTGAACCACAGATTTGGGGTTCTTGGAGCATACTGTGTAGAAGCTGAAAAATAAATGCTGTGTTTTTAAGAGGACTGCAAAAGTACCAAAGAGAAATTAAACAAAGGCTCTGAACCTTATTTGTGTTCTGTAACACTGCTTCAAGGCAACATTTTTATTTTTAAATGTATGCCCTCATTTACGCAGGAAATTAAGAAATGAACTCTCTGTGTCAGTGCCCCTACTAAAACAACTTGGCCACCGGCTGATTTACAATTGAGTCCTAATTGAATAGTTATAGTTTTAACTATCTCAGCATATCTCCAGGTTCGGTAGATAAATATTCCAAACATTTCCCATAGATTTTACAAGAAAAGTAAAGAGACTCTTAACATATACAAGATTCTTTAAACTATCTGGCATACGGCTCTGCTTATTTTCTTAGGTATATTGCATTTCTGAAACATATTTTCAAGCACTTGCTATGTAAAATACAAATCTTCAATAACAAAAAATAAGTTTAAGAGAAGACAGAGTCTTAGGTCTTAAGTAATGTAACTGAAATTTTAGTTACATTACTAACAAAAATTTTTTTCTATATGGAGATAGGTCTTAACATCCTATTTAATCATTTTAATGAATTCCTTCATGGCATGGTAGTATAGTCACTTAGATGCTTCCAGAGTAGGACAAAGTGAAAAATTGAAGAGTGCATCCACACAGGTATGACAGGCAAAAATAGATAGCTTCTATTAAAACTATAGATATTTCATAATTAGATTCATTAGCATGCTTATCTCAAAAAGACTCTTATTACTGACCATAGTTCATAAAATATTAGAGCTGGAAGGGAGCCTATAGATACAGGCCTATTTTACACAGAAGGAAACTGAGGTCCCTGGACACTTGGTGAATTTCTGAAGGCCTCATGGACAGCTGGGGCTTCAACCCAGGTATGCTAAAAGAATGGGATCATTGAAGCTCACGCCAGTGTCAAGGGTCACTTCAGTGAGCATCAAGGGAAGAGAGTTGCAAGCGTAGGTTATCTGTTGGCCAGAGGAAAAGTTCAGGGATCAAGATTACAAACAGCACAGTTTCAACTGAAGACAAGTTTGAGGTTTGCTGTTTAATGAGGCTATCAGAACTCGGAAAGTCAAGATACAGACCCAGATGTTGAAAGTGTCTCCAGGATGACAGAAGTCAGGTCTAATACCAGAGTGGAAAGCAAGAGTGCTCCAGAGATCAGAAGATGAGAGTGGTAATTAGGAAGGGGTGGCAGAGGTGAGCGGCACTGGTGAGCGGGCAGGAAGTGTGGCAGTTATTACAGCGAGAAAGAACAGTGTCCATCCACTAAACAGTATTTTTCAAAGACAGTTCCAGTTTGTAAGTAGAAAAAAAAATAGTTGGCTGGCATAATCATGTTGAGTTATCAAGACTAGATTTTTAGTAGACTTCTATTTGCTGAGAGCAGTATTTGTTAATATCTGATTCCATAACATTTCTAAGTGTTGGCCAGACTGTTTACCTGGGAAAATACTACTCTTGCCCTTTTCCTGTACAAATGTGCACACTCAACGAATGGGTATCTGTGTTATCATTAAATAATAAAATACACATAAAAATGCACGCTCCAAGGACATTTGCCTTTTGCGATGCAGCACTGTTGAAAAGCAGTTTGCTAAAGAGAAGGGGCCTCCTAAGAAGGCATCTTAACTGAAATAAAGCCTGGGGGTAGGAAGCAATAAACAGGGAATCTGTGGGATACTAAGCCCTCCTTTTCTGGATCAGAATCATTTCCTCTAGCTGGTAATTACACTCCCAGCCAAGACATCCTTTGGCATGATGTGATAGTTTGTAACTCTGCCACTGGGCAAGGAATGCACTTGGTGCCTTGTTGTACTGAAGCCTTCAACAACCAAGAGAGTGTTAAGTGAACCACTTCTTTCTTGGAAGCAATGGTGATTTGGGTGGGGAATGGTGTGATGTAGGCTTGGAATTGCTATGGGTCTGGCAGGGGCATCAGCACAGAATTCTCATAATGCTCCTTGTCCTGCTGTCTTTCCCTCTCGAAGTTTGCAACTGAGAAACATATGACTGAAGCTCACCTCTAAACAGCCATTTCTAATTATATGTGGGGAGCGAGAAGAGGCAAATAGGTACCTTCTCCGTTCCTCGCCTATGTCGAGTGATACAAGTATTTACTGAGTTGTCGGAAAAAGAGGTAGAGAACGGAAATGTAGCATACATCAAAGGTGCGTGGGTAAAAGAAATGCCTATAGCTATTGCAGTTGAAAGTTGTTGATGGAGCTGATTTTCATTTGCATCATTTCTGATGAGATGTCTAAGCATGGGTCTTCAGAGCAAACAATGTAATTATTTCCATTATGATTGTGAATTTATTTTGTATTCTTCTATAAGAAGCCTCAGCACCTCATTCGATATGGCAGTTACCCTCAGAAATCCCTTACCACAGTGGGAATAGTACTTCATAATAATGTAGCTAATAAAATAAATGCAAATATAAATTTCATATAGACAAATAAACATGAGCATATTCACTTCCTCTACTTTTATAGTTTTACAGTTAACAGGGTAGGTATTCACGAATAGTAATGTTTATATACAACACTATCATAGAAACAAATCAAACGTAAGTTGAAAATGGCACATTCTTGACATTAAAAAAGTATAAACCTTATTAAAGATTAGATTTTAGAAGTCCAATATATATAGATTTAGGACACTTGTATATATTAGATATGTGCTAGCTATTCTGGAGTTTTAGGTAAATTAATATGGCTTCGCAGCTGACCTGGTCCAAATCCTTTATCTTACAAATTCACTTGTAAGGGCTTGAACTTTCATCATGCAGATAAGAAACTGGAAGCCTAGAAGATTCACTGTGTCTGTTTCTTCAGAACTTGTTTAAGTAAGCTTCCTTAGGAGGCACAAAATAGTGGATTCACTAAGCTACTGTAAGAAAATTTGCAATTGAAAAGAGGAAGGGAAGACGGGTGTGGTGGCGCACGCTTGTAATCCCCGCGCTTGGGAGGCTGAGACAGGAGGATCGCACAGGTTCAAAGCCAACCTCAGCTACTTAGTGAGGCTCTCAGCAACTTAGTGAGACCCTGTTTCCAAATAAAGTATAAAATAGGTCTGGGAGTATAGCCCGGAGATAGAAAGCCTCTGGGTTCCACTCCCAGTACCACAAAAAATAAAAAATAAAAAAGGAAGGGGTTTCCATAATATAACTTATATGCATGGCAGCTTTTATTTACTCAACAAATATTTATTGTATTATCCCTGATAAATTATTTTATCTTGCATTTGATACTAGGACTACAACAATGAGCTAAACTGGCATGACTCCTGACCTCAAGAACCCCATAGTCCACTGAAGGATACAGCAAATAGAGAAGTAATCAGAAGACCCCCAAACAAAGGCTACAAGACGGTAAGTTGGGGACAACGGTGGAGGTTGTGTTGGAGCGTGTGCCAGAAAAAGGCCTATGAACCACGTTAGGACATTCAGTATTACTCCAAGCGTAATTGAGAATCATGTAAGGGTTTTATATAAAAGCTAGACCTAAGTAAATGGGATTTCAGAAATGTGTCTTCAGATTTAAGAGGCCAAGCCTAGGAGGTGGACAAATGCCAAGGCTGCTGCAGCACTGGGAAACACAGCAGGGTGTCCTGAGAAGAAAGTACCAGTAAGAACAGAGAGAGCACAGCCTTATAATTTGGAAAAAATCGTAAAGAATTCTGTGATTGCATGAATGGGAGGGGTGAGGGAGATGAAGACTGAGGGAGGCTGTCCAAGTTTCTGTTTTAGTAAGTGGGTGAACAGGAAGCCATTCACACAGAAAAAGGAACAGAGGAGGAGGAGGGTGGCAGAGGCTTTGAGAGCCAGGGGGATGTGTTCACTCCAAACTAACCCCTCCCACATACAAACTCTCACACCTACAAGTGAGAAAACAAAATTGCTTTATAGAGAAGAAGCACACGTCTCTGTAACTTGGGCATTGTCATAGAGTTAAATCATAATTATGCATATCTTTTATTGAAGTTTAGTTCATCTGTGACATGTCTCTGCAGATGAAACATAAATTATTCTGCTTATATTCTTTTCTCATTTGTAAAAACAAATCTGGTTGACTTTCTTGTATTTTATAGCCTGCATCCTATCCAAATGATTCTTTGAAAGAAAGACATGGAAAAGGGTCCCTCACATCAAGAAGGTCTTAAACTGGGGCTCCAGCCAAGAAAGCTGCACATTTCCAGCTTTTCTTGAGTCTTGTTCAGAATAAAACGTCATGATTTTGCTGGCAATTATCTTTCAGAACAGCAAGTACAACCACAATCAGATATAAGTACAAATTGCATTTTAAATGCAAATACAAATGGCTCTTAGATTGATGTTTGAATTACTGAACTCTGATTTTTAGCATCAAAAGTTGACTCTGTATGTATATTTGTACTAAGTTTTGGAAAAGATTTCTTTGAATGACACCAAAAGCTCAGGCAACAAAACTAAAAATAGACCAACAGGACTGGGTCACACTAAAAACTTTTATTCATCATAGGATAAAGAGAATGAAAGATAACTTGGGAAATGGGAAAAAACAAAGAATATTTAAAAAATCCTATGACAACAAAAAAAATTCAATGTCTGATTAAAAGTAGACAAAGGACTTGAGTAGATATTTCCCCAAAGATGATCTACAAATGGATAGTGAGCATATAAAGGTATCCAACATTGCTAAGCATAAGAGAAATGCAAATCGAAATCACATCCATGATATCACACACGTATAAACTCACATACCTCATGAGAATGACTGCTGTCAAAAACACCCACAAAATATCAAGTACTGTTGAGGATGTGAAGAAATTGGAACTCTAATACACTGTTGTTAGGACTATAAAATGATATAGTCTCTAGGGAAAGCAGTATGGAAGTTCCTTAAAAATTAAAAAATAGAACTATCATGATGCAACAGTTCTACCTCTGGGTACATATACCAAAAATATGAGAACAAAGTGCCAAATAGGAATTTGTACTCACATGTTCATAGCAGCAGTATTCACAGTAGTCATAAGGTAGAAGCAACCTACATATCCATCACCTTGTGAATGGATAAACAAATGCAGTATGTATATACAATTCAATGCAATTCAGCCTTATAAAGGAACCATATCAGTCAGACATTGTGGCACATGCCAGTAACCCCAGTCCTTGGGAGGCTGAGACAGGAGGATCACAGGTTCAAGATCAGCCTCAGCAGTGTAGCAAGATTCTCAGCAACCTAGCAAGACTATGTTTCAAAAACTAAAACAAAACAAAATAAGCCAGGCATGGTCATGTATGCTTATAATCCCAGTACTCGGGGGGCTGAGACAGGAGGATTGCAGTTTCCTGGTCAGCTTCAACTAATTAGTGAAGCCCTCTGCAATTTAGTAAGACCCTGTTTCAAAATAAAAAGCATAAAATAGGTCTGGGGGTATAGCTCAGAGGTAGAATGCCTGTGGGTTCCATCCCCAGTACCACAAAAAATAAATAAAATAAAAATTAAGAAGGGATGGGGTGTAGCTCAGAGGTAGAATGTATTCTAAGTCCAATACACAGTGTGTGTGTGTGTGTGTGTATGTGTGTGTGTGTGTATTGTTACATGCTACAAAATAAAATAGACAAATTCTTTATGTTTCCATCTATATGAGGAATCAGAATAGTCACAATCATACAGATAGTAGAATGGTATACCAGAGACAAAGGTAAACAGAAGTTCTTGTTCAATGTGCAGACAGTTTTAGATTTGCAAAATGAAAAATTTCTAGAGATCTATTAAACACAATGTGAATAAAATTAACAATACTGAAAAGTATGCTTATAAGTGATTAAAAGGAGCAATTTTATGTGTTTTTCATTACAATAAAAGACCACATATTATGTAATTTAATTTATATAAAATTACAGAATAATAGACAAAATTATAAAGACAGAAAGTAGACTGGTGGTTGCTTAGGGGTGGGGATATTGGTAGAAAGTGCAGAGGGCCTGCTAATGGGTACTGGGTTTCTTTGCGGGGAGTAAACATGTTATGGAATTAAATATTAAAAATAGTTGTATACATATTAGGATAGAGTTTTTTTCTGAAAAATAAATATATAAATATATGATAGTTTCACCTAAAAAAATAGAAAAAAAAATATTCTCTGGTAAGAAAGAAAGTAAAAAGAAATATTGAAATGTTATCTTTAAGTCATCAAAAGCTTGGTATCAGACAAATGAAACTGTTATGTGAGATTATCATTTTTAATTTTGGATAAATTGCTATAATACTAGATGTCAACCACTAAGCCAAGCATGGGAGGGAGGGATGGGGAGAGAATGGGGTGGGGATCGGGTGGGGGCTGACTGGGCGATGTGTGCATGTATGTCTACAAAAGTTTGTATCCCACTATGATGTATGAATACAGTGCACCAATAAAAAAAAGAAAAAAAATAGTTGTATAATTCTTTAAATATATTAAGAACCATTAAATTATATTTTACATATAAATACATATATACATTCATACATTCACACACACACACACACACACACACACACACACACACACACACACACACGGGAAGGGTGCTGGGTTTTGAACCCAGAGACATTCTGCCTCTGAGTTATACTCCTAGCCCCCTGCCTTTTAAATTCTGAAACAAGATCTCTCTAAGTTGCTGAGGGTCTTCTTAAGTTTCTGAGAATAGCTTCAAACCTATTATCTGTCTGTATAATAAAGGTTTTTGATGTCTAGTGTTTGGCATACTTAAGCTCTTTTATGCAGCCTCTCTCGCACACCAAAGACTCTTAACAACCCCAAGCCATTAAGCACAGCCTTCAAACACTAAGAAATATTATGTTGTTATTAATGATATCTTAATAATTATTTTCTTTAAACCACTGCATCCAACTCCCTAGGAATTCGCAGACAACAAATGCAGTATTAATAATGTTATGCTAAGAACAATGGCATAATGCCAGAGAATTTCAAGGATAAAAATATGAAATTCCCTTGCCTGAGATTTAGTGTGCATTGCAAAAACAACTATATGGATCAGTCGGCTTGAATAAGATGTTTTGACATCTAATCTCAACATCTAAAATTAAAACTACATCTTCAATTTGCACTAAAAGCCTTGTGTTTCATCTAGGTTAAACTCAGATAAGAAGTTAAAATGAAATAGATTAGCTACAAAATGCTTATTTGAAAGTTGTTTTACTTCTCTCTCAAATTTAAAAAAAATGTCCAATAATTTGTATATATTTTACAATAACATGGTAACCATGTTGAAGGTACATTTATACTTCAATACAATTTTAAACAGAAAAAATAAAACAGTTCTCTAAGACAATCTCAATCACTTTATCTCAATGGATATTTTGTGATTATATTCAATAGAACTTCAAATTGTAATTTTAAATATATTCACTTTTAACTATTGCCATTAAATCTTGATTTAATGTACAAAAAAATCAAGAAAAAATATAATACCTTGTATTTTAAGATTATGGTGTGGGTCATGTAAGAGGAGGAGTATGTATACCATGGAATGATCTTGTTCCTCTGAATCCAACTACCTCAAGATTAGTGAGGGAAGACAAAGCAGAAGCCCTAAACACATTTACTGGACATCTGCACGTACCCCATACTCTTCCCCTTATTGCTGGTGTGTGTATGTGTGTGTGTGTGTGTGTGTGTGTGTGTGTGTGCATGTGATTGGAGATTGAACACAGGGATATTCTACCTCTGAGCTACAACCCAAGCCATATTTTATTTTTTCTTATGAAACAGGGCCTCACTAAACTGCTGACGCCAGCCTGTGATTCTCCTGTTTCAGGTCCCCAAATACTGGGATTACAGATGTGTGCACCACACCCAGCTCTGCCCTTTCTTTGGTACTCCTCATCCAGTTCACTTTCAACTTGCCTTTATCTTTGTTGCAATCCCTTCTTCACCCGGCATACCATATGGGAAGGAGTTTCTCAGACTTTGACCCTTTAGACTGTGCTTATCATTATTTTCTCCCCCCAAACTCCAGCACTAGCCTGGCCCCAGCTCTCTGGCCAGGATTCAAGCAGCTTTAGACAAACCCCCAAGAAAGTAGCTAGACATAGTGGGAACCACAGAAAAACAGAACCTCCAGAAACAATATCAGAGAGAACAGAACCTCCAGAAACAATATCAGAGAAAACACCCATTGAGCAGAAAGAAAGGATCCTGATTTTACCAGAAGATGCCATTCTGATTTATACAATAGCTTATTTTTCAAAGCAACAAATCTACTTTAACAGTACCTCTTGGAAAAACTGTTCGTCATCTTAGAGAACGAAAGCGATGGGTATCTTCCGTGCATTTGGGCTTTAATATGGAGTATCAATCACATGCAAGTCACAGCTATTCTTAACTGTCTTTGTTTGCTTTTCCATTTTTCAACTCTGAGGCGGCATCATTATTCTACTATTATTTGAGCTTCTGTTATTTCTCAGAAGTAGGAAAAGTCTAATAATTTCCTACAAGTACATTATGCTGAAAGGTAGCAAGACAATTTTCAGTGCTGCAGAGCCATGCTGGGTGTGCATTAAAGTCATCAGGCAGCGTGGCGTGACCCAATATTAATGGCACACAGTGTTCTCCGTTCTGTAAAGCAAGTGTCGGTACAGACGGCAAGTTGTGCATGATGATATACGTTGGAATCTCTGGGTCCTTCAGCAAAGCAACATGAAATGGTGTACAAGAGGTAAGACCCCAAGATATGGAACGGATTCTAAAGGAAAAATAAAACATTTTCTCTTGTTCAAGCTGGGGATTTAATGTCAGGCTCTTCAGTGCTCAAGAATCAAAAAGTAGAAACTCTTCCAATAATAATCACTTAATAGCACTTTGTATATGTACCACTGTTGTAAGCACTTTACAGATAAGATCCAGATACTTTCCAACTTAAAATATCATTATCCAAAAATACATGTGATACATATAAGCATCATAGATTGGTAGCATATTGGTAGTTTCCCCCTTTATCACATGGCCCACTGGGAGCTGCAGCTCACCCTTGTTGCCCAGCATTAGGAGAGAGTACCATCTTGCATTACCACGAGCCTGGGAAAGATCAGAACTCAAAATCTGAAGTACAGTTTCTTTTCAATGTATATTGCTTTTTATATCATCATATATTAAAAAAAATTTAAATCAAATTATCCTATGTTGGAGATCATCTGTATTCATTTAGTCTTCAAACCCTAACCCCAAGAGAAGTAACATTATTGTTTCCCTTTTACATGTAAGAAAATTGAGTCTAAGAGTTAAATGGCCTGCCTGATACTAAAGAGATACCTAGCACATGAAGAAATGAAAATTTAGGCCAGGCGTGGTGGCGCACACTTGTCATCCCAGCATTCGGGAGGCTGAGACCAGAGGATCACGGTTCGCGGACAACCTCAGCTACTTAGTGAGGCCTCTGCAACTCAGTGAGACCCAGTTTTAAAATAAAGAATAAAAAAAAGGTCAGGGGGTGTAGCTCGGAGGTAGACTGCCCCTGGGTTCCATCCCCAGACCCTCAAAAAAATTTTTTTTAAATCATGTTCTTTAGCTACTATCAATAGGCCATACTCTTATCCATAAAAAAGTGTCTTTTTTTTTTTAGTGTCAGTGTTTTTATGGCTCTTCATCTTACAATGGTATAAATTATTTTTTAAAGGATGTTATACCTACATATACAATGGTTTGATCTAATAAACTTGTGGGTTAAGACAAATTGCCAGTTGAGTTCGGGAACCTGCTTACACTAGCTGGGAGGTATACAAGATCTAAAGGACAAAAATCTACTCAGTCTATGCCTAGATGTGGTGTAGATAATTGCTCTCCTTGAAAGCAGAGATTACTATCTTTATATTCTGTACTCCTGTCCCGGTGTAAACACTCAATAAATGGGTTGGATGAAATAGAAGGTAAATAAGATAACACTTCACGAAGGAGAGGTCTGTTGGAGCAGAGAGGAAAGAGCAAGAAAAGGCTGGAGGCTGGGATAGCAACCGTGGCTGCCAGCTCTTCCTGTCTTTGCTTTGGGGGCTTTCTTACTCTGCAAAGTTGCAGGCCCAGAACTTGCCTCCTTGCTGTGCTTGAACTGAGTTCAGGCGGCAGGGCAAGGGGCTGGGAGAGCAAAGCGAGAAGTCAGAAATCAGAGAGGGCCCCACAGCAGGGAAGCTGCGTGGCTGAGAGTCACACCCTCATCCTCAGGGGGCACCGGCAGGAGCTAGGCGTCCAGAAGGGGATACAGGGGGAGGCAGGCAGCCAGGGGCTCTCCACCTACTTTTCAAAGAAGCAAGAAGTCAAACTGAAAGAAAAAAGGATTTAGCCTCCTCTTACACAGGACAGGGTCTTCTTTCTTCCTTTGAACATGACTTTAGAAAAGAAAAGGCAAGGTTGAAAGGGAACAGAAAAGAAAATCAGATTCATGCCTAGAGAGTTGAAACATGTTGGAAGCGCCTGTGTAAATCAGTAGCAAAGGCCAGTGTGCATTTCGAGGGACCTGCTATCACGGGAGTTCTGAGGCCTGGCCTGCTGACACTGCTAATTGTACACACACACACACACACACACACACACACACACACACACACACACACCACACCCCCCCGGGGGGGGGCTGTTGGAATTAAGGATGTAAATTAAGAAACAACTCATTGACCTTCTTTCCTTCTGCTTTCCTAATTCATATGTTCACATTTTTTTCTGGAATACTGCCATGCATCTCTGTAACGTGGCTAAAATGCCATCTCTTTCATGAAGCCTTTCCTGGTCACCGAAATGCTACTTCATCCAATAGCTCTTACACTCCCTTGTGGCATCTGTTCACTTTTTCAACACATATTTATTGCATGCCTACCTTCGGCCAGGTAGGAATACAGTGATGAAACACAGGCACAAGTCCCTGCATTAAGGGAGCTTACTTTCTAATATGGTACATCATAAAGAAAATCACAACTATTACACTAGATATTATATATTGTATAAGGTGCCTATTGGACTACAAACTTGTAATAAGCAGACATGTTGCTTTCACCTTTGACATCTCATCTTGCCCAAGAAAGAAGTTGGCACAGAGCAGGCAATGCTTTAAATACACACACACACACACACACACACACACACACACACACTCAATTTTACTGCATATTCTAGACATGAAAAATAGAAATCTGTATGCACTTGGTCAGCAGAAAGAAAAAATTCAATTTCTATATCCAATGCACTAAATATGATTCAACAAAAATATTACAATATCATGAAGATTCTATTTCTTTATTAAAACAAAACAAGGAGGAGGAGGGAAACAGTTTTCTATCAGTGACTGACATAACTCAAAGTATTTTCAAAGGAATCTAAAAAGCAGGGCATGGTATGTTTCCTAAATTTCTGCTCCTTTTGAACAAATGTGGCAATTTTAATAACTAGAATAAATAAAGTACTTCCTCGTTTGACTTTAATTTTCCAAATCATGAAGGGCAGCCCCTTGCCCTGCCACCTAAGCAATTAATATTTCTTTTGTGTGTGTGATACTAGGGATGGAACCCAGGCGTTTTCTACCTCCGGGCTATACTCACAGACCTATTTTATATTTTATGTGGAAATAGGGTATCAAAAGTTGCTGAGAGCCTCACTAAGTAGCTAAGGCTGGCTTCAAAGCTGTGCCATCCTCCTGTCTCAGTCTCTCAAGTACTGGGATTACAAGCATGTACCACCATGCCTGGCTAGCAAACAATATTTCTTAAGCAGAATGACCTATCCTGATCATCATGCTACACTACCCTTCTTCCAAGAGAACTACAATTGGTCTTGTTCTGCCAACAAATCCCCATCTGAAACTAGAGCCATTTTCTCCCCCACCCCTTTCTTCGGTTATGTAACATTTATCTGGACTTACTGCAATTTTCTTTATAATAATTTATAGATGTAATGTAACAGTACATGGCAATGAGATTCATAGTTATTCATTCATATATACTTATAACATTATTTGGTCCATTTCCTCTTCCCCATACCTCCTCTTTCCCCTCCCTTCTTCTTCCTCGGATTCCTTCCAGTATTCTACTGGTCTCTTTCTTAGTCTTCATGAGATATTTTTCTTTCCTCCTTTTCTCTCTAGCTTTTGCATATGAGAGAAAATATGTAGCCTTTGATTTTCCAAGTCTGTTGGAGCCGTTTCCTAAAGCTCACATATCATGCCTAAGTAGTGATGAGTCCCGAGCTTAGCTATGGAAATTCCTAAGAAGACTTGGGTGATATGGGTCAAGACAGGTTACGCAGAGCAAAAAAACACAGCCCTCTGGCTTGCAGGATCTAATTATCAGTTTTTGAATGAAGCCTCCTATCAATCCAACAAAGGAAACAGAATATAAGCTTAAAGCCATGATTTTCCAGCAGATTCAATGTCACATGTCAATCTTTTTTAAAAAATTTTCCATTGGTGCATTGTAGCCACACATCTTAATGGTATAAAAGACTTGTGGAGACATACATATCAATCTTTACAGGTGTACTTAAACCTGGGGGCAACGGATAGGATTTTCCAGAGGTGTTGGGAACTCTACCTACTTCATACATTCAGAGATACCCTGCTCCCATTAGAATCTTACTAAATAACTAATCTCATTGACAGCAACATTTGATGCCTTGTGAATACTGGGTTATAAAAAAATTAAGAAACACCAACATGACCTCACTAAAAATCTTTGTTCTCCTGTAGCTTCAGAACTCAAAGCAGAAACACAGGAGTCACCACTTCATAACATGGCGCCCAAATGCCATGTCGCCATGTCTGGTGGCTTTTCCCCAACTCTCCATATAACAGATACTACATAGCCTTAGAAAACATCTTAGAACTCTGATCAGAAATAAATGAGATCTATTTTTAATACTGACCTTTCTTTCTTTCTTTGAGTGGGAAAGTGTTTCAAAATTGAATGAGAAAGATAGTAAACATACACAGCAGATACACTCATATTTAAACTTTGAAGGAGGCACAATACAAAATCACCCTTGTAGTCCTGGACCAACTGGTCATGCCCTCAATAGAAAAAAGTCATATATAATGTAGGAGTGATGCTGCTGACAAGGCTGCATGGTCACAGAAGACCCTGTGAATTTGCTGCAGTGGATATGAAGATAAAATGTGTGAAACGGGGCCTGATGAGATTTCACATCTCTCTTACCCATCTCCCAAAGGCAAGTTCTACTTTTTATTGTTGTTGGTAGCTTCTACAGTAATGTAAAAGTTTATATCAAGTAAGCTTTAAAAAATGTTTATTGGTACATTTTAATTAAGGATGTATATCCTTACCCATAGTGAGGTTCAAAGTGATAAAAATATACATGCACACATCACCTGGTATATTTCCTTCTACATCCTACACTCCCTCCTCATCCGTGTAAGTAAGACTGCAGTGATATCTTCATGGGTGGGCCTAACACCATTGGAACTGTTTCCCCCTTCAAACCTCCTTTTTCCCTTTCCCACCTTGCACCCCCAGTCTCTTTCCACTAGTCTGCTGGTCTTCCTCGTTTAACAGGTGCCTATCAACAAATGTATGGATAAAGAACATGTGATACATGCACACAATGGAATTTTACTTATCCATAAAGAACAAAATTGTGTCATTTGCAGAAAAATGGTCAAAACTAGAGAATATCATGTTAAGTGAAATTATCCAGTTTCAGAAAGTCCAGGGTCAAATGTGTTTTCTCTCTTATTTGAAAGCTGAAGAGAAAATAGAAAGTAAGCTTTGCTTTTCACACATTTTCTGTGTGAGCAAAGTATACATGTACACATAAAATGACATTACCCTCTTTTTAAGTGGATAAATATTATAGTGCTTATAATCTTGGCAAAACATATGAAAAAACATCATCTAAGCTATATGGCTCAAAGGGCCCCTTTAAAATGAATATTAATTTGTAAATTTATTCAAATGATGGGCTGGCAAAGCCCATGAATATGGGATTGGGGTGGTTAACAATTGGGCTTTAAAGGGTTATGAACTCCTTTGAAATCACATGTGCATTTCTATGATTCAAGAGTCTATGACTCTCATCCAAATTTTCAAGAAGGAAAATGATGGCAGAAAGGTGAAAAGTCACTTATTTAGAAAAATAACTGTATAGCCCATGATACATTTTATTTTAATCTCATGATATAAGCAAGAAAAAGCAGAATACACAAATAATTTGTAGATGGTCACTTTAAACACACAAATGAAAAGACACAAAATAATAACCATTTGAATCCTACCACTAAATTATAAGTCAATAATTTATCTGGGGAACCTAAAATAGAGATGCAGGTTAAATAAAAAACTAAAAATTTTACCAAATCATCCTTGATACTTTTAAAAATGCCTTTTTAAGATATGGGTAATATAAACACTACATGTGCTCTTATTTTTTTTTACACTTCAACACTACATATTTAAAGTGTACAGTTAGATAATGTTTGACACATTTATACTCTCACTAAATCATCACCACTGTCAAGATAATTGAAATATGTCTATCATTTCCAAAAGATCCTAGAAATCCTTTAGTAATCCCTCTCTCAAACCTTGTACCTTTCCAATCCCTTGTCACTATATTTTAGTTTGTATATCCTAGAATTTTATGTAAATAGCATCAGACATTATAAATGGCTGAATGGTGATTTCCAGAGAGATATGCCCACATCCTAACTCATGGGATCTGGGAACATTACATATTTGGGAAAGGGTCTTTCAAATAGAGGATCTTGATATGAGGAGATCATCATGGATTATCTGAGTGGGCCCCAAGTTCAATAAAGGCCCTTCTAACACACACACACACACACACACACACACACCAAAATAAAAAAATAAGTCAGCCAGGCATGGTGGTGCATGTTTGTAATCCCAGCATTCGGGAGGCTGAGACTGGAGAATTGCTTGCAGATAACCTCGGCTACTTAGTGAGGCCCTCCACAACTTAGTGAGACCCTGTTTCAAAATAAAAAGAATAAACCAAATTGGGGGAGAGGGTGTAGCTCAGAGGTCGAATGACCCCTGGTTCTATCCTCAGACCCACAAAAAAAGGAAAGGCAAAGTAAAGATGGAGAGAGTAGAGAGAGATGTGGCACAAGTCAAGGAATACCAAGAGCCACCAGAGGCTGGACAAAGAAAAGGACAAATTCTTACCTTAGAGCCTCTATAAAGAGTACAGCTAAGGCAAAGTTTAATTTTGGACCTCTAGCCTCAAGAATTGTTGCAGGAATAAAAATCTGATGTTTCAAGCCACCAAGTTTATGAGTATTTTGTTATAGCAGCCATAGAAAACTAATACATAATTCCTTTTGCCTGGTGTTTTAAACGCAGCATAATTATTCTGGGATCCGCCCATGCTGTAGAATGTACTAATAGTTTATTTCTTCTTATTACTTAGTGGCATTTCATTATATGGGTATACTTGGGTCTACCCAATCACAGTTGTGTTGTTTTCAGTTTAGGTCTATTACAAATTAGGCTTCTAAGAACACTATATATATATATATATATATATATATATATATATATATATATATATATATATATTTGGGTGTATGCTTTTGTTTCTTTGGGGTAAATCCCTATTTGTGAAATGGCTGGATCATATAGGAAGTAGATAGATAGATAGATAGATAGATGATAGATAGAAAGAAACTGTATTTCCAAACTGACAAACTATTTTCCAAAACTATCATTTTATATCTCTACCAACACTGGATCAGAGTTTCAGTTTTTAAACATGTAAAAATATAATTATAATAAATTTTAATGTTTTTTTCTACTAATTTTAACAGATCTGAGTTTCATTGATAATCTCTCTATGCATACATCATATTTTATGACTTTGTTTTGTTTTTTATTTTGTTTTTTGTACATTGGAGAACTTTTTTTAATTGGATAACAAATCTGTGAATTTTACCTTGAAAGGTGCTGAATAGTTTTATTTTTCTATATAAAATAGGCACAGCTGAGTTTCTTGAAATAATTTGATTCTTTGGGTTTTGATTTTGAGATTTCTTGGGATAATTACCCAGCAGTGTTCAATCTATGCTAATCCTCTCTCTTAAGAGAAGACCCTTCTGAGTCTTGAGTACCTTGTGAATGCTAAGTTTGCCACTCTGGCTGATTTGCATTCAAGTTGGTAGAACCGCCATCATTTTTACTTGATTTCCTAAACTGGTAAAAGTTAAAAGTTAATGTGGTAATAATGGTGTCTCATCTATTAGAAAATGGGCCAAGAATATAAACAAACAACTGTGGCCAACAAAAATCAGTTTAGTAAAGAGTGCATTTTATTTGACAGGAGAAGCCATTTTACTTTTGAAAGGCCTCTTGCTTAAACATAATTGTTATAATTTTAATAACCCTAGTGATCTTGTGTATATAACCATGTAAGTTTAGAAAGAATTACTGGATGGAAACTGGAGCCTCTCCAAGCAGACACAATGACTGTGGCAAGAACACAGTATCTGCCAGTGTCTGCCATAAAACAATGCAAATACAAATCAAAATCAAGTTTATTTATTTATTTATTTATTTATTCATTCATTTGTATACCAGGAATGAAACCCAGGAACATTGTACTGCCAAGCTACACCCCCAGTCCTATTTTTTTAGTCTTATTTATTTATTTATTTATTTATTTTTAAACAAAGTCTCACTGAGTTGAGAAGGGCCTCATTAAGTAGCTAAGGCTGTCCTCAAACTGTGATCCTCTGGTCTCAGCCTCCCAAATGCTGGGATTACAAGCTTTTGCTACCACGCCCGGCCAAGTTTAATAATTTAGTCACCTAGGTTATTAAGGTATTGCATTACAGGTCAGCATAATATCTAAAACTTTGATCCTGAAAGCATAAAAGAAAGATCATCTCTTTGATCCCTAGTACTACAGAAAAAAAAAAAAATCTCTCTCATACTATCTATTAGTTTTAGACTTTTATCTAAAACAGGTTGTGCTGAAATGGTTAACTCTTAACCATTCAGAAAAGGCAGAGCCAGGAAGTATATGAAAATGGCAAATAGCTAACATTTTAAAGTGCTTGCATTCAACTATGTCCCCTGGCCCACAGCCTGACAGAACTCCCCAGGAGGGCAGTGTGAGTCCCCTGGCTTTCTACTATACCATGGCATCCACACCAACCCTTAAGCCTTGCTGGGCATGAAATTTATTGATGGAACTGATGAATGGATGGATACATAAATGGATGGCTAGAAGGCTACATGAATAAAAGCATCTCATTTTAACAAATTCAGTATTAAATCTTTTTTTAAACATTGTTTACTCCAGAATGGAATTTGTAATTCAGATGCTTCTCAGATCCCTTAAAGTTTAAACATTCCATAATTTATCGAAGGCATATAACAAGTTCCCTGAGTATTTAGTGTTACTGATTGGGAGAATATGGTTTGAGAAAACTGTTCCCCGGGTACCCCTGCAAGGGTCCCGGACACACTTTCCCCCAATCCATAACAAAAACCAAAAACAACCAAAAAACAGAAAAAAAACGCGGGTTCTTGTCCTAAGCTAAGAATAAATATGCATAGCTTGGACAGTTGCTGAAGATTTTTAAAAGTTTATTAGAAAGATAGAAATACAGAAAATAGAAACACAGAAAATAGTTACAGCCCCATGCCAAAATGGCATGGGGGGGTATCTCAAAATGAATACACCAAAGGGCTGGCACGCGGACCTGACTTTTTATACCTATGACCTCCATCTTGTTTACGTAATTCTGAAGTAGTGAACATACCTGTAAGGTACCTTAACCCTGTAAGGTACCTCCCCTAGCAAGGTGTGGTGAGGTGACTCCTTTCATGAAGGGCAAGGTCAATCCCTGCTCCATCCTCCCTAGATCATCATGTAGATCTGTCTTTAGATAAAGGTCTAGTTCTCCTTTCCTGCAGACTTGTTAATCACCTTTAACTAGGTTAATTAACATTGGAATAGTTGCCTGCTTTTAGGCAGAAACCAAGTCCTTGCACAGATTTGCCCCTCACCCAATTTTTGAAATATATTAATAATCATATCTTTCTCAAATTTTCCTAGGCCATTCCCAATACAGGTACATTTAACATTGTTAGAATGTTCTTATCTTCCTGGTAGGTCATTTTACTAATATTTAAAAAAAATAACAAAATGAAATAAAATTAGGAAAAATGTGAAAACAGAACAATTGTTTTAGTACCATTGTTACCAAAGTCACAAATGGTACATATTTAAAAATCAATGGATAAAGTGAAATTCAATAAAGCTAAGTCTGTCCCAGCCAGAAACATTATACAATTTTCTTTCTACTACCTGAAGCAAATAATTTAAATTCTTATTCCAAGTAGTTAGAAGTTAATGATATTTTTTTGCTCCCTATAAAACCTGGCAGTTCTGTCTAAGATGGTGTGACACAGAAAAAAATTTCACCATTTAATTCTTAAAACAAAGTTTCCCTTTTCTTTCCCTTATTGCAAAGGAGAGTGATGTTGACATAAAGATCAAACTGTTTGCCCTCACATGCCATTAGGAATGTATAACAGAGGGGAAAATGTGCAGTTTAGATTACTGGGCATCTAGCAGCCTCTCCCTGCGCCAATTACAGAAGACTTTCATTTACATATAAATAGCTCCGGAATTCCAACATGCAGGTACTTGAAAACACTGAATCAAGTAGTTTAGAAAACATGGATTAGGTGCATTTTGCTTGAATTTTAAGGTGTTTACAACAAGCATGTATTCAAGTAAATAAAACAAATAGAATTTATTTTTATTATAGAAAGCAACATCTTTTTAAATGACTGAAATATCCCCATACTGTTCCTAAAACCTAAAGTCAAGGTTTCTTTTAGCATGCTACTAGTGTTTTGCTGGAAGAAAAAAAGGATTAAGTTTTTGTATAGAGCTACACTATGATGTTTGGGATATATAATGTATTTTATTTCCTTGTAGGTTTTGACTATGTATGTCAGAAATGGTTCTTCGGCTAGCTTAGGCCTTATAAAAGACATAAATAAAACAAGGCATAATTTTCCAACATAACTTGCTTTTATCTTTCTGGATAATCTGGTGTAAATTTCCTGTCTTTTTTGTTCCTTCCCCTGAAGGACATTTTATAGTGAGTATAACCACTTCAGCAGTCTCTCACCACTAATTTGCCAGAGGTTAAGGACTGTACCTATGGTATTGTGTATAAGAAGCCACTTGGAGCCGGGCTTGGTGGGCATGCTTGTAATCCCTGGGCTTGGGAGGCAGAGATAGGAGGATCTCACTGGTCCGAAGCCAGCCCCACTGGCTTAAGAGACCGTTTCCAAATAAAAAAATGTAAAATAGGTGTGGGAGTGTAGCCTGGAGGTAGAAGGGCTTCCAGGAACCTAAGT
Organism: Muscardinus avellanarius; assembly: GCF_963383645.1. Lineage (NCBI taxonomy): Eukaryota > Metazoa > Chordata > Mammalia > Rodentia > Gliridae > Muscardinus > Muscardinus avellanarius. Next base: position 40,317,721 of record NC_137795.1, on the reverse strand, counting down.
ACCACCAAAAAAAAAAAAAAAAAAAAAGAAGCCACTTGAACTTCTGCAGTTTTACAACTGGATTTGATAGGTGGTATACTCTTTCATGGTGTTAGGTCGGGATTATTCAGAGATGAAGAGAGCCACACATCAACAAATTATTAATAAAATTATTAAAAGAATTTCGAAGAATTTAGCATAAAAAGCAAAATTATCAGCTAGCTGGGGCTATAGCTCTCGAGCCAATTATAAGAGCTGAGCCCCCAACCAGTCAGCCAGGCCCCTTTTTATGGAGGAAAAACCATAAAACCCTTAACTATATTTGGCCTTTTTCCTATTGGCTAAGCCCCCTTAACTGAGACAGGTACCAGTTTTTGGTTGAAACCAGTTTGTCTTCTTTAGGTTTTCCCAGGGGAAGGATTGAACTTTGTTTTTTTTTGGTTTTTGTTTTTGGTGGTACTGGGGGTGGAACCCAGAGGCTTTCTACCTCCAGCCTATACTCCCAGACCTTTCTTATATTTTTTTAAATTTGGAAACAGGGTCTCACTAAGTTGCTGGAAGCCTCACTGAGTAGCTGAGGCTGGCTTCAAACCCATGAGATCCTCCTGTCTCAGCCTCCCAAGCATGGGATTACAAGCTTGCCTGGTTTAGGGATTGAAGTTTACTTGCAGTTTATCCTAAAACAAAGAGAGGAGGAAGAGTGGGTGATTACATTCAGGGGATAGTTACAATTTCAGGAAGGTATAGATTAAATGGTCACAATTTCAGAAAGACAGTGCAAAGGTTAAACAGGGTTCTGCCAGGTCCTACTTTCCAGAATAACAGCACTGAGATTTATACAAGATGGAGTCATGTTGGCCCCTCAGTGGTACAAAACAAATAATGGTGTACAGGAGCAGTAAATGTTGAGTTCTGATTTGCTAAACTCACTTGAAGGTATAGACAGATACACAGACAAAAGAAGGCTAGTCTTTTGCTAATTGTTTATGCATTGAAATAATACCTGTGGTGTTTTAAATTTTATGAAATATATCACAATTATCTTTTCTAAATATCATAAAATATTTAGTTCACTAAGTTTTGCAGATAAAAAAAAAGCACAAGCTAAAATAGCTTTTAACAGTATAGGTGGTTGGGAAGACGGGAAGGAAGGAGGGAGGAGAGTGTACCAGTATTGGGAATGGCCTAGGAAGATTTGAGAAAGCTCTTATTATTAATATATTTCAAAAATAATTGTGTCAAAAATGGCAGCAGACCTGGGTAAAGAAAGGACTTGGTTTCTGCCAAAAGGAAAAGGCAATTCCAATGTAAATTAACCTAGCTAAAGGTAATTAACAAGTCAATAGGACAAGAGAGTTAGGGCTTACTCTTTCCAAAGACAAATCTACATGATAGTCTAGGGAGGATCCAGCAGGGGGTTGACCTTTGCCCTTCATGAAAGGAGATACCTTGCCACACCTTGTTGGGGGAGGTACCTTACATGGATGTTTACTAGGTCAGAATTACATAAACAAGATGGAGGTCAGGGGTATAAAAAGTCCAGTCTGCCTGCAGTATCTGGCTGTGGGGGTAGGGGTGGTGGGGGTGGGGGTGAATTGGCTCAGACCACCCTCCCCCCATGCAATTCTGGCATGGGGCTATAACTATTTTCTGTATTTCTATCTTTTTAATGAACTTCTTTAAATCTTCAGCAAGTGTCTGAGCTATGTATACTTATCCTTAGGACAAGAACCTGTGGTTTTTCTCTGTTTTGGGTTCTTTGGGGTTTTGTTGTGGTTTGAGGGAAATTGTGCCTGGGACCCTAACAGGGGTCCCTGAGGACAGTTTCCCCAAAACCATATTCTCCCAATCCATAACATATTTCACCATAACAGAGAGAGACACTAATTTCCTGCGAATGAAGCAGCTGACTATCCTTAGAACCCATTAGAATCTACTGAAGGTGTTTAGTGGAAAGCCTTTGGGATAGGGGAAATCCTGAATAACACACATTAGAACCACTGTGGACCCACAGATGCACCTGAAGAACTTGTAGAGATGAGTACTATGCTAAGTTTCATCATAATAATCAAATATTATTGATCACTAGTCATGTGCAGGGAAGTCTAATGCTATTTCTCTATGTGTTACATAGTGTTTAGACACAAACCTTGATATACCTAAAGGAAGGGGGGAAATGTCTCAGAATAGAAAGCAATCTTAATTCATAGACTAAAGCAGTATTATTATTTCATTTTATATATAAAACCCTGATAGCTTAGAATACAGACTATTATTAAGAACAATTCTTTTTCCTTTTTTTTTTTTTTGTGATACTAGGATGGAACCCAGGGGCTTTCTATCCCCAGGATACACTCCCAGACCTATTTTATATATTTTTTGGAAACAGGGTCTCACTAAGTTGCTGAGAGCCTCAATAAGTAGCTGAGGCTGGCTTCGAACCTGTGCAATCCTCCTGTCTCAGCCTCCCAAGTGCTGGAATTACAAACCTGTGCCACCACATCCAGCTGGAACAATTTCTTAATAATAAAAGAAAAAAATGGAAACATTTGATAAGGTGACTTAAATACATGGGGAAAATAAGTTATGTGTTTTATTTTTTATTTTATTTATTTATTTATTTATTTATTTATTGGTGGTACTGGGGTTCCTTGAAACGCTTCTACCTCCAGGTTACACTCCCAGACCTATTTTTTATGTTTTTATTTGGATACAAGTTCTCTTAAGCCAGCAAGGCTGGCTTTGAACCTATGCAATCCTCCTCTCTCCGCCTCCCAAGTGCAAGGATTACAAGTGTGTGCCACCACAACTGGCTAAGTTATGTATTTTAAAGGATGAATTCTTAAAATGTATAGTTTGAAGATTCCATATGTTTAAAAATGTAAGAGGTTCAGCTGGGCATGGTGGTATATGCTTGTAATCCCAGTGCTTGGGAGGCTGAGACAGGAGGATCACACAGGTTTGAAACCAGCTTCAGCTACTTAGTGAGGCTCTCACCAACTTAATGAGACCCTGTTTCCAAATAAAGTATAAAATAGGTCTGAGGGTATAGCCCAGAGGTAGAAAAGCCCCTGGGTTCCACCCTCAGTACCACACACACACACACACACACACACACACACACACACACAAAGAAAGAAAAGAAAAAGAAAAAAAGAAAAAGTTAACAAGATTCAAAAATAAATGGCAGATATATATTTTCTCAAAAAGAGATTAATGGTATAACAACTGTTAATAGGGCTTGTTTCTTCCTTTGGAGACATTGAAATAACTAATATGTATTAATAATCTCTATTAATAAATTATTTATTATATGTGCGAATAAGTCACAAATTTCAGAATTAAAGTTAGGTTTTTGTAACTTTAGCCAAAGCCTGGTAAAGTGAACTTGCACTACCAAATCTATTAGCCATAAACTTTGTGGTTATATTTTGTTGTATTCGATTAAGCACAGTTATACTGAACACTGGATCAGTGATAAGCTGCAGATACTTGTTTAGCATGTGCCCTTTTCCTGTACTCTACCACATTTCTCTCTCCCTCTCTTATTGGTCTACATTTTATACAAATTGGGTTTTGCAATAAGCATAGGGGATTCTCTACGTTTGCTATTATGGGTGATATATTTAATAGTCATCTTTCCAATGAAAAAGAACAGCAAAAGACTATGATGAGAATTTTATGCATTGGGAAAACTATGTGGTTTATTTGTCATGAGGATGGTACTACTGTCTGTGATACCACTTATTAAATATACCAGCAAAAAGAGATTCTCTGGGGAAAAAATTAAGCTATATTCTATTTCAATATGGGCCTCATTATTTGAGAAGTTGCTTCCCTAATAGATACTCGATGCTGCCAACATACTAAACTTCTACTTAGTATTCTGTGGTCTTCTTTGCTCTCTCTCTTCTCTTAATATCACAATATTAAGAGAAAAGACTATGTATTAAAAAAGGATAAATGACATACATCTGCAATCTAAAATGATTTGGTTTGAAATAGGAAAAAAATTATTATGAGTGGGACTATGAAAACTAAGCTGTAAAATAATATTTGCTTCAGATGTAACTGGGATCTGAAACTTCCTCTTATGAAAATCTGAAAATACTCCTGATGGATTAGGATATATAATGCATCAATCAAAATTATATAATCTTTACACAAAATGCTTACTAATCTTGGGGGGGGGAATCACTCTTTTAAAAGATATCAGAAAAGCCATGCAGACACAGTTATTTCAAAGGGAGCAAATATGATTCTTCTAAATGGTGATAGTTGGCCAGCTGTCACAATGATAGTCACTTCCGGCACGAGTTCTCAACAGATTTTACGTTCATGGACATTGATCTGATTTCCATAAGCCAGTGGCATGACCCAGGTACAATAGAGACTTCAACCACTTCTGAGGGACATAGTTCAAGGAAGGTCAAGCAGAGAATTACATCAGGAAGAGATCTGGTTTCAGCTCACTGCTTGCTGGGAGCCAACAGAGATGAGAGCCTGCACTGTCTCACACAGTTCAATGTGCTCCCCGAGCAGTGCAGTCCTCCAGGGAGGTATTTTCTCCATTTTAGATGCGAAAATATTGAAACATAAAAAGGTCAGGTGAAATATTTAGATCAAATGAATACTAAGCAGCTGAAGAGATAGGTACAGGTATCTATTTCTATATCAGTTAGCTGTAGCCAGGCAAGAATAAATACTGTGCAAAGGTGTGTTTTATCTTGAGATCCAAAGGCTGAAATGAAGTCAGCTCTAAGCTCAGCAGAGAAGTAATTCTTTAAATGATCGCTGCCTAGTCCACTAGTCACGGTCAAAGGGCTTCTGACTCACTTGTCATGAATTTATAACAAATGTACATTTTGTCCTACGATGTCAGAAGAAAATTAAATGCTTTTTATACTTAGAAAATAAGTATTTGGGTATTTCAAATCATTACTCATCATTTTCCACACCAGATATAATTTTAGCCATTTCAGTCCAGTAACACATTTCTAAAACAACTGAAGGTGAGAACCTGATATTCTGATTTTTTTAAAATTCTTGTTAGTCAAAGATAAAAGAGCATTAAATTCTATTGACAGCATACACGGCTCTGCAGGATTCCAAGTTGTTTCACTGGCATTGTAAGAAGAAAACAAAAAGGCAGTCACTCTGCTGGGACAGGGACAGACTCTCTAGGCATGGAATTCCAAAATCTAGTCTGGCAAAACTGCTGCTTCGCCTCATTTCCCCATTCCTTCAGGAAGCTAGACTCATATCAGCTCATTAATGGAAAGAATACTGGATCCTCCCTCCAGTGAGAATAGAGCTCAGTACTCAACCCACTGCATCTAATCAGTAACATAGAAGATTAGATCCTGGAGACAGTTGTTTTTTAAATACCAGCCTCTTTCTATACTTTTCTCATTATCTTAAAAAAAATAAGTGAGGAAAAAACCCTATAAAATGTGCACAAAATGTATGCCATTTAAAAATGAGCAAAAAATCATACGAAGAGATAAGTATGTATCTGATCTTTAATCAGAATCAAATGAGCATAAGAATCATACCAATGTATCACATTGAACTTCACGATGACATATAATTACAGTGTACCAATAAAATTCTAAAATTTTTAATATAAAAAGAGCAAAAGATCTGAATACTACATTAAAGAAAATATACATATATCAAATAAGTATATGAAATGCTCAGCCATCATATGTCAGCACATAACTGCAATTTAAAACAAACAGTGAAATACGACTGCAGGCCTATCATAGAGGCTACAATCTAAAACACTGACAACACCAAATGCTGGAGAAGATGTGGAGCAACAGGGACTCTGATTAATTTCTGGTGAGACTGCGAAATAGTCACTTTGGGAGTTTGGCAATCTCTTACAAAGTCAAACATACTCTAACCATACAATCTATCAACTATACTTTTGGATATTTACTCAAATGACTTAGAAATTTACATCCATACTTAAACTTGCACAGAAATGTTAATAAGAGCTTTGTTTATAATTGCCAAAATTTAGGAACAACTAAGATGTCCTTTAATAACTGAATGTATAAACAAATTGTGGTATATACATATAATAGAATATTAATCAGCAATAAATAGAAGAGAGCTATTAAGTTATGAAAAGATATAGAGGAACTATTAACACATATTATCTGATACTAAGGGGTAGAAAACACTATTAAAGGAAGCCCAATTGTCAAATAGTATAAATTAGAAATTTTAAGAAAATGTACAAAAAATAGAAATTATTTCCAACAAATCTGACTAGGGAAAACTTCAAAGAGCAGACATCTGAGATGGGATCTGGTACATGGATAGTATTTAGGTAAAAAAAGAAATAATTAATTGTTCATAAGCATTCCATCTGTTACTCTTTCATTTTAGCTTCAATGTGCTTTAAATCATGTGTAGAGTGTTATTTTGATAGCTATGAATCACTTTATGTCACCTCACCACATTATTTTTCATCAATGCAAAGTTGTTCACTTTGAATATAGCAATTGATGTTATATTACAAACGTAATTAAGCAAGCAGTATTTTTCGTGAGATTATACAAATTCATACATTTAGTTTTAGGGACTAGGTACTTGTTTCCTCTTCTATTGCAAAGAACAATTAGTCTATATAATATAACTAGTGTGTTTTTAATATATGAATTCCCATAGATGTTGTTTTTTTAGATTATTTGTGAACTATCTAGCAAGCACATGTAACGGCAAGCAATGCTGACTGACAAGTTGGTCTTCCCCAGGAGAAGAGAAGAAGGAAAACTTAACCATGTACTCATCACTAGAGTATAACTTTCTACTGAGCAGAAGAAAGTTCTAATTAAAAAAAAAATTAGAGACCATGTTGATTATTTTAAAATTAAACCAACCTAGCCAGGTGTGGTGGCGCACGCTTGTAATCCCAGCATTCCGGAGGCAGAGACAGGAGGATTGTAGTTTGAGGACAGCTTCAGCTACTTAGTGAGGCCCTCTGCAACTCAGTGAGACCCTGTCTCAAAATAAAGAATTAAAAAAAAGAAATAGGGCAGGGGGGTGTAGCTCAGAGGTCAAATGTCCCTGGGTTCCATCCCCAGACTCACACACACAAAAAATTAAACCAACCTTACATTCCTGCGATATTGCAATAAACCCTACTCATTCATGATATATTGTCCTTCTTTATCTACTAATGAAATTCATTTGCTAACATTTTATGAAAGGTTGCTACTACATCTATGTGAATAAAGGATACGGATTCTAACTTTCATTGTTGTTTTAATTTTCTTTTTATCACCAGACCTGTACTACGAGAAATATTTTTTAAATTGCCTTAAGTGGAAGAGAAAAAAATGACAACAGATGAAAATTTGTGCTAATACAAAAGAATAAAGATGCCAGAAATCAAAATTCTATCAGAAACTGAAAAGTTATATTTAACACTTACGAAGATGTATAAAGGACATAAAATAGTCAAACTTTTTTCTTTTTTTAAGTGCTGAGGATGGAACTCGGGGGCATTCTACCTCTGACCTATACCCCCAGCACTCTTTTTAATTCTTTATTTTTTGCAAACCACGATCCTCCTTTCTCAGCCTCCCACATGCTGGGATTACATGTCTGTGCCACCAAGTTGACCAATTTATACTGATTTTATGATATAAACCTGCTTTTAAAAAAGTGTGAAAGTAGCATAGCATAAAAGTTAATTTTTTTTAGTACTGGGGTAGGAACCCAGGGACTTTTCTAACTCTGGGCTATATAACATCATTTTTAGCTGAGGAGTTGTTTTTTAAACCATGCAAATAAAACCAGATGGAGAAAAAGAGGGAGAAATTGTTAAATGGAAACATGTAAGTAAAAGACTGCACATCAAAGAAAAAGCAAGTTTTGTATTTATCCAAAAAAGGACTAGAATATAGCTCTTTTGCCCTTTTCTTTCTCTCTCTCTCTCTCTCTCTCTCTCTCTCTCTCTCTCTCTCTCTCTCTTTTCAGTACTGCTGATGGAACCCAGGGGAATTATAGCTCTGAGCTACATACCCTACCCTATTTTATTTTCTTTATTTTGAAACAGAGTCTCACTAAGTTGCAGATGGCCTCACTAAGTAGCTGTGAGGCTGTCCTCCGCGAACCAATCCTCTGGTCTCAGCCTCCTACAGGCACACAAGCATGTGCCACCACGCCCGGCTCAACGGTGTATTTTAAATTGGTGAATTTTTCTGTGGGTAAAGTATATTTCTTTTCTTCTTATTATTATTATTATTTTGGTGGTACTGGGGTTCCTGGAAACCCTTCTAACTCCAGGCTATACTCCCAGACCTATTTTATATTTTTATTTGGAAACAGGGTCTCTTAAACCAGAGTGGCTGCCTTTGAACCTGTGTGATCCTCCTGTCTCCGCCTCCCAAGCACCGGGATTACAAGCTTGAGCCACCACGACAATATATCAGCTTTTTTTTTTTTTTTTTTTTTTTTGTAGTACTGGGGATGGAATCCAGAGGCCTTCTACCTCCAGGCTACACTCCCAGACCTATTTTATATTTTATTTGGAAATAGGATCTAGCTAAGTTGCTGAGAGCCTCACTAAGACTGGCTTCGAACCTGTGCAATCCTCCTGTCTCAGCCTCCCAAGTGCAGGGATTACAAGCGTGTGTCACCATGCCGGCCCTGGGCAAAGTATATTTCAACAAAGAGGAATAACAACAAAGTAGTTATATACGTTGGGGGAAATTAAAGTTCAATTCAGCAATCACATATTCAGTTCTTGCTTGGTACAGGTAATATATGGGATTGACGTACAAAGATATTTTAAGACACAATTCTTGCTCTGCAAAGAATTTATAGTCTAGTGAAGAAGACAGAGCCAAGCATGATATAACTATGTTAAGTACAATGGAGGTATTATTTTGTCATAGGGGAAAGTGATTGCAAGATTAAGAAAAATCTTGACAAAAATATGATAAATGAGTTGGGCCTTATGAGGTGATTAGGATTCCAGCAGGTGATATTTTCTAATCAATTGGAAGGTATATTTCATAGTACTTTTTTTATACATTTATTTATTCATCTGTTTGTTTGTCCATCCATCTATTTACCAGCCCATACCTTCATGTCCCCATTTTATTTTTTATCAGTGAATTTAAAACCAATAGTTAAATATGTACATGTGCAATAATTGTTTACTAGAAGCTTCATCCATAAAACTGAGAAAATTAAATCCTCATATTTAGATATAATTAGGGTAAGCAACCATCTAGTTGCTCAGGACTGAGGGATTTCCTGAGATATGATACTTCAGTGCTAAAAAAAAAAAAAAAAAAAAAAAAACAGACAAATTCCAAGCAAGTAGTACAGAGTTAGTCATCCTAGAAACAACACATTAAGAAATAATTACACTGAAGGAAGAAAACCTTATAAGTACAACAACCTTTATATAACTGGTTATTTAACCCTTATTTGCTTTGATATTAGCCAATATAAATCTAGATTTTAGTGTTTTCAGAGTTTTACACAGTATGCCTTCCAGATAGTAACTGTATTTTTATTAGCTAGAACTGACAGAAAATTAATTCATAAACCTAATTTAACTTTTTCTAATAATTTGAGAAGGAGAAGGAGAAGGAAGAGAGGAAGAGGAAGAAGAGGAAGAGGAAGAGGAAGAAGAAACAGAAGAAGAAGAAGAAGAAGAAGAAGAAGAAGAAGAAGAAGAAGAAGAAGAAGAAGGAGGAGGAGGAGGAGGAGGAGGAGGAGGAGGAGGAGGAGGAGGAGGAGGAGGAGGAGGAGGAAGAGGAGGAGGACAGAAGAAGGGAGGGAAGAAAGAAAGAAAAGGGGGGGAGCTAAATACAAAATTCTGTATCATACGCTAGCAATATTCAAGACTTAGTTTGTACCATTAAAATTATTTTGATCTGTTTGTGAATGTACATCATGTATACTAGGGAATTTCCCTATCCCCCTTACCATCCCCTCAGTTAGGTCACCTTATTTGCTCATCTATGGTTTCTCCTTCTTCGTCTAGGGTTCCTCCTATGACCCTTTTATTTTCACAAACATATCAAAGTCAATCACTAAGTCAAACACATGAAGGAGGGAGCAGGGAAAGAATAGGGGGGATTTAGGAAGGGCTAAGTAGTGATATGTGCATGTATGCCTCTACCATCTTATACTCCATTAAGATGTAGGACTACAATAGACCAATAAAAAATTAAAAAAATTAAAAACTAACTGACAAGCTCATGGCAGGTAAACACAAATAAAATTCTTCATATTTTATGAAAAAATAAAACTGGTTCTATGTGCAAATATTATTTTGTGTTTTATGCCTAATAATTTTTGCACAGCAATTAACACAAACTTAGGCTATGCAAAATGGCATGTGTGCTTTATCATAACTGTAAAAATTTAGATCTAATGAGAAATGTATCTATTTCAATGGATAAACCAGAATAACACCAGGCTAATGACCATAGCACCAGATACATGTTCTCACATCTACAATAGTATCAAAACTTAGTAGGAGCTGAGTAAATATTGTTAAATGAAAACAAAGTTGATAGATTGTCCATTAAAGTATATTGAACTACACAAAAAACTCCATTTACATGTAAACCATACTTCCACTACAGATCTAGTATAGGTACAGTATTTTTTAACCATTTTATTAGTCAAGTCAATAATAGGATGTTAAAAAAAAAAAACCAGGGAACATTAAGAAATTCAATAGTTCTTTGAGACAGAATCAAATAAAGTCCTGCTCCAAAAGGTATCAACTTCTGTGAGCCTACAAAAATGGATAGCTTTATTTAGAACTACTATTACTCTCGTATTATGTCTTCTGTACCACTTTGATCAATAACAACCGTAGGCACCTAAAACATAAAGACAATGTCTGGAATAAAAATTTACGATCAGTTGACCTTGTTCATATTTTGCTACATAAGCTGGCATTTAGTAAGTTAAAGTGAAAAGCTGAGTAAAATTTTTCTAAAACAAGCAAGGAATACAGCCGGGCGCACGCTTGTAATCCCCGCGCTTGGGAGGCTGAGACAGGAGGATCACACAGGTTCGAAGCCAGCTTCCACTACTTGGTAAGGCTCTCAGCAACTTAGTGAGACCCTGTTTCCAAATAAAATATAAAATGGGTCTGGGAGTATAGTCCGGAAGGAGAAAGCCTCTGGGTTCCACCCCCCAGTACCACCCCCCCAAAAAAAAAACCAAAAAAACAAAAAAACAAGCAAGACATACAATATAATACCCAACTCTCAAAAGAATACAGACAATAGGAGTTAGTAGCTGCTAGTTAGGATTAGGTACTTTGCAGACGAGGTTACCTGGTTAGAATAAGACCTTGAGTCACAGAATAAGGGAATAAACAGTGACTGCTTCTGCATATGTGATCCACTACAAGTAAAAGGGCCCAACACACGGGCTCACACAGCCACGCTTCTTGCCTCAAGATGCACATGCTGACATATGCCACTGCTAGCAGAAATAAATCAGAATCATGGCCATGTGTTATGACTGGACACTTATTCAAATTACTGATTCTTTTCTATGAATAAGGGAGAAGTCAGAAATATTGCAAATCATATTAGGTAAGGACGAGAAATTACTGGGCTCTTACTTTATTTTATTTCATTGGGAAGATCTTCTTAACTATATTCCTCAACATAGTAAACCCTCTACTAAATGAAATTACCTGACATGAAGTGGGCCAGTTGTTTTAGTAAATTATTATTTCCTCAGCCATATAAGGGGAATGATGACAGTATTTATAAGGTATTGTAGAAGTTAGTTGTAAAGTCCTTAAAACAGAGCCCAGTATGTAGAAAGTCCTCTAACTTTCATTCACTATTATTACTATCTTTCATTATAACTGTTCATATTATATGCTCTTGGCTACTAATTTAAACATAAAATACGGAATCTTACAGCTTGAAAAACTTAGAACTGACATAAGAAATAGAGGTCTCTAGATCTAGTTCAATGCAGTTTATAATGATATTTCCTTTAAGTTCCAGATTTACCTTTTACCCAAAGTCTTCCTCTGCATACATACATCAGGACACAGGATGAGAGTGGGAATTAAATCTTGTGAGTCCCACCGAGTCACCTTCCCTATGGAATTTCACAGTGCTTATTCCTTAAATAAAGTGTTTGCATTTTGAGGATTCCTAATGTCCCTTTGAGTTTTGATGATCCGATTCATGGAATTATTTCATGTTATTTAATGTAGATAACATAAATTTGGGTTTTTGATACTTTCAACTTTATCTCTAGACACTAGACTATAAGCATCAGGACCCACAAGGGCTAGGATCTTCATTTTCCTTTTTCTTTCTCTCTGTAGAACTTTGGTTATTTACAAATTAGACAATCAGTCAAAAATGCCCAATGAATAAAAAGGAAGGATTAATAAAGCCATCACCTCTTTCAGAGCATTCTGAAATGTCATCACTGTTACATATCACTTTTTTAATACTACTACTTGATTAAATAGCTGTTTGATTCTTCAGGCATGCTTGTAAAAGGGTGCTTTTTCAAGCCAGATGACTTTACAGTTTCCATAGTTTTGACTGAGTGAGGAAGAAACTTAACATATTCAAAATTGGTGTCATTAACTTTTCTAATGAATCAATTAAGATTATAAATTTAACCAGGGTATCATATGAAATCACCATGTAGGAGTTTTGCAATTAAAAGGAAATATTTTTATTTATCAATGCTTTCAAGTGATACAATGTTTTGCAAAAGAATAAATAGGCCCACCAACTAAATGTCAAGGGCCAATAATGAGCAGTCAAAATTGCTAAGCAGCTCTCTTAACTTTTAGCATATAACACTAATATATAGGAGCAGTCAGACTGAAAATAAAATTTTTAAAAGAAAAAAAAAATTAACATTTTGTCATCATTACACTGCTCTGCTATAAGCTAATTTTCTTCATCAAGCTGTTAGGTGCCTTAATATTTAAAAGGCTTAAGATGTCCTTTAACTATACACAGCATGGAACATTAATCTTAAGATTTATGCTTTCAAATTTGCAGAGGTCTGAAGGTTTTCAGGGCAGCTGTAAACACAGACTTTTTCTGAAAGGGAGGTTTTCAAAGGATCTGGAGTGCAACTGATGAGATATATTATAAAGTCAGAGGAAAAACAGGGATAGTAAGCATCGCACGAGAGAATTGCAGGATGTAATTGAGGCCAACAGAAGAAGTCATTAATTTCACAAGAACGCCTTAGATGGTTTTAAAGCCCACTTCAGATACATTAATACGATATCATTCTCTTTTTCAGGAGAAGTAATATCAAACCAAGGTAGCTTTATAGTAAATGAATCCTACAGCTATATTTTGTACAAAGGGGTTGTTTTAATTTCAGGGTATTTTATTACCCAGCAAGGTAACAGATTGAACTGTGAAATAACATTTATGATATAAATAAACTCAGTTGCCTTCTCTATGAAGCACAGTTATTATTTAACTATTGACATTCTATGTTCTCCTATCTATTAAGATTTACATAATACAATCTTAGCTCTTTTAAATATCATAAAGAAAGCAAACAACTAGATTTTTTCACTGTTTTTGCAATTTATTATAATTCACTGTTATTTTTAAAGTGTTTATTCTTTTATTATTGATTGGTGCATTGTAGTCACATGTTAATGGGGTATAATATAGTAGAGATATACATTACACATCACTCTCATTTAGCTCTTCACCAATTCCCAAACCTTCCCCACCCTTCTTCTCAAAAAAAAAAAAAAAAATTAAATTTAAGCTAACCAATTATGTACAATTTTAAATGAATATTGGGAATAACTAAAAGAGAGAAACTAGTCAGAAGCAGAAAATACAAAGAGATACAGAGGCAGCAAGTTTACATATCATTTTCCAAATGACAGTTTCAAATGCTCCATATTTTATTTAGAAATAAAAAATTAAAATAATATCCTAATGTGCTTACCTAATGTACTTGTGCCTAAATATCCTGTCTTTCATTAAAGACCATCTCCCATAGGTTAATATGAGATTGTTACAATAACTGGTAAACTATCAGCCAACCACACCTCAGCTTGCAAATATTGTGACGAAGCACGTTATTATGAAATTGGAATATTTTATCATAATCAATGATAAGATATGGCAGCCTATGTTGAATTAAAAGAAATGCCTGTCTGGGGACACCGAGGCTGGGATCGGAGCCTGCCGAGGGGTTAGGGCGGTGCTGGGGCCAGCGAGGCCGGCATTGGAGCCTGCCGTGAGGCTAGGCCGGTGCTGGGGCCTCTGAGGCCTGGATCGGAATCCTGCCGAGGATTTAAGCCGGTGCTGGGGCCAATGGCCAGCATCAGAGCCTGCCGTGAGGCAAGGCCACTCCTACGGCCTCCAAGGCCGGGATCAAAGCCAGCTGAGGGGTTATGCTGGTGTGGGGGCCAGCGAGTCCAGAACCGGGGCCTCCCATGAGACAAGGCCGCTGCTTGAGCCAGCGAGGTCTGGATCAGTCCACTGAGTAGCCAGGCCACTACTGGGGCCGTCAAGAGTGGGATCGGTACTTGCAACGCAGCATGCACAGAGAAATATCGCAGAAAATATAAATCAGATGCTTCTCCTAATCAGCAATAACTAGGAGGAAAGGGGCAACAGGAAGAGGTTGAGCTATCGAAAGGGCCCTATAGTGAAGCAACTAATGTGACCAATCAGAGGGTATGTAATAGTGGAGGATGGAGCCTCTTTAAAACTCAGGAGGTACATAAACAAATGTATCAAAGTTAATCACCAAAGAAGCGAGGGATGGAGGGAGGGGGAGGGAATGGGATGGGGGCTGGATGAGGGCTAATTGGATGAAGTGTGCTTGTATATCCTCTCAAGTCTTGTACTCCAATGTGATTGATATATGACTACAATGCACGAATTTTAAAAATAAATTAATTTTAAAAAAAAGAAATGCCTGTGGCCACCTAAAAGTATTTGCAGAATTTAAAAGGCAAAGAACGGTAATTCTTACTTTTACAAGATCTAAATTAATTTATCAGTTCCTGGGAGGCAAAAGTGAAAGGGCAAAGGAAAGGGTGCTGGCATGTAGCACCGCCCAGTCTAGGTATTCCTGTTCTATCCTCTTCAATAATGAGCCATGAAAGGGAGATGGGAGGAAATGAGTCACCTCTTTCCAAACCTGCTAAGCCATCTGCTGGTGCAAGGCAAACAAGGCCGACTCAAGAGCGGAACTGGGCTAGCCAGCTCCTGCAATCAGCATACAGCAGCCTCTGACTCCCTTCTCCTGCCTCGCCTGTGAACCACAGGATACATTTAGAAGCCAGTGGAGAAGTACTCAACACTCCTGTGTTAGCTAACAGGCTTCTGGATGTCTAAGTTTCAGAATTTATTTAAAACTCAGTTATTAAAAAAAAAAAACTGGGATGAAAAACAGTTCTCCACTTAGGAAGTGGTAAATTTTTTCAAAATAGATATTTGATGTTCAGTACAAATAACGTACATATCTCTGAACACACTACACACAAATTTATTAACCCTCATGATTAACATTAACATTACACCTATGGCACTTTTAAATGCAGATATGTTCAGATGTTATGCTGTGGTAATGTCTTTTAGTAGGTAACTGTCACCTGGAAAATAAAAGTATAGAAAGCATAACTGAAAGAAATTCACATTGCTGGGCATGGTGGCGCACACTTGTAAACCCAGCATTCGTGAGGCTGAGACCAGAGGATCACAGTTCGCCTCAGTTACTTGGTGAGGCCCTTCACAACTCAGTGAGACCCTGTTTCAAAAATATAAAATAAAAAGACTAAAAAATAGGGTTAGGGGTGTAGCTCAGAAGTAGAATGCCAATGCCCTGGGTTCCATCCCCAGTACTGAAAAAAAAAAAAAAAAAAAAAAAAAGGAAGAAAGGAAGAAAGGAAGAGAGAGAAAGAGAGAGAGAAGAAATTGACATTAATTGAGGTCACTGAGCTTTGTATCACCCGTTGACTTATTAGCCCATATAATAAAATTTAATATTTTGATAGCAACAAAAACTATCAATTCCTGCCTTAATCAAAAATTCACAAAAATATGGAACTTATGAAGTAATTCCAGCATATCCATTCCTCCCTTAATCATGTGCAAATCTTATCTGAGGTAATTTGTCAATGTAGGTTGTTGGCTACCATTGCATTCCAGCAGCACATGGGCTAATGCCCACTCACATATGTGCTGGTTTTAATAAGAGGGTATGGCTACCATGCGAGATGATTATTTCTATGAATGAGAAATGAAACCTATTTTCTAAAGTTAATTATTTGAAAAGAACTACCAAATAACTAAATTCCTTACATAGTTTTCAAAGTTACCAGAATGACCACTTTATAGGTTGAAAATTTGGATACAAAGAGCGATGGCAATAATGACACTGAATATTTAAACAATCTGGGTTTTTATTCTTACCGAAGCAAACAATCAGTTCAGAAGATGTTTTCTCCCCTGGGTTTCGTAAAATATACCGCACAAGCAATTACAGCACAGGGAATAAGCAACCAAATTTATCTAACATTTGATTATATATCCTGAGATAGCTTTTGGTATAAAATCCTCTCCTCTCTATTTAAAGAATTGATTATTTAAGTCAGAATGGTATAGTGATGGTGGCATATTCATGCCTATCGCAGCAGCACAATTCACAACAGTTAAATTATGGAACCAACTCAGGTGTCTATCAACAGATAAATAAATAAATAAATGGAATTTCACATCAGTCATAAAGAACAAAATTATGTCATTTGCAAGAAAATGGATGGAAGTAGAGACTATGATACTATGTGAGATCATCCCCATTCTCAGAAAGTTAAGGGCCATAACGCCGGGCGTGGTGGCGCACGCTTGTAATCCCCGCGCTTAGGAGGCGGAGACAGGAGGATGGCGCAGGTTCGAAGCCAGCCGTGCTGGCGTAAGAGACCCTGTTTCAAAAATATAAAAGAGGTCTGGGAGTGTAGCCCGGAGGAAGAAGGGCTTCCACGAACCCCAGTACCACAAAAAAAAAAAAAAAAGAAAGTTAAGGGCCATAAATTTTCTCTCATTTGTGGAACTAGAGAGTAAATCGGAGACAAAAGGAACGTCAGATAAATGAGGAGAGAGATTAGGCTAACAGTGGAAAAGGGTTGGATTAGAAGAGGGTAGTAAGAAGGGGAAGAAAGAGAACTGATGGGGGGGAAAAAACAGTTCAAAAACTGCTGTGTCCACATATGAAGGTATCACTATCAATCTCTCTAACAAGTATGGGGAGGGGAGGTGAACAGGGCGGGACCCAGAGGGTCTCACTAAGTGCTGTGTCCATGATATTTGTATTACACTGAACCTCACTATGATGTAAAATTACAAAGCACAATAAAAGTATATTTTAAAAAAAGAAGATATGGCTGTTCTCATTTTAAGTCCATGCGTCACAAAGTGTATAAGACTTTGTGGCCATGCCTGTAATCACAGTACTTGGGAGACCGAGACAGGAGGATTTGAGGCCAGTCTCAGCAAATTAGTGAGACCCTCAGAAACATAGTGAGACCTTGTTTCAAAATAAAACTTCAAATAGATCTGGGGATGTGGCTCAAAGGTAAAATGCCCTTGGGTTTAATCTCCAGGGCCAAATATATATATATATATATATATATATATATATATATATATATATATATGGCATTGTATAACATATGAAGTTTTAATTATAAATAAGAAATATCAGAAACTGATCTTTGTGTTTTTACTTGGCTCACATGCTGCATTGAAGGCAAATATGTAAATCGTTCACTTTAGCTACATTCAATTACAAATTATGATTCACAGCCAGTCTTTGGTATGATAAATCTTCCAGAAAATAATCCTGCTTAGGGATTAGTGGTTAATTCTTGTGTCCATGTACCACCTAAGGAAATTTAAATTATTGTTTTCCTGGGGCTCATAAATTTGTTATATTTCTTTATTGAAAAAAATCTCTAAGTGCCTATAAGGTAAAATACACTAAACTAAACTTGGCTGAGTTGTGGTCAGAAGAAAAGGCCTATAGAGAAAAGAAAGCCTTAAATCCACCGAATTTGTTTCACAAAATGATTAATAAGTACGTGTAAATAAAAAGTCTAAGGATATACTTGTGCTTCCTCAAAATGTGGCTTTGTGACAGTTCATTCTATTTTCTTTATTATGAGCATCTGATTCTAGGAAAAGGTAGGAATGGTCTCTTGATTGTTAGATACAGTGGCATTTGCTGGTCGGCATTCTTTTAACATTGCACATCCTTGTTGAAACTGTCTATACTGAGCTTCCAGGACCCCCCCTTTTTTAATTTCTTCTCTTTCAATTTACATGTCTAATTGTGCTTTTGTCAACAGTTATTTAAGTGCTGTCAGAAGCCAGGGACCTACGCCGAAGCATCTCATTTCCTCCTTCTCTCTGTGCCCCCTACTCTCATGACTTAACCTAAGATCTATATGCACAGTGGTTCTGATCTGTTTAGAGCACAGGCCTTGCCTTTGAGTTTCAGACTCATACACCCAGCAAGAGCATGGACATAAGTGTTCTGCATATGACACTCTATAGAGAGGGAGTAAGGCAGCATAGTTAGCCTTAGAAACAAAGAGTCCAGACCCAGAATGCCTGAGTTTGAATCCTAGGTCAACCAGTTGCATGAATGTGAACACCCCTTTGTGTCTCGGTTTTCTTATCTAAAATAGAGGTTAAAACAAGAATCTATAAAGGTGAAATAAGCTAAGATTGGAGTCTGGTAGGTCAAAATGCTAAATGAAATATATGACTGATGAAGTAAGTAACAGTATGTTATAATTCTTAAAATATCCATTATAATCCCCTGCGGAAACTTGTACATGTGAAGCCAAATGCCCTGATTTTAATATGATCATCAAACATACCATTTAAAGATTTCTATAAGGGTTAACCTAGTGGTGATGCCTTATCTTGGAGCACTTGGAGAAAGAAGAAACTCAGGCAGGAAGCTAATGCTGACAGGAGGCACAAGGCCTCTGGTTAGGCAAAAAGGGGAAAGGGAGGTGGCCAGGGAAGAGCTTGATCTTTTTAATACTTTGCCTCAGATCTTAGGGTGACTACTACCCCTCTAAGTAGGAGAGTCTGCTCTGCCACTGTAGATGGCTAACATTTAAATTGGGATTTAGAATTTCAAAGAAGATAAAGAATATCAAACTTTCTCCATTCTCTCTAATCTATGATGATTTTGTCTTGTCCCACCCTCCAGTATTTCAAGGCTAGAAAAAAATAAAGTGAAAGGGGGCCAAATGATTTGAAAGGGCAGATATTATACCTGTTTACTGAAACCTAGCACCCAGTGGAGTGCCTAGCTTATAAGTAGAGTTAAATAATTATTCCTAAGTAAAAGAACACATGTTAAAAGTGAAGGAAACAAACAAATAAAAATCAAATTCCTATTTCTGCAGCTGATTCTGTTGATTCTACTTGCCTCAGAAATAACCACACACACTCAGCTCTATGTATCTATGACTTTCCCCTACATTGACCAACTACAGCTGGAAACTATTTTCTTTAAAAGGTGCCAGTAATAAACACATATAGATTATTTTCCTTGTCACTATTCCCTATATAATAGTATTCCCTAAACAATACAATATGACAACTATTTTACATAACATTTGTATTATATTAGGTATTATAAGTAAAGATGATTTAAAGTACACAGTATGATGTGAGTACTAAAATACACATAAAACTATAATGATAATGCTATATAATATATCTAGGATTTGAGACAGTATGGATTTTGATATTTGCCAGAGTGGTGAATTCAATATCCTATAAATACTGAGAGATGACTCCCCCCTACTCAATCCACTCACACATATTCCTATAATTCCTACTAATAGCTGCTGATTTTTCTACTTTTAGTGCCTATGAACAATCTACTATACTCTCTATTGCTTTTCCATATATGAAAGAGCAAACCAGTCATGTAAGAGTATTTATTACAGGTCTCTTTGAATTAAACACTTCCTACAATTTGGTGGGTGTATATGTGTGTTGGGGGGGTGCTGGGGATTAAACTCAAGGCCTCTCACATGCTAGGCAAGCAATCTACCACTAAGCTCTACACCTAGACCTCTATGATTTGATTTTTTTAAGAGGCAAGAAAATAACAAAAGGTATTAACAAAGGTACTAATACCAGAGATAAAGCATTATAATAATGAAACAAGGAGCCTGGAATATCATGGTTGTTAATGTTTTACCTTCTTGTCCCCTCCTCCCAGCATTAACATCTTAACAGTTTATTTATACAGTACTCAAAATGCCTGTGGGAAAATACATAAACATTCAATGAGATGCAAATTTGGTATCTGCCAGTTCAGTCTTAGTTTTATCCGTTACATCTTTGCTGAATTTGAGATTTTCCTTCAGGTATGAAATCATTCCCTTCTAAAAATGATAAGTTAAAAAAATTTAAAAAAGAATAAACAGAAGAGTAAAAAAGAACTTGTGTTCTAGTACTGGAAAATGCCATTATTACTATTGTGACCTGTGATATCATAGTTTTTTGGTCTAAAAACAAAACTAATTACATCTGTTGCCTTCCTCCTACCATCTCTGCAGAGGCATAATACAGAAGTTTTAGTTAATATGTACCAGACAAAGTAGAAGAGAAGACAATGCTTTTAATTTCTAAATATGAGACAAAAAGCAATTGTGAACAGGAATACTGAATAGTATCAATTTTGAAATATGAGAAAAAGACTAATAAATTTGCCAGGTCCTTTGTCAGTAAAGGGATCTGAAAGAAAGCTCCAAATCTAAGAGATGCCAATTCTGTAACAAAAATAATAGAACATTCACTAAGTTCTTTTTAAATTTCTCCCTGTGTCTGTCTGTCTCTGTCTCTGTCTCTGTCTCTCTCTCTCTCTCTCTCTCTCTCTCTCTCTCTCTCTCTCTCTCTGATACTGTGCATTGAACCCAGGGACATTGTATCTCTGAGCCATACCCTCAACCCCTTTTTATTTTTTTTTATTTATTTTATTTTTTATTTTATTTTTTTAATTTTTATTTTTACTTATTTATTTATTTTTTGTGGTACTGGGGTTCCTGGAAGCCCTTTTACACCCGGGCTACACTCCCAGACCTATTTTATATTTTTGAAACAGGGTCTCTTACGCCAGCGCGGCTGGCTTCGATCCTGCGCGATCCTCCTGTCTCTGCCTTCCAAGCGCAGGGATTACAAGCGTGCGCCACCACGCCCGGCGTTCCTTTTTATTTTTTTATTTTGAAACAGGGTCTTGCGAACTGGCTGAGGCTATTCTCACACCTGCAGTGCAGGTCTCCAAACCTGTAGTCTCAGCTTCCTAATCACTAACTTACTTCTTGTCATCTCAGCATCAACCCAAAGATCCCATGTCAGGCAATTGTATTCTCTGGATCACCACTTTCATTAGAGTAGACCTACTGTTTCTCCAATGCCTTCTCATCTACTTGAAAGTCTCCTCACCATCAATATTATAAACAATATTTCATTCTTCTCCACATAGTATTGAATAGGATGAGAAGTCGAAATCAGAGCATTAAACCAACATTTCCTTTGACCTCTAGAGCTGTAGAATACAAATTATATACAGTATGTAATTTTGGATATCTTTCCAAACAAACCAGATCAGCCATTCACCAAAATTCTAAGCTCTTCAGCCTCTGGACTCAGACTTGGCAACAGAAGCCATGTGGGGCTCATGGGCCATTGGCCTAGGACTGAAAATTATACCATCAAGTTCCTTGAATCTCAGATTTTCATATTTAAACTGAGCCATGTTACCAGCGTCCCTGTTTCCTAAATTTGCAGGTGGCCCATATGAGACTTCTCAGCCTCTATAAATTATGGGGTCCAAGTCCCCTAAAATTTTTTCTCTCATATTATATCTAAATTTATAACGAAATCCTCTTGGTGTATACCTATGCAGAACCCTGACCAATACAGTATCCCAGAAAGATAACACAATAATAAACATGAAAAAGTAGTTGCAGAACATGAAGGAGAAATTGAGAAATTCCAAAATATATCCAATAAAGAATGGAAAATAAGTTTCTAGAATTGAAGAAAGATATATGAGAAAGTATACACTTGAGGACCAAGCTAGAAAACAAATAATAAATTCACTTATACGTCAATCACAGGGAAATTGGAATACATTGAGTGAAGAAAAAAAGTTTAATTGCTAACAAAATAATAATACACAGAGGAGTCTGATTAGACTGGAATTATATTTCTCAGCAGCATCAGCTTATAGAAGATTATTAAACACTATCTTCAAAATATAAAGGACATAGAACTCTATAGCAGTTACATTCTTAGTAAAGACTAGGCCAAATTTAAAACAAAATGGATATAATTCAAAGGCACATTTACTATAAAGTAATGAAACTTAACCCTCAGGGCCCCTTATGTGCACAAGCCCCTATAAAGCTGGGCATTACTGATGGTTGCCAAAAAGGGAAAAGCATGTCTAGAAGGAATTTCTGGTAAATTACCCAAAGAGATCAAGAGTGAAAGGACCCCAGTCTCCAATGCTCCAATAATTATTGAGTCCTTTTCTGCTATTCTAAAAAAAAAAAAAAAAAAATGCCATTCCAATGCATTACTTTAAAAATATAATCAATAGCTTTGCAGTTTTAAAAGAAGTTTCTAAAATTTTGTAAGCTGCTGACCCTGGAATTTGGCTGTGCTTTACTTCAGAAAAATAAAATAAAATAAAATAAATGTGAATTAAGAAAAAGGAGCAAAATAGATATTACATTAAACATAAACAATGGAAATATCTTTTGATAATAGAGTAGTACAAAAATAACTAAATTTGGGGTTGTGGAGATAGCTTAGTGGTAGAACATTTGTCTAGCATGCACAAGGTCCTGGGTTTGTTTCCCAGCACCGCAAAAACAAAAATAACTGAATTTTGTATGAAAAAAAGTATTATTCTAGTTGATACTAAGGGGTTATTTAGGTATACTAAAGAATCTCCTCTTTCATCAGAAAGAAGACAGCATAAATGAGGGAAATCACTGGCCAGAAAAGCTTTGGTTAATGGTTCATATGGAAACATCTATGATGCATATTTAGATTGAATAGCTATTAGTTGAATCTTTTTATAATCTAGGGATAAAATAAGAATTGTTTCCTTTACAAATAAAAGTATCTGCTCTGCCTCAATCACACTGAGCCGCTCAGGCTTGGCAGTAGAAAGACTGCTAGCAAGCCTCAGTATCCACTACTGGAAGTGGTTCTTAAACCCATCTTCCCTTGGTACCTATTCTACCTACGACAATGACAGCTGTAGAATGTGACAGCAGATCCCCAGAACCCATTCAGAAAACAACCTGGAAGTGCTTCATATGTTACATGAGGGAAGCCCTTCACAGAAAAAGATGATATATTAGCCACTCTTCAAAGTCCATGTTATTTAATGGAAAAGAGAGTGGACTCTATGTAAGAAAAAACTTAGTTTTCCACCACATTATTTCACATATGCTACAATCTTTTCATATCCTGCTATTTTATCTAAACAATGCATGAAGATTCCTACTGTTTTAGTCAGCATTTCTGCCACTGTGACTAAAATATCTGACAGTACAACTTGGAGAAGGAAAGGTTTATTTGGGGTTTATGATTTCAGAGGTTAGGGTTTGGGTTAGGATCAGGGAGGTGTCAATCTTTGTTAGCTGCCTCCCAGGCAGGAATCACAATGACAAGGCCTCAGGGCATGGTGTGGAAAGCATAGAGAGAATAGAATGAGAAGGGAGGGGGGAGAGAGAGAGAGAGAGAGAGAGAGAGAGAGAGAGAGAGAGAGAATGAGAGAGAGAATGTGAGAGAGAATGTGAGAGAGAAAGAGAGAGAGAGAGAGAGAGAGAGAATGAGAGAGAGAATGTGAGAGAGAATGTGAGAGAGAAAGAGAGAGAGAGAGAGAGAGAGAGAGAGAGAGAGAGAGAGAGAGAGAGAGAGAGAGAGAGAAAGGTGTGTGTGCAAGTGAGCGAGCCAGGAACACATTGTCAAGGCCACACGCCCAGTGGCCATTCTCCCGTAGTCATGCCCCACATCTGAACCTTGCTGCACTGGGGGGGACATGCTTTCAACATAGAAACCTTTTGGGGACATTCCAAACCCAAACCATAACACCTCCCTCAGAAGAAGTGTTATAAAATAAATTAAATGAAGGTCATAAACTAAAGTGATCCTAGCTCTTCAGATAATTACTCATTTCCAATTAAGAGTTATCTATCTATCTATATATCAACATATTAACACACACACACACACACACACACACACATATTAACACACAGCAACATGGTACCAGTGTTGAGATTCTACTTATGTCTCTGTCCTCAGTGGACTGCTGGTGAGTTTAAGGAAGAAAAGTGATTCAGGAAGGCCATCTACATATCTGCCTGAGAAGAGGAAAGCAATCCACTGAATCCAGTTTCAAAAAAGAAACAACAAGAGAGCAAGTGTTCACTGCTACATGAGTTACTTTTCCAAGGAGCTACTGCCAAGAGAACATTTAAAAAGTATCTATTTGGCAGCCTACAATTACCACCACCTTAGCATTTGCCATAATAAATTGGAATAGCCTTTGAGTTCCTTGAGGTCAGAGAATATTGAGAGAATCTGCCCCATTCATAAATAGCATCCCCAAACCTACCCCAATACATGGTACCTAAGAAATGCTAGTAACACCTGTAGAACCAAAGACAGCGAATGTCTATATAGGAGAGTAAAGAAGGTAGGTGCTGACAAAATGCATCTAGTTACCAGTGCCTCTTGAGCTAATTCCAGGGAGAATCTCTAATCCTCTGTAATGTCTACCGGCCACAAGTGAGTGGCACTTTAGGAGCTGGCATGGAGTTCAGTAAGACCATGAGGATGACTGTGGAGCTGATTACTTGCTGGATTTATGAAGCAGTACTAGTAAACCAACCTATACTAATCTCTTATGGCTTATTTAGAGAGAAAATGGATAATATCTACCAATAGCATGCTTAGTTAGAATGCTTAGTAAATTAAATCATACACCTAAGCACTTGGAAACTACTCAATAACTGACTAAAGGCATAATAAACTAGTGATCAGTTGTATTGATCCAATTTTAATGATACCAATTTTTCAGGTTTTCTTGAGCAGTGATTGTCCATGCCGGCTACACATTAGCATGTTTAATAATAATACCTGATACCCATCCCAAAGGTTTCAATTTGACTGGTATGACCTGGAATTTAAGTGCAGGTATTTTGTGTGTGTGTGTGTGTGGGGGGGTAACTGGGGGTGGAACCCGGGGGCTTTTCTACCTCCCAGCTACACTCCCATACCTATTTTATACTTTATTTGGAAACAGGGTCTCACTAAGTTACTGAGAGCCTCACTAAGTAGCTGAGGCTGGCTTCAAACCTGCGTGATCCTCCTGTCTCAGCCTCCCAAGTGCGGGGATTACAAGCTTGCGCCACCACACCCAGCAATCTATTTTATACTTTAAAAGTTGCTGAGAGCCTCACTAAGTAGCTGAGGCTGGCTTCAAACCTGCGTAATCCTCCTGTCTCAGCCTCCCAAGCTCTGGGATTACAAGCGTGTGCCACCATGCCCGACATAAGCGCGGGTATTTTTTTAAGTTTCTCAGTTTATTCAAATGCACTGCTTCTCAAAACTGACTGCATACTGGGATTATCTGGAGATCTCTTTAAAAATTCCAAACCCAAGCTTAACCCTCTGCCACAATCTAGTCACCCTCTTTGGGAGTAGAGTTTAGGAGTCAACATTTCTTAAAACTCAACAAGGGACTCCAATGTATAAACAAGTTTAGGAAGCACTTCTCTAAAGGATGTATATCCCAGTGACACTTGCTAGCTGTCCAATCAGGAAATTTTAAATCAAAGACCTACCAGCCTTCAATCACCCCCAACCCCAGAAATACTAATGCTAAAGACAAGAAAACAAAGGAATTACAGGAGATACATGTACTCCTTCTCCTATATGTCTTAGAGAAATATGTTTATGAAGTTTTAGTGGAAAAGAATAAGATAGCCTTTAGAGTTATTCTAAATGTTTATGAGATTTGGTAAGTTTTGTTAAAGCTAGTTATGTCCCTTATTTTATTGTACTATGTATAAATAAATGTTCTTCATTCTAGACTAAAAATTTGGCACATGAGATGCATACTTTACCTCTTCCTATGTTTTTTTAGAGATATTTGGATGTTGATGTTAGCACAATGAAAAGTAAAATAGGCAGAAGGAAGATAGCCAGAATCAGAGATGTTGTCAAAATGATCAAGAAAATGAAAAGCAAGCATATTTGACTATACAAATTATCTGCTTATTTAAGACAACACTGAATTAGTATCAATAGCAAAATAAAAATTTCAAAACATGTTACAGCATTACCTACATAGTCAAAGTGTGATCACTAAAGCAAAATCTCTGACAGATATTATACTGTGTTTTAGAAAAAAAAACTATTAAAAACAACTTGTTTATAGCAGAATATTAGGAAGAAATGACCAAAAAAAAATTCATTAAAGTATCTTTGTGGAAGCCTCTATCTTCTGCAACACTCCATCCTAAAAACTATGGGGATACAAAGTGAGTCCCTGCCTTTAAAATAAATTCTAACATGTCCCAAAACTATATATGTCAGTTTAAAATTTAAGAAAAATGTCTATTAAATGGACTCACAGTTATTAATACTGGCATATACTTAACCTTTTAAATATATAACATTACATGTGATAGCCAAATATATCCAAGGCATCTTTTATAATTATAATTATAAAGAAATAGCTCTGTTTGAGCCCAGGGCATTGATTTTATGATACTTCTAAGAAGTGTTAAAGGATATTAAGACTTCAGTCTATTGTTAAGTAACATTTTAGTTCCTTAAAAATTTCAGATACCTGAACACTTTATAAAAAGTCAGTCATCATCTTGGAGCATCTGTTTCCTTTGATCCACCAATTAAATTCTATATTACTTAGTAAATTTTCTTTCTTCTTTTAAAAAGTATACCATGACAGTATATTAAATTGGGTCTCATTATCCCAATTCATCATAAGCTCCAAAAGACTGAAAAGAAAAAAATGATTTGCTAGATTCTTCCCCCACCAAAAAAAAAAAAAAAAAAAAAAAAAAAAAAAAATCCAAGGCAAAAGCAAAATGGTAGGCCACCTTTGCAGGAGTTTCAAAGAAAATTATCAGACTCATTTCTGCAAGTAGAAAGGGACTAAAGGGCTAGGAAAAAAACAGAAACTTAGGGAAAATAAACACGTGTAGTGAGCCCTATTCCCTTCCATAGGAAGGGTGGGGTGTAAAGGAGCCACTTTGGGAGAACAGTGACCAGATCTGTAGCCAAGAAATGAAAGGAACAAAGGTTAGCGCAAGGGGATTGAGGAGTAACTTCCCTCTCCCTGGTTGAGTTTTGTGTTTCTCCTGGACCCAGTGAGAGAAGATTCATAGGTGTGTACCTGTGGGGGAGGAGGGTGAGCTGAAGGTGGAGACACAGCCTCAGATTCTGAAGTTTATTCCATTCTGAAAGTGCCATTAAGGGAAGATGATTGTGCCCCACTAGTTCCTTTCTAGAAATAACTTACATAAGAAACATTTCGCACTTGTTGGCTAACCTAGAGTGCCCCTTCACAGAAACTTTTTCTACTTTCCCCTAAAACCTTCACTTCCAAGAAACCGATGCTGCTTGGGGAAAGGAACCTTATGGATTTTGGAGCCAAATTCACTAGGTTTCAAACTATAATTCTGACCTTCTGAACCTTTGAGGGAACTAGTACTAACCTGTACGAACTCAGTTCCCCCATTGGTAAGACGGGCAATAAACCTTTTTGGGGGTCGTGAAGAAGAATAAAAAAAAATAACTGAGGTAAAGTATCTACCTAACACTCAAAGGAAGAGAACATGCTAGCCACCCTCTCTCACTGCGCTGTATCATACATTCTTTCCTGGGGCATGATAATGTTGTATGGTCTGGTTTAAGGTTTAAAAACATACTCTCCTTTCCTGCCTTTTACCTGGCAGATTGCCCATGTTTGTAAAGTAAATTTTAACAGAAATGTTAATTATCTATTATGTGTACATCTACTCTAGTAGCTTGAGTCTCGGTGACTTACATCTGGGCTATTACTAACTATTCATGCCAACCTAGACAATATATCCTTCAACTCCCTTCTGTGGCTAACTTATACCACACCAAGGCAATCACACCAAGTAATGTATGTGCAAATGTTTGTATCACGTTGCACCTCACTATGATGTATAATTACAATGTACCAATAAAAGTATATTTTGAAGTATTTTTAACTCTCCAAACATATCCGTGCTATCCAGAGTGTGTGTCCAAAATAAATCATAATTGGGTCGGGTGGAAAGCCCAGGGGAAACTCCAGTTGTTGTTTCCATCACCAAACACTTGTCGGAAAAACCTCAGTGAAAGCTGAGTGAGCTCATTATGGGAAGAGAAATGAACAAATGAGAGCTGACTTCAAAGTTACTGGGAAGCACACAGAGTCCTACAAAGAAAGCGTGTGGGACAGTTTGTTTTTTCTTAATGGTCTAAGTATTTTCACACAACTCCCCCGCTTGAAAAACAGAGGCTAATTTATTTCTATATTGTCAGCATATTTACTAAAACTATGCTTTGTTTTCTTCTTATGCAAAAAAGTTATTTTGTTCCTGAGGCCACTGAATATTTTCCCTGGAGAGCCTGGGAAAAGCTCCAGGGAACCAAGTAAAAGCATCTTGTGAATAGGACATAGGACAAAGAAACCTGAAAGAACCAGTCTTAATTCCAGCCTTCTGAAGAAGCAAGTATATTCCTATTATCATCAGAAATATTTCTAAAGGGTTTTGAAGCCTTTTAATAAAAGTCTCTTATAAATACAAGGTTGGTTCTATCAGTATAAATATCCTTAGATATTCACCATAACCCAACCTTTCATACTTGAACATTTCCTAGAGGAAAAATATTTGAGAAATATCTACCTTTTGAGACACAAGTTGGCTAAAACAAGAAGGATAGGTTCACTGTAATTGTAGCTAGGCTCAGAAGGCACTGTAAGAACATTTTAAAGCATTTGCATATTGAAATATCTTTTTTAAAATGTTGGGATGTACCGTTTTAAGAAGAATCATGATTGTTTATATCATAAGCAGCCTGTATTTTGAATAGGTAACAAAATATGGGTACATATCAATGGCAGTATCTACAGCCTCCACAGAAAGGTGACGAAGACTGCCGAGTCTGGTTCCCTTCCTCCATCTTTAGAGCCTAAATTAATAAATAGCCAGCTTCTATGTTTGGCCATTCTCCTGTTCTTTCCTATTTCAAAATGCATCTATTTTCTCCTACCAAAATCCAGCACCACAGAAGTTAAGCTCTATCTATAATGGAAGATAGCAAAATATAGTCAAAAAGAGTTCCAAGAAACACATCATGGACAGGAACTACTCAGTACCAAATGTACCAAATAGGCTTCTTCTTCTTTTTTCATTTTCTTTTCATTTTCTTTCTTATTTTCTCTTTTTTTGGGGGTGTGTATAAAACTGAGGAGTGAATCCAGAGGCATTCTACCTTAGAGCTATACCCACAACCTACTCTAGTTTTATTTTGACATAGGGTCTGTCTTTCTGGATTGATAAGAGTCTCACTACTTGCTGAAGCTGTCCTCAAACCTGTGAACCTCCTGTCTCAGCCCACCCCATACTGGGATTACATGCCCGCATCAGTATGCCTGGTTTCAAATAGCCTTCTGATAAGTAAGTGCATTTATACTTCTTTGTCAATTCCACAAAATTTACCAAGAGGAAACCATATCAGATTACAGAATAATTAAATCCTTCATTGCTAAACAAATTAATCATTTTGTATCTTAATGCATATTAATCAAAGTATTTATGTTATTCAGGTCTGGTAATCCAGAAAGAATAACTCATTTTCAGAGAGAAATTAGATTTATATGAATCATTACTAAGAAAAGAATCACTGCAGTGGTAATTTGCTATAAAGGGGGGAAAAATGGGCCACTAGGGAAAGAAGCAAATCCATGCACTAAAATCTTTAAAACTACCATCTTCTTGGAAAAGAATATTTTTAAGACTGTACTTAAAAATAATTCTATTTGAAATATTTTAATACATAGAAATTTAAAATTTAATCTATACATCAGTTTAAAAAAATCATGTCTTAAGAGACAAGTTTTTTAATCATTCTGGTATTTTGACTTTTTGAATGTCCTTTTCTCTCTTTCAGCTATTTTTTAACCATGATGAGAGCTTCCCCATCTTGAAGACATTTAAAAATACTTCATTTTGAAGAAACTATCAAAGGGACATCAACTGGCACATATGGTTGGCATCAGGGCACACCAAATGGCCCAATTAAGCCATTTTCAGTCTTTGCAAGACACAATTTAAATGTACCCAAGAAATGTCAACTAGTTTCTCATGTAAAATTATCTTTACGAACGAGCTATCCCTAGGAAGTGAGCACATAAATCCCTCCAGAGACCCAGGAAGTGCCATTCATTTCAGAAACACACCGGGGAAGGAGTGAGGGATAGTTACCACAGAAGAGGAAGGGCTTTTGAATGGGATGACCAGAATCACTGGGAGACTGTGTGGCCAAGGAAAATGGAAACGCCAGCAGTGCCCCCTGTTGGACAGGGAATTCCCCACAACAACATCTAAAATTCAGGAGGAACAATTTCATACTTCTTCATTTTCCATGGGGCAGTTCTTCAACAGTTTATAAGAAGTCTTCTTAGTGTGATAAATTTGAAGAGCTAGATAGTAAAGGATAAAATAAAAATTGTAAAGCTTCTGCACTATAAAATAAAAACAAAAATGTCAATAAATTAATGCAAAACAAAATATTTGGGGACAGAGGGCCTCACAGTGACCCGAGGATGGGCACAAATCCCGTCCTGCTTTTCTTCTCTAGTTGTGGGCTCAGCATTTCTTGGAACAGATCTCCAGGACCAGCTACTTATGTGCAACAATCCCACACCTCAAAAGGCAAATACTCTCAGAATGTAGCTCTCCTTCCCTCCTGGGAAGTTTGCTTCTGTTGCTAAGATACCTGCCAGGGACTCCTCCCTCTTTTTTTGCAGCCCTTACCTGGGACACTGCTTTCTGCACTATCCATCTTTTTGCTGGATGCTGTTTTCTATTCCATTTTGGACACTGTCTACCTTAGCAAAGGGTTCACCTGCTTTCTTAGACCGGGCCATGAGCCCTGGGTTCTCTGCACAAGCTTAACTGCTGTCCATGGCTAGAAAAGCACTCGAAGGCTGATTAGAAAATGGGATGGATGGGTTGTGGGTGGGAATGGGATGGGAACTGTGGGAGGGATCAATGAGTACTGTGAGCATGTATGCCTTTACAACCCTGAGCTTCAGCAAGATGTATGATTACAATGGACCAATAAATTAAAAACAGGTTTATCATGCTCCAAAAGACAGGAGACTGGGGGGATGAGGGAATTCAGGGGAGGAAGAATGACCGGTAAGCTTAAGTACCAGACTAACTAGTTAATGTGCCTATATTTTAATGCCCTTCTATAATCTTGGAAGGTTATGACAGAAATATGACAGGGTAAATTCTGGTGGTTAGTATATGCTAATACAAGAACTTCATGATAATGGTGTCCATGCACAAAACATGTTTAGGCAGGCTAGTGATTTTTGAAATGGCACATTTAATACAAACTCATGGCAGTTAATTGGTTTTAGTGTTTTTACATAATTAACATTTTATCAAAGACTAAGCATCAATAGGCTGTATCATATGAAATACACCTTCAATTTTATATTTAAAGATGCGTTTAAGGGTAAGCTTTTTATTTAAACAACGAATATATCTCTTGATTACACTTACTTAGCATGGCATAGCACTTAACAGAATTAATGTTATTAATGAAAACCTTGTAGTAAAAACAAAGCGAAAACACTAATGCAGGCTTTGTCATCTATTCAGTAACATAAAAACTACACTAATGACATTCTGTCAACCACCTAAGGCTGCACAAGAGCATCAATAATAATTCTGCTCAGTGATATCTTCTTCCTGCCCCTGAGGCCTTGTGCCAAGATGAAGCCTGCAAATCTAAAAGCAGAGGGAAAGGAAGTCTTTACAGTCACATGTTATCTCTACTACAAAAATATGTATAGGTTTAAGTACCTCTGAAGATATTAAAATATAAATATTAAAATCATCTCCAAAAGATGCCAGTTTCAGATATTTAAAATGTTTGATGTGAAGTACCAAAACCTATTTAACAGAATTACCATGTTAAGTTGGATTTTTGACTTCTAAATGTTAATTAACCTCGAGCTTTTTATTTTTCCATTTTTCTCAGGAATTCCCAAATGGTTAGCAGCATTCTTTTGGGGGGGGGGGTGGTAAATGCCACAACACTTGGCTTCTAGTGCTTACTAATTCATAAAAGCTCTCATGATCCACATCCCCCATTCTCTGCCCCTTCCAGCACCTGCTTCCTACATTCGACTCCCTGGCATGTTCTTTGCCTTTACTGTGTTACCTCCATGAGGTGAACGACCGCCACCCACCTTGCCCACCCCTCCAGAATATAGGAAAAACTTGTATTTCTTTGAGCTAGTCATTCTCAGAGAAGAAAAGATGACACTGTTGCTTTAAAAAATAATAGTATTTTTGAACTGTATTCCTTATTCACTAGAGTCTAAAACTAAAACAAATCTCTGTTGCTAGTGTCTCAGGCACAAATCTAAGCATTCTTACTATGACAAAAATTACCTCTTGTTTACTGTGCTATGGACACTTACTCTGAGGAAGATTTAATAATGTTTACATTCACAAGAAGGTGCATATTTATTAAAGGAAACTGAATAAATGATAGCTTGGGTTGAGACTGTCACTGAAATAACACCTGCCAGTGGCACTCAACCTATTAGAGGTATCCTTCGTGATCGCAGGCATTAGGCTGAACCTCAGGTCAAAATCCCAATTATCTGGATGCTCATTTGGTGCCTTCAAGTCAGGTAAAATGCCACCTTTATCCAGCAGTAGAATGAAAATAATCAAGCAATCACTGTGAAAAACTTCCCTTCTTAATGTAAAAATGTGGACGTATTTTAAAGCATTCTTACCCATGAGGAATCCCTTCAATTGTGTATATGTATGTGTATGTTTCTGTGTATGTGTCTGTGTGTGTGTGCGTGTGTGTACACATACACATATACAGCATATGCAGTATAAGGTCATATTTTTCATATATTGTATTGGGGGAAAAAACTTAAGCCTTCTGTACTGATTCTAGGAAACATTAAACATTTCCCCCTCTATTGCCCATGAAAATAATAGTCCATGGTGGCAAACATTTAGTTCTTTAAAACATTGAGTTCTTACAAATATATTTCCCCTGCTAGACTGGACACTTGATGAAGGGAAGACTTTATCTTATCACCTCTGTTCTCCCAGGGTTCAACATAGTGGATACCAATACATAGGGCACTCAAAAAAGTTTCACAGGGTAGATTTGATGTATATTGGCATATATACTTGTAATTTGTATAGTCTGCTGAACAAGTGAGAAAGGCATTGAGCTACTGCTCAAATTTTAATAGGAGACCACAAAGCAAATTTGCCCCAAGGGTAAACTTAATATTTTTGCCATTTCATATTGGTGGTTTCAAGTGCCTAAAATTATGGCACTCTATATGCCATAAGAAGGCAGGGCCCTTTCGTTCAGCATATGGTAATAAATTTAAGATTAAATACCTAATTGTGAAGGGGAAAAAAAAGAAACATTCTTGCCAGAATCTAAGTCCTGTGAAAGTAGCCAATGCTGTCTCATTAGTCAGTAAGCTAATGGAAATGTTGCCAGCATTTCTTTCAGTATCTAGAAAACAGAATCTGCAAAGTGCCAAGTCTTCACTGATTTATTTTTGTAAACAACGGTGTAATAAACCCAAGGAAGCCAAAAAAGCAAATTTTAAAAAAATAAATATTCATTTGCTATCAAGATGGATATGACCTTTTTACCCAAGCCTATTACTGACAATTCAGAAAGACTATGTGAACCAGTCATTCATTTATCTTAACTGCATTTGCAAGCACCACCACAACTCGAGTTTTCAAATGCTCTCAGTTTTGCATTCCTGTGACTTTTATACAAGGAACCACATTATTTTACCCATGTACCTTATTATTTTCTGACCTTTCAGGAAAACCTGATAATATAAATCTACAAAAATGAAATAATACTCAAGAATTCCACTTTTCCTCCTCAGCATGCCTGCACATAACCATCAGCTCTAAATGCACTGTGTTTTACAGAAATTTTATGAAAAGGCACCAGAGTAGTCTTTGAAATCAGTGCTCAGGAGTCCAGACACTTGAGTCTTGGCTCCAACTAGCTCTCAGCTAAGTTTCAGTCTTAAATATATAAAATGAAGATAACTGGGCACGCATCCCATTGTTCTTTTTTTAAGATTGTATCTTATTGGTGCATTGCAATTATACATCACAGTGAGGTTCAAAGTGATACATAAAGGCACACAGCTCTTTGTCTGCTTCCTTCTACATCCCACCCAATTCTGCCCCCTTCTCTCCCTACTAAAATAAATAATCCATGTAAAATGATCAGAGCAACTAAGAACTCAACAGAAGCCAATAATTTAATTATTATTTTCTATCAATGTGATACTTATTTAAAAATAAGCGATTTGGGAAAATAGGATCAATGCACATTTTTAGAGCTTACTTTCTCTCCCTGTTTTGATTCAGATACTGTCTTAAAAGTTTGGGTGTTGCACCCTAGATAAACTCACTCTCATATTCTATTAGAAATCTATGACATCAAGTTTCTGGGATTTAGACTGAGTTAGAGTCCAATGCCCTTTTCTTAAAGAGAAAAAAAAAAATTCAAACTCTTTTACAAATTTTAATGCAAAATAAAAGACAAAGTAGACTTGTAATAGAGTAAATTTATACTTGATCCTTTATTGTCATGCTTCTGGTAGCATTCCTAAAATGCATGTCTGTAAGTTTTGAGTTTGGCCTGTTAGTTTCCCACAAAGGTTACAAGTTTCATGCAGGAGATGGCATATCAGTTAGTTGTCATAACCAAGTAAAATTTCAGTGGTGAATGTGACAGTCTGGGCTAAGGCAGCTTGGCAGACTAAAGAGAAGCAGAGATGTGATTCAAATTATGGTGACTAATTGGACTGGCTAGTGAGGCATTTATGCTAAGGAAATAAAGCAGAAAAGACTGGGACCAAACCACAGAGTGAATGACAGAGTCTATACTTCGCTATCCAAGCTTGGAGGATATTGGTGTTGGATAGTTGGCAGAAATTCCAGATCTGTGGAAGTTGGGTGCATATGGAAGGTCTTCTCAGGTTCGGGGATTGGTAATGATTGTCCTAAGTGGAAGACTGCAGGGAGGTCAGGAGTCCTGTTCTACTCCTTTCTCTCACTCTCTTCCCCTGCATGCCTATCAGATATCTAAAGTCAAAACATATCTCAAGTCCTCAGGCTCCTCACCACATGCACTGTGACCTCAGTGGTCCATATCACCTTCATCCCTTCAACAGCGCAAGCAGACTTTTGAGAAGTCTCCTGGGTTCACTTGATCCTGTTCTCATCCAGTTCCTAATATATACTGACTCTCCTCAGTATAGCCAAAGTAATATATAAAAGTGTCAACTGAATGATTTTTATTTGCACAAAGCTTTTTTAATGATTTTACTGTGACACTTTCATTAATATCCATTTTCGTCTTTACTTCCCTTTACTCACAATGTTCTAGCTACATGAATATTATTTTACTTACTCTTCATAACACAATCCTTCCTGACTCAGCATGTATTATTCTTTCTCTACAGAATGCTCTCCCACCAACACTAAATCACCTTCAAGCTGGCTCCTTTCCATTGTTAGTATTTCAGCTTTAAGGTTATCTCCTTCCTCATTCAACAGAGTCCCAATGAGTTTCCCTAATTCAGAACCCTTTCTTTTAATTTTCTACAATTTGAAGTTATTCTACTTTACTTTGGGGAATGTGTGCATGCATGTGTGCAGTTGGCTGATTTGGTTTCTGTTTGTCTCCATGCTAAGCTGTAATTCTGAGGGCAGGAACTAAGTCTGTAGTGGGGATAGAGTGAGCACTTACTACATATTTATTAAGTGAGTACATTAATGAGCAAAGAACAAGTGGATGAATGAGATTTGAATATGTGTATCATAAACTAACAAAAAAAGGAATGGGTACAAACTACACATAAGTGTGTGTGTGTGTGTGTGTGTGTGTGTGTGTGTGTGTGTTTGTGTGTATGTGCGCGTGCACGTGCGTATGTGTTACTTAAGAACAAACCCAGGGGTGTTCTACCTCTGACCTACAGCACCAGCTCTATTATCTTTATTTTGAAACAGGGTCTCACTAAATTACCAGGTCTTGCCCTTGCGATTCTCCTTTCTAAGCCTCTCTGGGATTACAGGTATGCACCACACCTGGCTACAAATGATATTTTTGAAGGAATAGAAAATAAAGGTCAAAAAAATTGCTTAAAAAGAAAACATTACACATACATAGGGACCATGTTCCACACCAAGTGCTCTACATTGTTTTTTTTTTTTTCTTTTAACCTCTACCTGATTAAAGGTGATGGGCCAAACAGAGCTAATTTATGTCCCTCCAGACCCATTCTCTCCATTTTTACAACTGTGTTATCAAATGATTTAATCTTGCCCCCAAAGAGGTCTGGTCTTTGCCATTGGCTCC
This sequence comes from Muscardinus avellanarius, assembly GCF_963383645.1. Lineage (NCBI taxonomy): Eukaryota > Metazoa > Chordata > Mammalia > Rodentia > Gliridae > Muscardinus > Muscardinus avellanarius. The sequence goes on along the minus strand of NC_137795.1, from coordinate 40,280,927 downwards.
TGGGAGGTTAAAGTGTAGGCCCTTGATACATTAGGGGTGTCTTTGGTCATCTGGGATCCTTAAGTCATATTTGCCAGCCTAACAATATGAAATAGGAGAGGTGCTGGTCACACCAGAATAAACAACAAAGTGAGTCAGAAGGGAGCTTTGGGTCATAAGATATCAGTCAATTTAGACATCTAGATTAACCACCAATATAATCAATCAATCAATCAATCAGTCATGACAATGTTTTTATGTGGAATAGCAGCACAAACTTAACCTCAAGACTTGAATGAGCTCCTTTGGTTGGCAATAACTCATGTATACTGTCAAAGGGAATGTGTACCACTTAACAGGGAAAGGGCGATGGAAGCTGCACCCATGGGTCTTTTCTATATCTGCTCTGTGTGTCCCTTCTGTTCACTGACTTTAATTTGTATCCTTTCTCCATAATAAATCACAACCCAGAGCATAACAGTTTCAATGCGTTATGTGAATCCTTCAAGAAAATTATGGAGCTTGGAAGTGGTTTGGGGAACCTCTACCCCAAAGTTAACTGGTATAAAACATGAGAACAGTCTTGAGGACTCTTCCCTCTGACTTTGTCATTGGTTTAAACTCCCATATCCACCAGGATCTCTGACCTAGAAAGGTGACCTGGTCAGCTTATGGATGACATAAATAGCCTCAACCTCTGGCTTAAAACGAAATGCAAACTATAGGGGTGTCTGGGGAGCCCAGAGAGCTCATGGAGGCTAGACAGGGGGCAAAAAGAGAACTTGGGTTTATTCAGGTGACTCTGTCCAATAAAACTGCCCCAGACCAGCTGTGTCCCTCTCTGATAGAAGGTGACTGTTCTTTCCCTTCTCCCTTTAGATAAATGCATTTGTAATTAGGTTAGCCCCTTCATAAATAAATCCTTCTTGATTTCGCCCACTTTGAATATGTCATTTTTCATCCAATTGGGAGCCTCACTCAATACAGGAAAGCACTATTTCACAAGAACACTTCGGCTCAGAGAGGTAAAAATAATTGTGCAATGGTATATAGTAAGTGATACAAGTAAGATTTGAACTTGGTTGGTCAAATGCCAGACATGTGCACTTTACTCCAGGCAGAAGAAAAGTTGGCAAAAGAAATAAAGAAAGAAAAGCAAGATAAAAGAGCAGAGAACCAGTAACTGCATGCTCATAGTCTCTGATATGAGAATTCAGGCAAGGAATTAGGCATGGAGTGGAAAGCACTGTGGAAGGTATAAAACCCTCTGAAGAAGCCTGAGTATTTAGCAATCCTTGAATCAAATCAACATGCCACCAGGGTATTTGAAGTGTAAAGTGTTAATCTATAAAAAATAAAATCATACAATAATTATGCACACAAGGTCATTTAATGGTGGTGAAGAAAAGTATATACACTGACCTACACACATACATACATACACTCAAACATAAAGAGAAAACAGAGAACAAAGAATAAGAAAAAGTGTATGACAGCTAAATTTACTTCATGTATCGCAAAAAAATGCAAAAAATATTTGTGACTGATGCAAAGCAATTTCCATTGTAGAAAAGGAACATTTCACAGAAAACTTTGGCAAAGAAAATGCATTCTGTATGAAATCATTTCTCACATTTCTAAGAAGATATAAATTAATATGCAAAAAGCACCAAGAAAAAAGTGAATGATTTTCAAATTTTCATGAAATCAATATACATCTTAAATTCATCATTTTATACATATTCTGCAAACAGTATTACTTCCCAGTTTGGGAGAAAACAAAATTCAAAAGGTGCACTTTAGAGTATGGCAAAGATCTTTTAATCAAACAACAACAAAAATGTTCTTGAGGAAAAGCAACAACTATTAAATTATGATCATTACAAATTACTACTGCTTTTAATATCTGTAACAGCACATATACCAAATTCAGGTAAGAAAACTTTCTCAGTGCTATTGAAAACCAACTGGAAAGCTCCTTTTAACTTCTAATTAAAATTTAAGTATAGAGAACAAGGTTGAAAGCACCTATTTTATGAACTCTGAGGATCTCATTTTAGAAAAGACAACACAGAGGTCTAACCCAAATCCTTTTTGTTGTTCTGTCCACTGAATTAATGGGCTAATCAGGGTACGAAGCCAAGTTATTTCTTTGCCAAAAACAGTAAAAGAGCAATTCCTTGAGAGACGTTTCTCTATTCTGCACTCAGTGTGGTGCTCAGCCTTTGGGGAAGGCTAAGTACTAAGTACAGGACTTTTTCTGGCAAAAAGTAGAGTGGACACAACACCAGAAGTCAATAAGCCTGCAACGTAAATAAGCAAACCTAAGCAAATAACGTCATTTTTTTCTTTAATCTTCTCTTTTTTTTTTTTTTTTTTTTTTGGTGGTACTGGGGTTCCTGGAAGCCCTTCTACCTCCGGGCTACACTCCCAGACCTATTTTTACATTTTTTTATTTGGAAACAGGGTTTCCTAAGCCAGTGCGTGATCCTCCTGTCTCTGCCTCCCAAGCGCGGGGATTACAAGCGTGCGCCACCACGCTCGGCAATCTTCTCATCTTTTAACTGAGATGACTGGACCAGATTTGGTTTAAGTAAATCGATTCTTTTCTTCTCATCATCTCCCTTTTACTGATGATGACTGCTGGGCATGAAGGAGGCTGCTTTGTGTTCACTGGGAAGAAATACTTTGATCAAGTAGCAACGTCTGCCATAGGCAAGCTGCAGTAAAAATGTTGCTTCTTTGGTGTATCTGTGCTAGATAATCATTGGGTGTCCTTTCAACTCAGATGACTGGTAAAATGAGAAATAACATTCAACCATTCTGAAAAGCAATGGCCATAAAAAGCTATGGACCTGAGTTTTGCATCTATAAAATTATAAATTTATTTCGGATGACATCTAGTGTCTCTTAAAATACAACATTCTATATTTCAGGATGGAAAATATTTTATATGTCTCTTCATTGCTATGTAGCGATGATTATAGCAAAGATTAATGATTATATTGGCCAATGTTAAGTATTATTTGAATGCCATGTACATAGTTATTCACGTATACATACACAGCCATGGTCTCCTGAGACCCTCTGACAAATTGATCAAGACTCTACCCGATTACTATTTAGGGACCAGATGCAGAGAAGAGATGGAGAACTAGATTTCTCCTTGGACAGACAACTCAGGTGGAAGGACAGCCGCACAGAACTGACCCCCAAGCTCTCCTCAGATTTTTCTTGAATGTGCTACTGAACTACTTTCTAGTACCAAAGACAGAACAATGTTCTACTATTTGCAAATACATTATGAAATAAACCACATTTTAGCCTTAGGGACAGTCATTCCTGAAGTCTCACATCCAGAGTACGTTCCTTCAAAGACAGTCCATATTTAACAGAAGAGAGGTGATAAATATTACCCAGAACCTCATAACACAGATTTATAGGTTGGAAGGAAAACAGTTTGTAGCTAAAGTAGTTCACATTTTTCTCAGGAATGCAGGAATGGATATAAAATGATAGTGAGAAAAACACCTACCAAGGTGTAAAGTCCAAAGAAGCCTTGAATAATAAAGAGAAAGCTATAAATTCAATTTGAAAAAAAGTAGAGAGCACCACCAAACTGCAAAGGGTGGCAGGCTCCACCACTAAAGGAATCTTTGACTCTGAAAATGTCAGAAAGCTGAGGTGCTGCAAAACATTTCCCCAAAGTTTATAACAGCATGCCCCATGGTTACACTACTAAAATCTGTCACAACAAATTGTGATTAGTGTTCATTTGATGAATAAAAGCTTAAGATGAAGTAATTTTATGGAGACAATGGCTAGAAAAAAACACGTTTGTTGTTGTTAAATAAAATGTGCATAAAAGAAACCAGTGACTAGATTTTTTTGATTAAGCCAATAAGAGAAACTGATAAAAACTTAACCAGGGTAAGTTGTTTGCCAAATTGAGCCTCACCAGGAAAATAATGAGTTTTAAATGATTTACCCTAGTGCACTGGGATTATTGAAGCACTGGGGAACCACGAAGTATTGCACTCTGCCAAGAAAGCTAATGTTTAAGGTGCCTTGGATACCAGGTATATAATGTAGAGTTGTTAATTTTTTACTTTTTGAGGGGTGTCTGGAGATGGAACCCAGGGGCATTTGACCTCCAAGCTACACCCCTGTCCTATTTTTTATTTTTTTTTTATTTTGAAACAGGGTCTCCCTAAGTTGTGGAGGGCCTCACTAAGTAGCTAAGCCTGTCTGTGAACCATGATCCTCAGCCTCCCCAATGCTGGGATTACAAGTGTGTGTCACGAAACCCAGCTTATAACGTAGGGTTTTAACTGAACCCTACATATGTAAAAATACAGTAAACTACATTTCTTGATTGAATATATAAGCAGACATATCTTCACATTTTAGTTTATTGAAAAGATTACCTATTTGATAATTTTCTTTCACTCTATTTTTTAAGTCTCTTGCTTACATGTCAGATCTGAAAAACAATCATGACTTTAAAAACATTTGTACCTTTTATTTTATAGTAATACATTGTTACATATTATTAAAATTTTACAGTATTTTAAGACCTCTTGCAAATCAACAATAAAATAACAAATAACCCACTTTAGAAAATGGGAAATGGACTTGAACAGACATCTATCCAAAAGAGATAAAGAATATGGCAAATTGCATGAAAAGATTCTCAAATAGGCATTAGAGAAATGCAAATCAAAACTACAAGATACCACTTCACTCCCACTATAATTTTTATTTAAAATTTGAAAAATGAAAAGTGCTGGTGAGGCTGTGGAGAAATATAATCCTCATATATAGCTTTTAAAAATATAAACTGGTTGCTCAAAAAGTTACTAGAAATGTAGAATTACAATATAATAACAACTCCATTCCTAAGCATAAATATACCCACTAAAGTTGAAAATAGGTACTTAAGCAAAACTTGTACATTAATGTCCATGGCAGCACTAATCATAGTAGTCGATCTAGTGGGTAAATGGAAAAATAAATTATGGTGTATAACACTGAATATTATTCAGTCACAAAAGGAGTGAAATAATGATGCATGCTATAATATAGAAAATATTATACTTAGTGAAAAGGCCCCAAAGCTAAAGGTTACATACTGTATGATCCCAGTTACATGAAATTTCCAGAACAGGTAAATTAATAAACATAGAAAGCAGGCCAAAAGCTAGGAGGGGAAAATGAGTACAGGATTTGCTTTTGGTGTGGTGAAAGGTTTTGAAACCTGATATAGGTAGTGGTTGTGCAAAACTAAAAAAGTACTAAATGCTACAAAATTTATATGTGGTATATTTTTAAAATGTTAATTCCATGTTACATGAATTTCATGCCAATATTTAAGTTTATAACCGATTTCCCAAAACACTATTATACATGATAATAAAAAAAATGATGGGAGTGGGGCGTGGTGGTGCATGCTCATAAATCTAGTATCTGGGAGTCTGAGACTGAAAGATCGCATGTTCAAGGACAATCTCAGCAATTTAGTGAGGCTCTCAGCAACCTAATGAGACCCTGTTTCCAAATAAGAAGTAAAATCAGTCTGAAAATATAACTCTGAGGTAGAATGCTTCTGGGTTCAATTTCCAATAACACACACACACACGCACACACAAAATGGCGTCATGACAAATGAGTGAAAACGAGTTTTAAAAGGAAATGTTGGCCACTGGCTAAATTTAAGAATTAAGACGAATAATGATGTTAACAAATTACAACACATTGTGACAAAATGAATTCACTAGTCCTTACTGTTACTAAGCAAAATTCTTACAGGAGAATGCCAACTAATAAATAAAAAAAGAATGACAGAGTTAGAAATAACCATTTTTGCAATACCATGCTGGTAGTGATCTAGGCAAGAATCATTAGTTAAAACTATTTCATTAAAGTTTATTAGAAATAATATACTCACAATACATTAATACCCCAAACAAACAACAACCAGTTTACAGTGTAGAAATCTGATGGACACTACCTTTGCTTAAGGAATCATTATTGATCAGTAAAACTAGCATCTTGTGCTTCTTGATAGGAAGCACCTATATGGTATTGACTTAAAAATGCATAACCCCATCAGATATAATGAAATTATCAATACCAATCTCAATACCATGTACAGGGAAAGAAAGAATAAGGAAGTGGTAGGGGGGACTCACCAAGTGCTATGTGCATGTATCTCCCTATCACTTGGAATTTCATTCTGATGTGAGACTATAATGCACAAATAAATAAAGGTCATAGAAAAAAATTAAAATAAGGAACATGCTACAGAATTCAAAAGATTTCAGTTGCATGAAAGACAAACTGGAAACTTTCACCTTAAAGAAGTTTAAAGAGCTATGATAACCAAACACAATGCATGATCCAAAGAAATGGTTGTAGAGAACATCACTGGAACAATTGATAAAGTTTAAATATGGAATACATTTTAGATAACAGTATTGTACTGATGTTAAGTATACTGAATTTGATAATTATACTTTGCTATGTATGATAACAACTTATTAGAAAAGATTTTTTTTTTTTTTTGTGGTACTGGGGTTCCTGAAAACCCTTCTACCTCCGGGCTACACTCCCAGACCTATTTTTATATTTTTATTTGGAAACAGGGTCTCTTAAGCCAGCGAGGCTGGCTTCCGCTTCCAACCTGTGTGATCCTCCTGTCTCCACCCCCTCAAACGCAGGGGATTACAAGCCTGCGCCACCATGCCCGGCTAAGAAAGGATTTTAATAAATTTACATTCAAGTGAGTCAACAATAATGACACTAATTAAAGTAACAATAATGTAGTAAGAGAAAGAAACAGTAAATGTATCGAAGTGTTATCAACTGAGAATATTGATAACACTATACTCTTCCTGAAACTACCTATATATACTCGTCTTATAACTTTTCTACAAGTTTGAATTTTTTAATATTAAAAACTAATGCATTAAAATTAGTGTATCTAAGTTTTTTTTTTCCTTTTAGTTCTGTGTTCTTGTACAGGTGAGATACTGAGTTTTTAGCCATTTTCTTCTCAGAAACATGAAATCGGCAATGAGAAGTCTCATTTGCTTATCAAGTCGGCTACTTGCCAGTGCACGGTTCTTCCTGCAGCATCCTTTTTACTGCTATTCTGAGTCCATTCTTAGGAGTCAAATGTATGAGACTGCATCGCTTCCCTGAGAGGTATCTTCTGTTAACTGTCATTTGCTGAGGTAGAGCTTGACCTTCAATGTTGTTGTGTTTGTGCTACCAGTCACACAGCAGAACATTGCAACTCAGAAAGATAATACTTATTTCTAATGGTCTGTATACCAACTTCCTTTAATTATTAATCCCTGGCTTCTTTGTAGGGAAATTTGAAAAAATATTTTCTTTGGGATAAATTGTTGCATACAAGTGTATACCCTGTATATTTATAGGCCAGTCCTCTGCTTCTCTGTTCCCTGGTATTTCCCTAAAATCTAGAACAGTGTCCAAGCTCTGATATCTGGTTATTCACATAAAAATTATTTTCGTGCAGCACCTACTTCCTGGATTCTGCATTTGTTGCCCAGTGATTTTTGACTATTGAACTATAGATGCTCATAAAAGATTAGAGGTAGAAGAGACCTCAGAGACAACCAGATTTAATCCCTTTATTTTAGAGATAAAGAAATAAGGCCCAGAAAGGTTAAAAATCCTACTCATACTAATACATTAAATTGAGGTCAGAGCTATAATAAAATGCCTAGTTTCTTCACTTCTTGATGTAATCTTTCTACCTACTGTGATGCCTTACCAAATAGTTCAGGGGCTCTCCTTTAGCTGATTATTGCTTTAAATGTTTGAGAGAATTTATAGAATAATAAATCGTTTTTCATAAACACTATGCACATAATAAACTTTCAAAGCAAGATTTATTTCTAGCAATGTTGAAGAAGCTTTATTTCTTATGGCTCAGAGCAAAACTCAGTTAATCTTGGTCCCATGTAAAATACATGGGCACATGAGGCATATCTTTAGTCCTCTCATTTTTGGGACATATTTCTGCTTAAATGCTTGTTACTCTGCCAGCTAACTAGAAGAATCTGAACAATATTTAGATCACTGGAATAGAGAAGTTGGCTTATAGATACTTCAGCCAGACAGACACTGCTGAAGATGAACATTTCATATTATTGCTTATGGGGCTTTGTTACAATAGAGTGGAGGTATCAGAATCCCAGTTTTTATTAGAATGTTTTATAACTTCCAGAAATGTTTGAATATCAGGCTTTCTTTCGCTACTAGATCTGGCCAAGATTGCAGTCTTATATCAGATTTCAGAAATAAGGGTTGTTTGTAGTACTTTAGGCTATGATCGAAAACCAGAAATGGTGAAAATCTCTAGAGAAAATCTATTTGTAAAGAATCTTAAGAATGAGGAAATCTGGGAGATTTCAGCCATATGGAATAGACTGATAAACATCATTCAAGGGAATGATGGAGATCAAAGTTCAATTAGAATGGACTGAAAGGACTGTGGAGCTGTGGTGACCAGGGCTATCAGGCAGTAAGTTCAAGAAGTCTGACTGTAATGGGAGTGGGAAAATGTGCTGGCTGTATTTTTAAACAGCTTGTTTTTAAGCTCTTATAAGTTTTATTTATAAATATCAGAAATCTGTATTAGTAGTTGCCAACGTGCTGGTCAATAATTCTGTTTTCATAATACTCACTAAAATTGCAGGAATATTCAACACTGTTAAATATACTTTATTTTCTTTGTCTTTCTTTTTTTTATTGGCACTGGGGATTGAACCAGAGGCATTCTACCTCTGAGCTATACCTCCAGCCCTATTTTATTTATTTATTTTTTATTTTGAAACAGGGTCTCCCTAAGCTGCTGAGGCTGGCCGTGAATCTCCATCTCAGCCTCCTAAGTACTGGGATTATAAGTGTGTGCTGCGCCGCTACGCCTGGCTCTGTCTCCCCTGTGCTTGCACAACACAAAGCACTTCTGGATTTTCCTTGCTGCTTTTTTTCTACTTCACATTAAATGAGAGTGTCCCAGGTCACCTCAGAACATACTGTCTTTGTACACCCTTTCTCCAGATTATTTATCTAAAGACATGCTGATCATTTCTAATCATATACCTTTAACTGTAATCTCTACTCTGAGTTCCATTCTTATATATCTAATATGTGATATGTCCATTATTTGGCTGAAAGAAACTCCAAGTTTAACTCACTATTCCAAAAAACACAGACAAAAGAAGTAATGCTTTACTTTTGTCACTATCAATTTAATTGTTTTCCTCAGCCTTCTACTTGATAGCTATCAGAAAACTAAATATACCAAATACGCTATCTGGCTTAAGTCAGGTCTACTCTGATAGTTTGATTGATCATTCAGACAATACTTAAGTTCTCTATGAAGGAAAAAACAAAGCTTTGTCCTTCAAAGAAACCCCTCTTGGCATTAGAGGAGAGGAGTCCTCTGGTTTCATGATGATTTTGTGTATGTATTCACTACTGGCTACTCAGGGTGAGGTCTGTGGACCACCAATCTCAGCATCTCTTGAAGATCCCCAGGGAAGACACCAGGCCTGCTCAACCAGAACGTGCATTTTAACAAGAACCTTGTTTAAGTGATTCACAAATCTGAGAAGCATTGGAGAGCTGACAGCTATTCAGGGTGAGCATGAGTACCACTTGCCTGGCTAACACTCAGAGCTGCAGTGCACACTGTTGTGGGGTTTCATTGAATTGGTCGGTTGGTTGGATTTGGAGGGTTGGTTGGATTCATTTGTTTTTCGTCTACTGGTTTGCTCAGAACCTGGTGGGTTCTTGCAGCAGAATCAGTCTCACATCAGCTCTCTTGGGCAGCAATCCCTTTACTGGCCAATTTCCCTTCTACACAGTATATAGATTAGAAACCAGTCCAACATCTACTGTGTAGACCCTGCCCACTGGCTCTCAACCCAGCATCTGTGGCTCAGGAGAGCTAAACCTGAGGCAGACTTAGGCTGACTTTGTGATGTGGTCAAATTGTGGCAGCATGGTATAAATGTGATATAAAAGCAAAAAGGTGACATTTTAGCAGAGACCTAGGGAATGCTGTTTACTTAATGCACCTAGTCATCTCCTAGCTAAAGCCATGACAGCACTTAGGAAAATACCTCTCTAACGACCTTATTCTATGCCCTCTCCTCTATTTCTTCTCTAAATATCCTTGAGGCAATAAAAGAGGGTCTTAGTGATTGATGGGGTACCTCCTTTAACTAGGGAAAACTACCTGAGCTGACTGACTCATTTCAGCTCAGGTGGAATCAGAAAAATTTTTATCTCAAAACAAAGTTTGGCTTGCCGTATTTGGTCTAGAAGATCACAAAATGGACTTTGTACTAGTAGTTTCTTCTGCTTGTTGCATAATTATGTTTCTGAAAAACAGAACTAAATATCACATTGACTACTTCTTGGAATTACTTCCGTTACAAATTTTAAGCTCCCTTTGGGGAAATGAATAATGAGCTGATGAGGGTGAAGTTTTTTGTTTATTTTGTTTTATGGAGTTGAGCAAAAGATCAAGGCATTTTAAACATTTTTTTTTCTTTTTTTGGTGGTACTAGGGGTGGAACCCAGGGGTTTTCTACCTCCGGGCTATACTCCCAGACCTAGTTTATGTTTTATTTGGAAACAGGGTCTCATTAAGTTGCTGAGAACCTCACTAAGTAGCTGAGGCTGGCTTCGAACCCGTGTGATCCTCCTGTCTCAGCCTCCCAAGCGCGGGGATTACAAGCATGTGACACCACGCCCGGCATTTTAAATACTTTTAAACATGACCTCTTCATTATATGGGAAACACAGAACCCCATTTGGGAATGAGGGCTACTCTCTCATCTCGCAGAATCCTTCTTCTTTGTTAACAGCACCACCATCAACCTAGATAGCTCCACCAGGTAGGCAACATCACTGTTCATTACAATGTGGAAGTCTTGCTTAAATCATTTTTTTCTATGCCCCTTACAGTGCATTAGCAGTCCTCTTAGGTCTAAATTTTAAAAGGCTTTGGAATCCCAGCATCTCTCACTATCTCTTCAGCTACCATGGAAGTTCAGTAATCATTGTGTGCCTCTCCCCCTAACTCTTACCCACCTCTAGCCAATTCTCCATACAATATACTAGTGAATTTTCACATGGTGAATTAAAAAATTATAAGTAAAATAACATCTATATACTACTTTAGACCATCTTCTGGTGCACCATTACAATGAGAATATAATTCCTTTCCATGGTTTGCAAGAACAGATCTCAGCTTTAGACGTTACTCAGACTCCGGGGCCTAACAACTCCTCTTTCTTAACTTTTATGCACAATGTTTTTTTCTGTCCTTAGAATATAGAAAGTTCTTCCTGCCTTAGGACTTTTGCACATACCTAGAATCTGGAATCCTCTGTCTTTGTTTCTGGGCCTGATGGACCTTTCTTTCTTCCTTCCTTCCTCCTTCCTTCCCTCTCTCCTCTCCTCTCCTCTCCTCTCCTCTCCTCTCCTCTCCTCTCCTCTCCTCTCCTCTCCTCTCCTCTCCTCCTCCTCCTCCTCCTCCTCCTCCTCCTCCTCCTCCTCCTCCTCCTCCTCCTCCTCTTCCTCCTCCTCCTCCTCCTCCCTCTCTCTTTCTGAGTTAATGGGGATTGAACCCAAAGGCATTCTATCTCACAGCTATACCCCCAGCCCCATTTTTATTCTTTATTTTGAAACAGGGTCCCACTAAGTTGTAGAAGGCCTCATGAAGTAGCTGAGGCTGAGTGCAATCCTGCGATCCTCCTGTTTCAGCCTCCCAAGTACTGGAATTAAAGCATGTGCCACCATGCCTGGTGTATGAACTCTCCCTTCAACATTCATGTGCGAGCTCAGACTTTACCTTTTTAGGGTGAACTCTTTAATATTGCTTGTCAACCATCCCTTTTCATTAGTCACTAAACTATTACCTTGTTTTTTTTTTTTATAACAACACATATTAATATCTGGAATCTTTACTTGCAAGTTTATAACTGCCTACTTATCACCTACCTCCTACATCCCCTCAACAAATAAATTGTCAGAAACCAGCAAATTTTTTTCACCTCTCTATTTCCAGCACCTAGAAAAACACTTGAACAGATGTTCAAATATATATCTTACATGAATGAATACTTGCATAATCATGGCAGAAAGGAGACTCATAGTGCTATATTAATCTGATAGAAACTACTAGGAAAGCAATCTGTAATACTTATCAAGATTCCTAAAAAAGACCAAATATTTTGGTCTAGAAAGCCACTTATAAGAATCTTATCCTGTGGTGTATATTACTGTATTATTGAATATTAGCATGCAATATAAAAATTAAGAAAGAAAGGTTTCTGTCCATTATTTGGAAAATGGATCAATTCTATGGTAATAATATGTACCTAATGGTAATAAAAATTATTTTATCTTTATGATATTTTTTTTGTGGTGCTGGGGATTGAACTCGGGGGCACTGTACTTCCAAGCTACACTTTCCAACCCAATTTTTTATTCTTTATTTTGAAATAGGGTCTCACTAAGTTGAGAAGGGCCTCACTAAGTAGCTGGCCATGAAGCTGATCTTCCTATCTCAGCCTCCCAAATACTGGGATTACAAGCTTGGTATAGTTTTTTTTTTTTTTTTTTTTTTTTTTGGTGGTACTAGTAGTGGAATCCAGAGGCTTTCTACCTCCGGGCTATACTCTCAGACCTTTTTTATATTTTATTTGGAAACAGGGTCTCACTAAGTTGCTGAGAGCCTCACTAAGTAGCTGAGGCTGGCTTCGAACCCATGCGATCCTCCTGTCTCAGCCTCCCAAGCGCTGGGATTACAAGCGTGCGCCACCACGCCCGGCTGAGCTTGGTATAGTTTTAAAATGCAGAATGTTTTCTCTCATGTAAGGACAAAATATGTATGAAGGCATATCAAAGTGTATGTCAAGCCTCTTTCAGTGCACAAATGCTTTCTTCTCTGACTCATTCTCTTTGATTTTCCCAAATTTTCTGATAAAGCTATGCTAATTTTAGATATATTCATTTACTTAAGTACTATAAAAGAAATCAAAATCAATACCTTTTTAATTAAATATAACTTTTCCCTAAACCTACTCTTCCTAAACATATTATATAATAGACATTCATTTATTTACATTTAAATTATATATTTTAATCATCCTTCCCATTTTATCTGCATTGAGAATGAAAATTTTGACTTGAGGCCTAATAAAATGTTTTAAGCTACATATGAGATACTTAGTAATTCAAAACATAGGTATGCTTGAATGTGCATATGAAAGACTATAACTTTTCAAACAATTATTAAATGAGCTTCTAACTTTGAAGTTATAGATATATACAAATAAACTGAGTAATAATTCAATTCTATGTTTTTTGGTCAAGTTATAATTTTTTTTAGGGTGAAGGCATTTTATTTTAGTATGAATGAACACATTTCTGAGGATTCTGCATCTTTCCTATACAAATCATACTAATGATGCATTATCATATTTACTTTTGTTGTCTTTATTTTTTCATTTTATGTGGATCATATTGAAAATGGCATACATTCAGACAGTGCTCGGTGTCCTCCCCCCACAGCCCCTCCCTCCCAACAATGAGTGCCCAGGTTGACCATGCTACATTCACACTTTTACACATATTAGAATATAGCTCCTCCATTAATCAACCTCAGCCTTCTTCCTCTCCTACCCTTCCATTCTAGCTTTGCTTAGGTTCCCCCTCCATTATCTGGATCCCCTCTGGTATCCTCAATACTCCCTAGTTTGGGCATATTAGAGAAAACATATATCCCTCCTCTTTCTGTGCTTGGCTTATGTCACTTAACATAAATGTTCTCCAGGTCTTTCCATCTTCTTGCAAATGATATGACTTTGTTCTTCTTTATTGCTGAGTACAATTCCATTGTGTGTATTTCCCATAATTTTCCAATCCATTCATCTGTTGATGGAGACCTAGGTTGGGTCCATATTTTGGCTATTACAAAGTGTGCTGCTATAAATATGGGCATGCATATGTGACTGTGGTTCTCTGATTTCAACCCCTGTGGAAAGATACTCAGGAGTGGTATAGCCACTGGGTATCTTATGGTGGAGTCATTTATATGGTGGATCCATTCCCAATTATAATTTTTGATCTACTAACAAATTTTAGTCTTCAAAACTTCTCCAAATAGGACGATTCTTGGTGTTAATTGAAATGTATGATTGCTACAACAGACTGCAGATCTTATTGCTTCAGGCAGAAACAAAATTATAATGAATATCTGATGTTTCATGGTACCTAGAGACATTTGGAAAGCTCTCCCATTAAGAGAATGAACTACAAATATAACCACTGCAGGTCTAAAAGAAAGTAAAGGATATTTGACAGAAAGATTTGACTCAAACCTTTCACTGCAAAGGATACAACACATACACCCACCAAACACATAACACACACACACACACACACACACACACACACACACACACAGAATGTTTCAAAAAGAATTGGATGTGGTTAAAAAGATGTGGAAAAATTAGAATTTTTTAGCTAAGTATTATTTTCTTAAAAAGGTAAACAATAGCTGTTTTCATCATTTAACACTTAAACCAGGCTAAGGGTCATCAATAAATGCTAAATTTTCCTCATACCAAACAATTTGGTTCAAGTTCCTATTACCAAATGCCTACTATAGACCAGGTATTGTGCTGAGTCTAAGAATACAAAAATACAAACATCTTGGTGTCTCCAAACCCTGACAATATCACCTACAAGGTAGTAATGCAAATTAATTTTGAAAATAGACATTTTAGCCGAGCGTGGTGGTGCACGCTTGTAATCCCAGCACTTGGGAGGCTGAGACATGAAGATCGCACAGGTTCGAAGCCAGCCTCAGCAACTTAGTGAGGTTCTCAGCAACTTAGTGAGACCCTGTTTCCAGATAAAATATAAAATAGGTCTGGGAGTATAGCCCTGAGGTAGAAAAGCCCCTGGGTTCCATCTTCAGTACTACTACAAAAGAAGAAGGAGGAGGAAGAGGAGGAGGAGGAGGAGGAGGAAGAGGAGGAGGAGGAGGAGGAGGAGGAGGAGGAGGAGAAAAAGAAGAGAAAGAAAAGAAAGAAAATAGAAATTTCATAAGAAGTCTTTTTTTTTTTTTTTTTTTTTTTTTTTTTTTTTTTTTGCGGGTCTGGGGATGGAACCCAGGGGCATTCGACCTCCAAGCTACACTTCACTGCCCTATGATTTTTTATTCTTTATTTTGAAACAGGGTCTCACTGAGTTGCAGAGGGCCTCACTAAGTAGATGAGGCTGTCCGCAAACCGGGATCCTCCGGTCTCAGCCTCCCGAATGCTGAGATTACAAGCGTGCGCCACCATGCCTAGATTCATAAGAAATCTTCATAATAGAAGAATTATCTAGTCTGCAACCCTGATACCTGAACTGTTAAACATAAATTGTTTCATTGGCACATCAGAAGACTGGTAATCAAAACTAGTGAGGATATTATTGATAGGATAAGTATTTGTGTAGTTTCATACGAATAAACTTTCTTTTGCTTATGGTTTCAAATCTAGGAGCTTTTAGTGATGTTGTGATCCTCCATTTAATGCTAGAAAATAACTCAATCCTCACTCAAGTCTACCAAGTGGGGCATTTGTAAAATTTAGTCATGCAGAAAATCTGAAAAAGATATATACTTAAACATATGTTTATTAAAAATGCATGACTGCCAATATACTTAAGAGGACTACAGGGAAAAAGGAAAGGTTAAAAATACGACTTTGTATTAAAACTATTGGTTTTTTACATTTTCACTTTTATTCTATTGATCTGTAAGAATACAAGAATAAAGAAAAAACCCTATATTTGCTTATTATGCTTAATTCTAGGTTTTAGACATTTCGGCACCTCTTAATAATACTGGTGATCCCAAAAAAAGACCTGAGTAGTCTCCACACATAGGAGCTGTCCACAGTGCAGTGCCCAAGCTCTGGGCCAGGAGTTCAAAGATCTCGTTCAATCTTGAACTCAGTGCAGAGAAGCCACCTACCTGCCATGACTGCAAGCAAAACAGTAAAGAGACAAATCTTTACAAACTTGTTAATTTCTGCATGTATGGAGTAACTGATGTGTTGATGCATCTCCTGTTTGCTGAAAAAAAAAATAAATAAAGTAGCTCAAAAGAGGATAATACCTCCCTCCTCTGAATTTCTATATTGTGTAGAGGTGGCAACCTCTGATGATGGGGGGGGGGTCTATGTAGCACTTTAAGAAATGTCAACTAGACATTTCTTAATGTCTAGGGGGATGAAAAATAGACCATAGTCAGAGCCCCATAAATCCCACTTATAGGGTGAGGAAGAATAAAAAAAATCAACTGAGTTTCCAAGCAGGAGTTGGAGAGTGGAGGGCAACCTCCTTAGAAGCACTGTTTTCTCACTCCCCGCCGGAATTGGAATTGCATTAAATGACACCCAGCACCAGTTTGCAGTAGCCATTCTGAATTTAACAGCGATAATTTGGAGGCTACAAACTGAAGTCTGACTCTGAACATGTGTTTGTTTATTGGCACCGAGATAGCACTGCACCATGCAGTTTCAAAGAAAACACAGCAAATCTAGATTAATATGGGAATCCATATTTTGTCCTTCCTGTGCTGTACGTCACCCTTCTTTGTGAGACCCTAACAAGAGCCGGATTAAGGTCAGAAGAACATCTGGTTTGCTTATTTTGATTACGTGGGCAGGCAAAGGAATTTGCTTTTATAACAGCGAAATAACTTGGAATGCAGCAAAAATCAATGCACCTTCTGTCTCGTGGCATGTTATTACAGTGCGACGCTCTGTGAATGCGTGGTGGCATTTTCAAGCATTTTGTGCCCCCCTCATTTCTTTCCCGGCTCCATAATGCAATCCTCCTGGTTTGAGCACTAGACTTCAAATGAGACATCTATTCAGAGCATGTTCAGACAAAACGAGTGGTTTCCTTAGTAATGGAAACTATGTGAAAGCCTCCGGCACAGCCCTCCAGCCAGCCAGGCTTCTCCCTGAGTTTGGGGTTCACACTTGGGCTCGCAGTGTCTATTATAAAGCTGGAGAGTACCCTCAGAGTCTGGACTGACCAAAGTACTGGATATTCACTGTATATATAATTAAATGTACCTTTTAAAATTGTAAGGGTATAAGAAGTACATCTTAATGTACTTAATATAAGCTTAATGGTGAGGGTTAATTGCTCATTTTCTGAATCATGTCTATGGAATAGAAAGAAAAATAAATGATTTTGCAAGAGAGACATATGTTCTTCTTTTGTTCGATCATGTTTTAAACATTCCCTTACCTTAAAAAGTTAAGCTTGTCATATTCTTTTTCTGTCTCTGCCTAAAGGCTGTTTCTTCTGATTTTCCTGTTTTCTGCCAGCAATTGTCCTCAAGAAAGCTTTGAAATTCTGTTGTTAAGACAGGGTTCTTTTTATAGTCACAATTGTGACTATAAAATCAAAAAGAAAATAGTGGTTACCAATGTAGAGTAGTATACCAGTGTTGAAGAGCTTTCTGCATGTGGTTCTATTTATCCATTTGCTTAGTTTCAGAACAATGTAAAACTTAAGGAAAAAAGCTGGTTCTCTAACTGATACTGCCATTGTCTTTATCTCAAATATTGACTGACAAAGACTGTCAAAATCAGACAACTGTCCAGAAAAAAATGTGAAAATTATCAAAAATTATCTCATTTTAACATATGCTTGCCTTTGAGGATAACAGTTAATAGATACTCTCATCTATACCAATCATACAATTTGGAAGATAGAAATATGGCCAAATATTTTGAAGTGAGAAAAGTGGAGTACAACCAAATCATGTTGACATTCTACCAGGAATGCGTTGTTTCATTGTGGTTACAAATAAGCAAACAGAGGAAGTAAAAACATGCTCTAGAATATTCAAGGGTGAGGAGAAAAAGGGCTGTAGATGATATAGGGTGAGAAGAAAATATAGTTTTAAGAGTGTGGGTCTGAGAGTCTGATTTATATGTAGCCCTAGTTTCTCACTAGTTTGGTGACTATTAAAGTTAACCAACCCCAGTTTCCTGTTTGGTGAAAAGGGGAAAGTCCCTGGGTGCTTCACAGCATTGTAAAAATGAAATTAAATGTATGCAGCACTCGCCAAGCATCAGTGTCTTTCACACAGCTGCACACAGCAAATGCTATTTATTATTATTCTAGGTATTGTTATTATTTCAGCATACATAATTTCTGCATTTGCATTGCAATACATATTTCAAATTATGATCTATCCCATTGTGTTTTATGGATAGCTGAAGGAAAATCATTTGTATTTCCCTAAACAACAGCAATAATAAAATATAACAAAAAGAACACCAAGACTAAATTTGCTATCAAAGAGAATATTGCCTCTCCATCCTTGATAGCAGTGAGTGTTAATTTTTTTTCCAGAATTTGTGATGGAGTTTTCCTCATGACCCACATTCACCATATCAGTTCTCTATGTAATGAAAACAAGGTATCTCTGATCTAGCTGGCCATGTATTATGGCTAGTTGTCTCATGCAAATACCAAAGTGTAACCTTGCTTTCATTTATACTTGTCTATACATCAGAGTTATAGATTTAAAAACTTAATGATGCCATCCTTAAACACTTTGCAGTATCCCTTCTCTATCAAAGCTCTACTTAAAATTCGTTCATTCAACCATTTTTTTCAACAATATATTTAGATCAATTTCTCTGTGTTATGAGTGGGCCCAGAGGCAAAGCACGAAGCTCAGCCTTTCATAACAGGGAACAGATTTCCAAGAAGAAGGAATCATGGAACACAACTTGAAAGAGTGAACAGTGGGAGAAAGGCAGCCTTGCTAAGGACACACGTGTATTCTATGTATATTTAGCTTTGCTACAGACTATATTATAAAAGAAGAAAACGACTGACTAGAGGGGATGAGCCTGGAAGCAGGGAAGTTAGAAGAAATTGTGGCAACTAAAGTAAGAGATGATGAAGGCCTAGCAGATGGAACACATAGCTCAAAAAAATTTGGGAGTAAAATCAGCAGCATTCACTAACTGGTTGAATGCAGGTTCTAAGGCAGAAGAAGAGTCAAAGGACTTTAGGCTTCTTTGAGTAACTAGGTAGTAATATTACAAAATAAATAAAAAGTAAAAGCAGAAAAGCCAGTTGAGAGGTGAACTTAAAAGGTCACTTTTAGACATATAGCGTACAAAGTGTCTGAGTTCATTAAAGTAGAGATATTTTTAAGAGAGTTGGAAGGAGGGAGGGAGGGAGAGATAGAACAAAATTATATTTGCAAGAAGAGTGATATAGGTATGAGAATAATACATATATATATATATATAATATAAATCACAGAGATTATATTAACGAATGGAACATGTAAAGGACAGTGGAAAGAAATTTAGGATTAATACCTAAGAGGTATATGAGCTCACAGTGATAGCAGACAGAAGGTGCAGGCAAACTGAGAATGAGCTGGAGACGTAGTGTTGAGAACCAAATCGGGGGTCACTGATGAGATTCCAAAGTAAAATTTCAGTGGCAACCATTAGATTAGAAACTAGATAATAATATACTTTCAAAGTAAGGAGAAAGTGGTCATGTGGTTGTAGCAAATGTTAACCGCTCTTTCAAGGAACTTACTGAGAAGGATACAGATGGAAAGGTGGAAAAAAGGTACAAGCTGAAGGGAGGATTGTTGCCCCTTTTACTATGAGTAAAAAATTAAGCTTGCCTATAAATTTTGTGAAAATACATCAAATGTAGAGTAGAACTGGGAGTAAGGCTGCAGGAGGAAAAATACTGAAAATACAAAAGTATACAAATTTGAAGGAAGAAAGGGAAGAACAAAGGGCTTGGGAATGAGAGAAAATCCCATCCTTTGAGATTAAAAAATAGAGTTAATAATGAGTTGGAATAAAGACATATTGGTAGGCTGGGAAGTTGGTAAGTTGTAAAATTCAGAGATTTTGTAGCTGAAGACATAAAGCAAAAAAAATAAAGTCATAAGGAATGACATTTCTCTAAGAATAGTCAGTGATCGAGAAGAAATGTAAATGAAGTGATAAAGTTTGGAATTATCCTTGAAGAAAATGGGGTGAAGGATGACTTAAGACAAATAGAAGGTGAAGGGTATTGATGAAGACCAAGCTGAAAGACAGTATGTGCCCCCACTGTGGAAACACTCTGGCTCAAGGGACAAGGGGCAAAGAACAGAGATCACAGTGTGGTCCAGGGGTTCTCATTGGACAGGGATGGTGGAAGATGAGAGCAAATAATGAAGGTGATTGGAAAGTAGTTTTGATGGTCAACATTAGGACAGAGGAAAAGAAGAGAGATGACATGACCAGGAAGGAATTGGCCTCAGAACTTAAGGTATTTGTAGTATCAGGAAAGCAGACATAGGGGAAGAAATATTTTAAATTAGCCTGATGGCTAGATGGCTATGGTGAAATGCAAAGTTCTGATATCAGGACTTCAGATGTAAAATAAATTCCAGTTATCAGTAACATGAAGGGAATGTCCCTGGAAATGGATCTCTGAAACAAAGGGATAGTGTTAAGTTATTTTCATTTTTGAAGACTCAGTATTGGCTTGTCAGTTTTACATATAAAATTGGAAATCTCTTAAGAATTTTGCAGTAGTTCAGGTGAAAGAGAATATTGTTCACCAAATATCAAGCCTCAGACCTTCTGAGGGGTAGGCAGGTGAGAGGCAAAGTGGGAAGGCAGAACACTGGACAGATGATGAATGAATTGGAGTCATACTAAGGAGCCAGAAGAAATTCAAAAGCATGATACTCCATGAACACACATGTGCACAGGCACACACACACAATGCAACCAGCCTTACGAGGTGGGAAAATGAGTGGTCTCCAAGCAGAGAGGCCTACAAAAATAATCAGGTCCTGAAAGAGGTTAGATTTCAGTTAGGGAAGGAAATAGAAGACCACATCTGGGAAGTGGTTGAAAGGATAGCAAATCTTCTTATAGCTGAGCAATAGGAAAAGTGAAAAGAATTGGAAGAATCCACATAGTCCTAGTAGAATGTGTTAGGATTGTAAGCTAGAGTTGAAGACAATTTTAAGATTTAAGGCTAAAAATTCAGCAGTGGTGTCAATATAGAGTGTAGGTACAAAAATCTCCCATCTGTCATCCTTACACTAGCTGCAGTGAGTAGCTTTCATTCTTGAAAACACCTTCCCTACTCTAAAAGGAATAGCTCTGTGAATGATCACTAAAAGATTAGACAAAGATCTTTAGCTCTGGGCTTCCTATACCTTCCATCAATGAAGAAAGAGAATCCAATGAGAATGATAATAGCCACCTTTGTTCTATCTAGCAGAAGTCAAGTAAAAATGACATAAAATATTCATGGAAATTTAAATGATCCTTTAACTTCTAGATCGTGTAATATAACTAGATGCCTAAGTGTTTTACTGACAAGTATTATCCTCCTCAGAAATTACTGCCTTATTCTCTTACTTGGATGCAAACTAATCAATTTCATTAGCCCACCTTTGCAAAAGAACTCATAGCAGAGCAAAGAAGGCACCATCAGACTGTGCATAAAAATATTGTACCAGAAGAAAAGTTTCATCTCAGACCCTCTTAATTCTTAACTTTTGCCTATAACTTATTTGAAATTACATGCCATCTTAGTTCCCGAAGTTTAATTTTTGTCAATAATTTAGATGAATCTTCATAGAGTTATATGAATCCAACTGTATTTAATTAGCACTAATCAAAGAAGATGAAAAAGAGGAAATGATCAGCAAAGGAAAAGTCCAGGTCAAGAGATACACTCAATTCTCTCATAATGAACAGCTCTGTTATGAGTTGTCTCATGTGTAACTAAAGTCACAAATCTGACAAAATAGCATCTTTAGGGTCTTGAGGTGACTCTCAAGTTATTTTAAGCAAACATCCTTCTGATTTTACTCAAGTCTTTGGAACAAAATGAATGCACAAAAGGCAGTAGCAAATTATTCCTTTAGCAATTCAATCTTTTTTTGTGTGTGTGGTACTGGGGTTCCTGGAAACCCTTCTACCTCCGGGCTATACTCCCAGACCTATTTTTATATTTTTATTTGGAAACAGGGTCCTTAAGCCAGCGAGGCTGGCTTTGAACCTGTGCGATCCTCCTGTCTCCACCTCCCAAGCGCGGAGATTACAATCGTGCACCACCACGCCTGGCCTTCAACTTTTTAATATTTTAAGTGTAAATACTTTAAATATTGGTGAAATTATAGAGTGCGTAGGATATATTTTTACCTTCAAGTTGTTGAGAAGTTAAGATACTGCTGAGATGTTTAGATATTTTAACAAATAAAACAATTCTAATTATGAAAGAAGAATTAAGGTATGCCATGGAAGAATATATACCTTACTTTTAAAATAATAGCTATTCCTTCTGATTATAAAGTAAGTATAGCCAAGTATGGTGACACAGGCCTATAATCCCAGTACCTGAGAAGTTGAGACAGGAAGATTATAAGTTTGAGAACAGTCTCATTAACTTCTAAATAAAACAAGGATGATTTCTAAATAAAACAGGGATGGATTCTAAATAAAACAGAGATAATGCCCCTGGGTTCAACCCCTTTTCATCCCCCCAAAATAAAAATAAATAAAAATACTGACTATAGAAAGGTAGAAAAGTTAAAAGAAAGAAAAGGAAAAACAATCCATTAACCCATCAAAGATAACTACTGCCAATAGTTTGGTATATTTAGGTTTTTAGTATATTTCTTCTGTTATTTTTGTACAACTCATGTAACTATTTGGCCACTTACCAATTACCCAGTGTACTTTTGTCTTGTTTGGTATTGTTTCATTTTAAATACTCAAGGTCCTGCTACGTTGCCCAGGCTAGTCCTGAACTCTTGAGCTCACGCAGTTCTCCTGACTCAGCTTCCAATAGCTGAGCCTGGAGATATGTATCACCATGCCAAATTACCTGCTATACTTTATTTATTTTTACAACTCTGCACCACTATATACACAGAACATACATTTTCCCTCCTGCACACCAGAATAACCTTAAAAATAGCCTTATTTTCATTGTTGTCATTTCCCGTATAGCTAAGAGAAAAAGTCAGTCCTCTGAAAGAAACCAATGAAGGCAGGCACAAAGAAAACACAAGATGAGAAGCCTTTTGAGCCTAAAGGAAAAGGCACTGAGAAAAAGAGGAAGGAAGAAAGAAATCTGAGGAATAGAGAAAGAGAGAGCCATCCTTCTTGACTTCTGACTCTTTCTTATTCTTGGCTGTGAACTTTCTTGCATGGTGAAATTACTAGTGTTCTTCAAATGGAGTCATATCCTTCATTAAAAGTAAGTCCCATAGTTAAATAAGGATCTACCTTTTCTCTCCAATCCTACCTTCCAAAACTTCATTGAAAAAAATGTGAACTTGATCTAATTCAACATTTTTTACAAACAATCAACGTTATTCACCTTAAATCATGTCTCTACCTTGAGAGCCAATCTGCTATCAGAACTAGATCACAAAGGACAGTCACTGGAGAACTTCATAGCACAACACAGCTTGTCATCAATAGCTCATTCATAAATATTTAGATTTCTAAGCATATCAACCCATCTTTGTTACTAGGCACTGTATTTCTTTCGAGCTCTATTTCTCAAATCATGACAGCAATAAAAATTCTGTCATCAACACTGAACAACCAATAACTATATAAAAGCATCCACTGTCTATTGTATACAATTCATTTTTTCTTTCTTAAAAATACTATTTTTTGGTTGTCTCCTGTTGCTCACTACGTTGAATTGGTTGCCACAGCCATCAATCGAGTGCTCACTTATTTTACAAATGAATATGGAGTACCTTGCATAATGGAAGGAGCCTTGTCTCTGTAACAAGACAAAACCAAGTTCAAATTTTAGCCTTGATACTTAATAGTTTTGAGGACACTGAGTAAGCAGCCTAACTTTTTTTATTCAATGTTCCTACACTGTCAAATGAAGATAAAATTACCTATCTTATAAAGATGCTGAAAAGACTAAGTAATTTTAAAACACATGCAGACATATGTTAGTGTTCAATAAATGTTTTTTTTTCTTTTCATTTTTAATGCATTGTAGCACCTCCCCTTTCTCCCCTCTAGGAGACTTTTGCAAGCTAAAAGGGAAAAAGGTAAATTTATAAAAACAACTATGAAATTTTTAACAAAATGATAAGTTTTCGGGGAAATAAAGAATGCTACTGAGGGCATTATATCCTGATGGAGGGTCAGAACTGGAATTACTTATTTAAGACTAGGTAGACCTAAAAGTTGAGGACTTGGAGTAGCAGGTAGAAAGAAAACAGCTGAACAAAATGATGGGGTGGTGGCAGAAGGAGGAGCCAGCACCTCTGACAACAATTAAGTTAATAATGGCCCAAATGATGACATTCATTCATTTTTGCTCTGTTTCATGTAGTTTTCTAAGCTATGTATATGTATATATACACACTATGATAATCCTCATAAAAATTGTAGGAGAAAAATGAGATGTAAGATGATACTTAAGCTGAGACACCCAGATGATACTTAACGGTACTTAACAGAGATGATACTTAACATGATGGTCAGGGTCACAGAGTGAGAATATAGCAAAGGAAAGATTCAAATCCAGGCAGTTTGTCTGTAGAACCTGCAATCTTATCCACTTCCCAGAATACTTCCTTAACAAAAGTACAGGCAAATAAGGCTTAGGATAAAATGGCAAAAAATCAGTCACGAACTCATAGCTTTGACCACTAAATCAATGAACAAATATTTATTGCCTAACATTTTCTTATTTGATGAGAAAGGCAGAGCTCTTTCAACATAATTCAAGGGTTAATTATTTATTTGTGGTTTTAGATGGTTTTAATACATTCCTTAAGACTGAATACTCATTTCAGAATCCCTGCAGACACATACTCCAATGTGGCTAACATGGGTTTTGCAATGTGAAATTTCTCCGATGTCTTAGTAGACTCTAAAAGAGCAAACGTGAGAAAGGAAGAAAAAGAGTAAAGGAGAGAAGAAGGAAGAAAAAAAGAGAAGGGCCAGGCATGGTGGCGCAGGCTTGTAATCCCAGCATTTGGGAGGCTGAGACAGGAGGATCACAGTTCGAGGCCAGCCTCAGCTACTTAGTGAGGCCCTTTGCAACTCAAAGAGACCCTGTTTCAAAAAAAAAAAAAAAATAGGGCTGGGGGTAGCTTGCAGGTAGAATTCCCCTGAGTTCTATCCCCAATTCCACAAAAAAAAAAAAGAAGAAGAAAAAAGAAAAATTCAGAGGTCTATCAATTTTCCAGGAAATGACAGGATGAGGTGGCAAAGAAATAATGGTAGGCCTGAGGGATTCTATTCCTAGCCTTCTTCTGCCAGGAAAGTATACTGGTAAATAAGTCTCTCGACCTTCTAGAACATTTGAGTTCTAAAAGGCCATGGTTATCATTTTATGACCATTCACAAGTATATTAATTCAAAATCCCTGTAAACCTTACTTCATCACAACTGAACGTCTTTACGTGGTACTTCATTGCAGATGCGACACCTAAATAATTCTTTCCATATCTTTTGGGAGGGCCTTTCAGATTTCTAGTGGATGACTGACCTTGATAAATGAAAAAGCATCCCAAACACCCAGATTCCACTAAGCTGCTAATGTTCTTGTACCAAGAAGGAAACTATAGCCAAAGAGCAGAATCCTCATACTTTTCACCCAAAATAAGAATGAACATCACAAAACATCACATTGAAATATCTCATTTCTAATGCTCTATGATATTAAATTTATAAAAACTGAGCTTGAGATCTTTTGAATTTATCATGTACCTAAGCTAAAAGAACAATCTCATCCTTTGCCCTCCAAAACCATTTAATTAAAACAATTACCTATAAAATAATGTAAGGTAGTCTTTAAAAGGATACTCAGTCCCAACTAAATTAAAAATTTTTCTTTGATTTATGAATAAAACTGGAAAGTCTTAAAAAGGTATGATTGTTGTTTCATTTAAAAACCAAGAAAATAGTTTAATAATGTATCTGTTTGATCATTACTCCACTATGGGAATGCATTATAAGCAGTTTTATTTCTAAATTTGTCAATTATACAGTCAATACCAATCAACCAAAATGAAAGGAATCACAATATAAAAGTTCATTTTTCAAATAGTTGTCACGATTTTAATATAATTCTTCCATGGTGGAAATAAATCCTTCAACTGTTGAAATGATTTGAAATATGCAATAATTAAAACTGAAGAGTCTAAAACTGAGGGCAAGAAGACTGATTGCTATCAGTATTTCGTGTCTCATATCAACTGTAGATATACCCCAATACAACAACATCCCTCTGGTCAACCATAATCCCTAATATTTGACTGTATTTTCGGAGTAAGCACTAGAATATGTGATAAAGGAAAAAAAAACTCTTAAAATAACATTGGGTAATGAGTGTTATTAGGTTAAGTAAGTAGCTGTTCCAACCTATTTTTGTTGAGGTCAGGAACCATTTGAATAATTTTTCCCCCTTTGGTACTGGGGATTGAACCCAGGAGCATTCTACCCCCAAACTATACTCCCAGCCCTTCTTAATTTTTATGTTGAAACAGGGTCTTGCTAAGTTGCTGAGGCTGGTCTTGAACTTGAAGTCTCCCTGTCTCACTTCCCAAATACTAGGATTACAGGTGTGTGCCACCACATAGGGCGTGAATGATTTTTTAATAGAAAAAAAAAAAAAGTAAAGCATTTGGGAACTTTTTACAGAAAACTACGAAGTAAAAATATTTGGTGGTTAAAGACAAGACTAGCATTGAAAATTCTTCTAGAATTATTATTATAACTATCCACTGTTAGTCAATTCAATAAACACCTTAAAGAATAATTAGATGTGAAGCCCCCTCTCTTCCCCCATAAATCTAATGCATGTCATTTCTTTTAACTCCACTAGAGGGTAGTCTCTTAAAACTAGGGCTAGAGCTGTGAATCCAGCCTGCTTTTGACCTGTTGATAAATTAATGTTCATGCTCCATTCTTCTCAACAAGATGCTTCTTTGGTATACTAATTAAGTTTGTAAAATATGCATTTTTAAAACTGTTGTTTGCATAGGTCCTCTTTGAGACATAAATACTGCTGTGCTTTTCTGTGGTTTCCAAATTCCCGGTAAATCCAAAAAGTGCTATATATATATATATATATATATATATATATATATATATATATATATATATTTTGTCTGGTAAATATCCATTCAGAGTTAACAGACCTAAGATTAAGTAGTTATTAATAGTTTTTGAGAATTAAATTTATTATAGTTAAAATATACTCTCAGAATAGTAAATCGTATATCACACACACACAGATGCACACACACACATACACACAAACTGTGCCACACATGTACCCATTCGACTGTAGTTAGCAGATTGATTACATCATATAAGGAGAAGTGGGTAAATATAATTGAAAAAATATATTTTTTAATTATCCCCTTACATGACAATATTGTGAGTTATAAAGAAGCAAATACATGCTTTATTTCTAAAATCCAGGTACTCCAGATAAAAATGTCATTGCTTAAAAAAAGAGAACTAATGAATAGCAAGCACATATGCTAAATTAAGTAGAAACTACAGAGAAGCAAATGCCACTCGAAACAGTTTTAAGCTACTCTTCTTAAAAGATACAGCCATTGCCGAACTTCAAGGAGTCAGAGGCTTGAGCCTCTACCAGGTGTTTTAAATATTTGGGGGATCCTTATTAAGTGTGTCCTGACTATTTTCATACTGAATGCACAGATTCCCTGAATGACTGATATCACACAAATGGGAAAACTTGTCCAAAATATCCCTAAAGGAAAGAAAGGAAGAGAACGATTCCTAGGAAATATGCAAGCCTGTTCATTTATTTGTACCCTAAGCAGCAGTGTCATAGAACAGACAGGTTGTTTCAGCCAACCAGACTGGAGCAGCTGCGAGTGCTACATCTTGGCAGTCTGAAGCGATTGGCTCCTCTCTGGGGAGTGGAGGGTGTTCAGTTATTAATGACCGCTGAGCAGGCAGCACCATGTCAGTATGACAAGTGATCGGGTGAACGATGCACCACTAACCACCATGGAAACGAGGAGAAATAAAGCCAGCTTGCAGGATCTCCCTTCTCAGGATTGAGAGCGTCAGCCTGCCGGTGGAGAAGGAGTTCAGGCAAAAGAAGAAATTCGAGCTGCAGCCTGCTTGCTGCCTTCCCTTATATTTCAGAATACAGAGATAAGACTGCTTTCATGTGTGCATATCTGTAACACATGTTTGTGTATACTTTATCACACACACACACGCACTGATTTACACCGGGAGAGAAGACAACCATGTGATTATCTGAACCGAGGGGCTAAGGAATTCAGCACGCAGAGACACTGGAGGTGGTCTAGCACCGAAACTGCTTTTGCAAGGTAAGTTTAAAATATGCATATCGATTTGAATGTGCTGTTCCTCATTTGTTTGATGCTCTTGTTTTTACACCTAAATTCTCTTTTGATGTTTTCTCCTTGTCTGAATTCTGAGAGCGTGTTTCTTTCCATTCTACTTTTGAGAAGGAATTCACAAGCAAAATCCCTCTGGCTCTTGTGAATGCCTAGCTGGGCTTGTGGGATTCTCCAACATGCATTTTACTAGCTTGAATGCCCATCAGAGGATGTGAGTGGGAGAGAAAAAGCTGTGCTGGGAGGAGGAGAAAGAGGAGGGAGAGAGAAGAGGGCCATGGGGGAGAAGAGCAGAGAGGGTGAGAAGTATGGGGGGCATGGGTAGGGGGCGGATAGAAGACAGAGCCAGAGAGCCAGAGAACCAGAGAAAGCAGATGACAGGGGAGCGCTTGGGGCTCCTTTTTACATTATTTGTAATGAAAACCAGATCACACATTATTCTGTGTTTTGCAACCAACCCCCTAAATGGGGCATATTTGTTCCCTTTCACCTCGAGGATGGAGATTAAGGCAAATGCTGTCTTATGTCAAGAGCGAAAACCACTAACCAGAGTAGCGGAATGAGCATATCACAAACAGTTATTGAATTTATGCCAGGCTACATCTTACGGATTGGAGTAAATGACTTCCCTCTAATAGCATCCCCTCGCCGGTCTGAAGGGACAGTGTGAATGTCTGATTGCTGATGCAGTTGCAATTGCCACACACTAGGTAAAAGGATCCCGTGAACCAGAAGAGTTCTAATCTTCTTTGGTAATTAACAGGATCACAGCAGGATGGCTTTAAAGTACATTTCCTATTTAAGAAGATTGTTTGTTCAAACCAACTGCAATATTCCCTTTGCTGTTATTGAGCTGGATGGCTTAATTCGGCTCTAATTTATTCATTTTTAACAATATGTCCTTGTTTCCGTGCCTCTAATTTTAGTGAAAGCAGGCTATGCATATGAGTAGAACCTTCCTTATTTAGTGAAACAGACACAATGTGAGAAATGAAAAGGGAAGATGTACAGAATCGAATTATCTACCAAGAAAACAGTGTGCCCTGGTGCTCTAAATATCACTCACATCCTATATTTCTCCTCCTTAGCTTTAGAAGCAATGCCTTGGAGACAGCACTACTTGCAGGAAACTCTATGAACATCCATGCAGTGATGATTCATGGAATACAATATGGGCTAATTTTTACTTCCAATCTTGTAAAAGGAAGCCAGCTACTTAGAATATGCTTTCAAGCAGACAGCACCGTTAGAGGATGTTCATGGAAACTCTCACCTCCCCCATTAAAGGGTCCTATAAAGGCATTAAAACAAACCCAGCAGTTGCATCTCATCTGCTGGAGTTCTCTCTTCCCTTCCTGTAGTTCAACAAACCAAACCGTTAATGGAGTCTGCTTCTTTGAAACTGTGTGTGTGTGTGTGTGTGTGTGTGTGTGTGTGTGTGTGTGTTTCCAAACTATGATTTCAGAGTTATTATTGGTTTTCGAGTTTATAACATATGCCCAAACCAAAAGATAATAACCAGCCACTTGGATCTTGCCACTTTCCCATAAATGTGTCAAAAAATGAGTCAGTTTACAATATGTAATGCAAGAAGTCAATTAATTCCAGTGACCTTTGTAAATGGTGACAATAAAACAGCTCTGACAATCTGCCAGTGGCTTCGATTTTCCCTCTGTAAAATGAACAAGTTTAAGGCAAGGGTTCCTGCTCAGAGTGAAAAATGAAAGGTGCTGAAGCATTAGCTTGCAATATTGGCAGCCTGGCTTGCTCTGCCTCAAACGCCACATGCGATCCATAGGAAAAATAAAATGATTTATTATAAAACAGGAAAGGTGTTTTATTTGTTTTTCTGCTATTCATTAGAAGGCTGCTTTTGAAGCAGATGGTATGTTATTTTGAGGTGGCTCCTAAGTTCTTAAGCAGGAGGAAAGGTTGAAGTACACATTCGACCTCCCAATTTCAAACTCCTAGATAATGTAGCATTGCAGTATTGATTTCAGTTTTTCCTAGACCTTTACCAGAGAAAGTTTTCATACCATAAACACACATTCTTCAATCTCAGCCAGACTATTTTTAAATTTCAATCAATGACAGCTAAGTACAGTGGATCTGCTCTGTAACCTTAGCAAAGCTCGCGTACATGTTTTGTGGATTTCAGAAATCAGTAATATGCCCATTTGAGTCTAAAAAACAGTCACTCCTGGGCCCTCCAGTTGTCCCTTAGTGTGTGTCAGTGAGTTTGGTGATCTGATAACCACTGCAGATGATGGACATACAGGAATGTCTGGAAGCCCTAACTAGCCATCTTCTCCCCCAGTCACATAGAAATATAAGAAATAATAGCTTTCTGGCAAGACGTGCTTCAAAGGACCATCTTTTCAGGGTATTGCCTGTCA
This sequence comes from Muscardinus avellanarius, assembly GCF_963383645.1. Lineage (NCBI taxonomy): Eukaryota > Metazoa > Chordata > Mammalia > Rodentia > Gliridae > Muscardinus > Muscardinus avellanarius. The sequence goes on along the minus strand of NC_137795.1, from coordinate 40,250,027 downwards.
CGGGCAACATGCTGAGTTAGAATGCTGATGAGTGGGTGGGATTTTTTCTTTAGTAGTGGCAGTAGTTGTTGCTAATGGCTTAATAAACAGTGTTACCAGAGTCTTACCAGCTTTCTAGGCCAGCAATTTAGGGACCTATAAAAAAGAGAATCGACTTATGATTCACTATCTGTATTTTATTGTTTCTTTGTTCTTTTTTTTACACAAACTGCTTTTGCCACAAAATGGGTTTGATGTTGCACTTTTTGCCTCTACTCTGCCTTTTTTTTTATTCTGGTATAAAATTTCTATGTAACCTACCATTATGACATTTATTGCAAACTAAGTTGATCAGAAAGGGTTATAGCCTGAGTTAAAAAAACAAAAAAACTTATGTTAGTTAAATGTCATTACTTAATTAGCAGTCTCTGAAGATATCCATAGATGAGGTTGGTGAGTCTGAGGGAAAAGACTGAAAGAAAGCTAACAGAATGCTACTTGCAGCCTCAGTGAGGATGCCCCCAAAGAATAATTTAAAAGTATGTGGCTTCAGCCAATCTGGAGAAACAGTGGGCATGTCTGTACTCCACTAAAATATCCCATGTAGACATGGTTCTAAGTATTTGGCCACTTACGTACTGCTTATGTATTGTACATGAAACTAAATAATGGAGGTAAACACTAGGCAAAAGATCAGTATATCCTGTCAATATGGCCAAGGGCAATGCTCTATGATGTTAGCTATGGAACAAATACTTAGAAAAGCTTCACTGTGCAGCAGACAAACACAGGTCCTGCATAGAACTCAAAGAATTCTTCCCCACCCCTTGTGGCAAAATGATGTCTAGGAAGTCACTAGTAGAAAATGATAGCAATATTCCTTTGGCCACAAAGTCAAAGGAAATCAGATTCTAATATAAAGAACATAGGTGGAGCCAGACGATGGGGAAGAGTAACAGAGAGAAATCCAAATGTTTGATGGGTGAAATAGAGCATTGCAAAAGATGTTATTTAGAAGTCAATACACACAAGATTAGCAAAGAAGACTTAATGCCCATCTCAAAGCTTTGTGATGGGCAGCACCAACCATGCCGTCCATCGTATTCACATTATCGTGGAGTTTCTACCTATCTGCTTCCTATCAAGTTCACTCGAGATCTTTAGGCCATATAGGAGGATTATTTTTTTTAAGGCACCATTAGTAAACAGATATTACACAGCTTCAGCACAGGGAATAATGGAGGTAAATACTAGGAAAAAGATCAGTACATCCTGTCAATGTGGCCAAGGGGGAGAATGCTTTCATAGCATAACACAATACTTTAGTTGAAAGAGCCTGTAGTAATTAGTCTAATATGCTCATGTGATGGGTGAAGAAACTGAGGCCCCAAGGGTGTAGCATCTTTATAATAAAATATAATATGCATTATACTTTAAATTCACATAGCTATTCACTGGAGGGGCTGAGGGTAGAAGCCCTTAAAGTACTCCCTCTGCCATTCTAGTAAAAATTACTTTGTCTTTCTGAAAACGATACTTAATTTTTTAAAGACTCAGACATATGTGACAGAAATTAAGGAAGATTTTACTCAGATAATCAAGTACTCGAGAATCAAAAGTGGGCATTCCATAATAGGTACAGCAAGTTAAGTATATGATATAATTTTGATGTCCTCAGAATTTTTTTAACTTTTTATTTCTTATTGGCGCATTATAGTTCTACACCATAATCACATTTAAAGTGATATATTCATATATGCACATAACATCTCTTGGTAACACACAAATATTTATGATTTATTTATTTATATTAGGTATTTTATCTATACTAACTTTTATACTAGATCCTAGGTATTGAGCCCATGAACATTCTGCCTCTGAGCTATACCCCCATTCCTTTTTGAATTTTTTTTGTTTTGAAATGGGGTCTCACTAGGTTGCTGAGGCTGTTCTCAAAAATACAATCATCTTCTCAGCTTCCCAAGTACTGGGATGATAGGAGTACACCACTATGCCTGGCTAACGCACAAATATTTTAAACCCTTCATTCATCTTTTGGATGTGTTACACTATATTCTGTGGTGAGTCGTAAAAGTCAGAGCTTTGCTGTTTTAAAATATCTTAATAGTAATACTGCTATCCTTCAACTACAAAGTTTCAGCTATTGATCATCTACTGTAAGTTGTTTTTCTCAACATTCAGGAGAGATGCTGTTTTGCTTCGTTTCACCAGAAACATTTTAAGGCACGTGTACAGTGTACGTTCTTACAACTCATGTATTCCTTACACACCACACTGGAAAACAAGGAGTGCATATTTTCTCAGGACAGCAATCCCTTCTTCCACCCCAACCCCCATCCTGCCTTTCTTTTTTGTTTCGGAGCAAGAGGGAGAGCCCTTTCAAGCAATGGCATATCTTTAACTTCGCAGACCTATTTATCTCTTTTTGGCATATTTTCTCTCTGCTTCTAAATGCGCTCTCCAAATTTTGCTTAACATTACAGCAATTAATTGACTCAAAAGCTTTTGGGAAATAAAGAGGAATACAAAAGAATAAGTAGCAATTAAAAACACATGTTTAGAGCTCTAATGTTTACAAAATATTTTTCTTTTTTCTTTACCTTTTTGCTGTGTGTGTGTGTGTGTGTGTGTGTGTGTGTGTGTATGTGGTACTAGAAACTGAACCCCGGGGCTTTCTACCTCTGAGCCACACCCTCAGCCCTATTTTATTTTATTTTATTTTTGTTTTGAAACAGGGTCTCCCTAAGTTGCTGAGGACCTCACTAAGTTGCTGATGCTGGCCTGGAAACTTCAATCCTCCTGCCTCAGTCTCCCAAATCCTAGGATGGCATTTGTGTGCCACCACACCCATCTCAAATACTTTTTCAAAGATACCATTTTCCCCTCACAACAACCTGAAGAGGTAGGGAAAGTACTCATATGATCAGCCTTTCTTCTAAGATTGAAGAATAAAGCTCTGTGAGGTCAAAGACTCACCCATATGTGGAGGGGTTCTGGGTCTTCTGACTCCAGGAAGAAGGAGGGAGACTGGGGAAACAGTCACTAATAAACTTTCCCTTCCATTCTTCCTGAACTCCACACTATACCTCACCCTTTCAAGTCCTGTGGTCTTCCTGCCACACCACACTACATCTGGATGGATGTTTTACAAACTAAAATTTGCATTTCTTAATTTGAGTCACAGCTAATGCTGTGTTAAGTAATGCTAATGTTAAGTAATTTTAAAAATACACAAACAGCATCAGTTATTAAGGAAAAAAAGATGTTGTTCTACTTACTCATCTATATGTTCATCTGATAGCATCCTCACTTTGATAAATACTTTGCAAAGGTCTCAAAAATTGAATATATGGGATGAATCAATTTCTCATGGATTTGTTGAAAGATTATGGACGAAGTCCTTAAAGTCACTTAAGGAATTAGCAGTACATAGTATCAACATAAAATTAACTTCTTTGGCATCTCTTTCCACGTTATTCTATCTTGAGAAAACTCAACATGCTTACCCATTTAACAACCCAAGTAAATATGAAAAGTAAAATAGTAAATTTGTAAGATAATAAAGTCAAGATACCAGTAAGTTTATTCACATTATTCTGAGAACTTTTCTAGAGGAGAATTTGACTTTCAGAAGTAATAAGGTCTTTGAATGATGGAAAACACCCTAAAAAGTCATGCTCTAGAAATTGTCATTTAAAGGTTTAGTTCCAGAGGGTGAGGCATAGCATACATAACCAGCAACTCTACTCAGGGAAGGAATGTAACCACTACAAGCTTTTGTATGTCTGCATTGAAAAGGTCCACAGAATTAGTGAAAGACTTAGGATCAACAGGCAACATTTTTATTTCCAGAGGTCTGAAACTACTGAGCTCTAAGTCCCTGAGGAACCAGAGGGGAAGTGGTGATTCCCTATTCGTAGAAAGCAGGGACTTTAACGGCCATGGACTAGGCAACAGCTTTCAGGAAGACTCAATATTCATAACACTTAGAAATTACATGAATAATACTGGATATTGTGATGACAGAAAATATTTTAAAGATCTCATTTTCACTTTGTTAGAAATAATTTATTTAAGCTTTTTGTAAAACTTCCTAAGATCACTAAATAAAAAAGACTGTAAAAACTTAAAGGCAATTCTTTTTTTTTTTTGCGATACTGAGGATGGAATCCAGGGGCATTCTATCTCCAAGTTATACCCCCAGCTCTATTTTTTAGTGTTTTTATTTTTGAAACAGTGTCTCATTGAGTTGTGAAGGGCCACACTATGTAGCTGAGGCTAGCTGCGAACCTTGATTCTCTAGTCTCAGCCTCCCAAATGCTGGGATTACAAACTTGTGCCACCATGCCCAATTGGCAAGTATTTTAGTAGATTAATTCCTAGTAACATTTAAGTTACATAGTCAACTAATTTGCAGTTCACTTTTGTAAAGAAAAAAAGCTCAAAAAAGGTAATAAACTCAGACATGTATTCTCAGAGATGCAATTCACGTTGGCTTTTATGTCTTTAGAATATTTTCCTCGTTGTTATATTTATAAGCCTAAGAAATGTTGGATTTTATCATTGTTTGTTAACAGTGTTTCTGGACTCAATTCTATTTTTATCAAAACTCGGTCACTCAGAAACAGAAAATAATGAATATATTCTAAAGGAGTACTCTACATTTGCAGAACACATGGGATCTCAATGACCTTTACTGTAATCTCAATAGTTGCAAGGAATAAATTTCAATGTATAACTATGAAGATTATATTCTGATTTATACAAAGGTCAAAGGGTTAATGGCCTTTCATTGCATGTACCTGAGGCACCAAAAACAAAACAAAAACCAAAACAGAAAGAGTAGTGAAAGGGTCTAGCTTACATTGCTGTATTACTGAATAGAAAGTACAATAAGGTCGAAAGAACAAAATAATATAACAACCATATATAAAGAAGAAATATATTCTAGGCCATATACAACTTGGAAGCTCAGTAGATATAATTCTTGTCCAAAAATATTTAAAATGTCATTATAAGATATGAGCTTAGTTAGACTTTATTTATATATGTCAATTTGTTGTGTGAATAGCTGAACTGATGACTCACTTACCACAACACAAAATTTATAATTTGTTCCTCTTACTGTAGTTTATCACCCACACATTTTTTTTACACCAACACCATAGCTACTCAAAGAGTGTCACAAGGTGATATTCAGCTTATTTTAAAATAAGTGAGCCATTTGTCAAACTACCATTCCTTCAATCAGTTACTTGATTATTAAGGATCAAGAGAGTTCCATGTACACAAGGAACTCTCATTTTTCACTCACACCATCAATTGTATCACAATATGCCACTGCTGGACAAAATGTCAAAGAAATGAAGAATTTAAATAACTATTACGCATAAATGAATGTAAGCAGATCACTTACACATTTCAAGCTTCTCCTCTCTCCCAGACAAACCATGACTGGCTCAGGAGATGATAGTATCAGCCGTTCTTATTTATTAGGTATAGGCACCATCGTCTATGCAAACACCATGTTAAGTACTTAATATGCATGTTCTCATTTAATCCTTGCAATAACTGCATGAACTGCACTAAGTAAGTACTGTTATTAACATAATATTCCCAATGAGGAAAGGATAGTCTCAGAGAAGAAATGTAACCTGTCACAACTTATTTAAGGCAGAACAGGAAAAGGAACCTAAGTCAGTTTGGCTCTAAAGAAAGGCCATGTGTATGAGGCAACACTGCCTCTCACTGGTACTGCCTAAATATGGCTAGTCAGTAGTGCCTTCTAGGAGTCAGATTCCCTTTCAAAATACTGCTAGCTCCATTTATAGTTTCATACTGTGGATTCTGCTCATACAAGCATATCTCTTTGCAGGACTCATTTCTACTTTTTTCTTCTGTTGCATCTTTTTTGTTGTTGTTTCTGGGAAAGGAGTAATGATTTTCTTATTTATATTTAAGTATCTCTATTTGATTATATAAAATGATTTTTGTAGATCAATGATTTGGGGACCGGTGAACTGGCAGCTTATAGTCTTTTACTATTTTTCATCAAGCAGAAGCAACACATGCCCTTACTTGGTCTTTGCAATGTGATACTGACACAAAATATAAAATGCAAAGCTTAGCTCATAGGTCTCAAATTTCATTATTTACTTATAACAATTCTTCCATGGACCTATGGTCTCTTCCCCCACCCCTTCTAGCATTGTCTTTTAAAACAAGGAAGATGAAAACACTATTATGCTGCTAGTACGATCACCCATTTTCAATGACATTTCATCAATTCTCCTCAGTATTAATAAGCTTCTAGCTTTGCAAAGTTAACTGATGAAAATTGTAATTCAGTTAAACTGAGAATGCTGATCCAGGCCTAAAACTTTAGCAGAAGTGTTCTATATGAGCTATTGTAAAACTTCAGCATTTCTCACTAACTGACCTCCTCAAAAGGCCATCAGGGGAGTCCTTCAACTTGAATGCCCTACATAGAAAAATTAAATGAGAAATTAAGGCAAAAGCATTGCTGAGGATTCTGCCAATGATTAGAAATAGGGTTTATAGAACTCACATATACATTCATTGTCTTATAAAAGCGAATTTTTTAAAAAATCATAAGCACTAAAAATTTAATTGAGATGATAAAAAGTTAAAATGATATGTGCTTCATGAATAACCTAACTTAAAACATTTAGAAAATAAAGGACATATAATTTTAAATTAAAATTTCAGGCTTTTCCCCTGCTATTTCTTATATTCATTTATACCAATGAGGAGAAAGAAGAAGAAGAGGGAGATGGTAGCCAACATTTATTTATCAGGCACCATAGTCTGGACCCTGGTTTATTTGTTTATAGACCTCACCACATTTAAATTCACAGTCTCCCAATGCTACAGAATTAGGTTGGGGCAACATTTCCCCAATTCATTCAGTGGCAAGGTGCTGATGTGAGCCCTGAATGCTTCACTTTAAAGCACACTCTACTACGCTGGGCGTGGTGGCGCACGTTTGTAATCCCCGCGCTTGGGAGGCAGAGACATGAAGATCGCGCAGGTTCGAAGCCAGCCGCGCGTGCTGGTTTAGGAGACCCTGTTTCCAAATAAAAATGTAAAAAAGGTCTGGGAGTGTAGCTCGGAGGTAGAAGGGCTCCCAGGAACCCCAGTACCACCAAATAATAATAATAATAATAATAATAATAATAATAATAATAATAATAATAAAGTACACTCTACTAGAAATAATGCTATCGTGTTCCATACCACCTGCTTAGAATAAAGACAATCGACTTCTCACAAGAAGTATTTGATGTTTTTATGCAGATGCACACAACAATAAGCTCTTCATATAGTCAGAAATTCCTCAGAAAAGATCAAGAAATTTACACAATAATCAGTCGAACTTTACACTTTTACCACATGGTTCAGTCTTATTAGCATAATTTTATTTCATGAATAATAAATAGAGAACTTAATATACTTAAATTAAAAGCATTACCTGTGTGTTTTTAGTTTAAAATTCTCATTAATCTATGTATTTTCAGAAGTATAATATATTTTTGTAAAGACTTATAATATATCTTGGTAAAGACTTTTTGAGTATTAGAAAGAGAGAACATTTAAGATAATATTATACCATGTAGTCATTCACTTAAGCAGGAACCATTTTCTTTTTTGTTTGTTTGTTTTGCAGAGTTGGAGATTGAAACCAGGTTCTCATGCATGGTAGGCAAGCCCTCTACCACTGAGCTGCCTCTCTAGCCCTAGTCATTTACTTAGATGAGAAGATTCACAGTCATTTAGCGGACAGTCAAGGGTACATCCTCTGTGATGATCTGCATCAAACTCATTTAGGTTGATTACACCTTTTGGGTACTTGAAAGTGAACTGAGGAGAATTCTACCTCCAAGTTTTACACCCAGCCCTTTCTAATATTTATTTTGAAACAGGTTCTCACTAAGTTGTTGAGGGCTTCACTAAGTTTCTGAGGCTGGCCTTGAACCTAAAATCCTCCTGTCTCAGCTTACTAAATACTAGGATTACAGGTATATACCTCCACATTTGGCCAGATTGTTACATTTAATGCAGAATCTCAGAAACTGAGAATGATACCAAAGAAGTCCTAGTGACAGTGATTATTTGCACAAGAATTCATAGCTAGTAAAGGAACAAATATTCAAATACTTTTTCTCTGTTCACTATCAGCCATTTTTTTTTTCGGATAGGTAAAATAATTATTTGTAGGTCTGGGGATATAGCTCAGTGGTAGAGATCTTGTCTAGCATAAATAAGGCCCCAGTGTTCAGTACCCAAGCACCACACACACACACACACACACACACACACACTCTCTCTCTCTCTCTCTCTCTCTCTCTCTGTCACACACACACACTATATGTATGTGTATATATACATGTATATGTATATATATCCTTGAATTTATACAGATTACACATTTGATAGATACATCGTGTTTTTTTTTTCCCAAGACAGAGAAGAGGGTATGGCTAAATGAGCTGAGATTTGATTACAAGGATCTGACTGAAATACAAAGTGGATGATCTTAGTTAATAAGTAAAAATATAAGACTGTGGCAAACATAGCTCCTACCTCTACTGCCACCAGTCTGGATAGGCAAAACATCCAAGAAGTAAGGACGGATGACATCTTGGTTGATTTCTATAGCGTAAATTAGGTGCCCTTAAGGAGAAATGTCTATGAGAAATAGAAAAATCACTTCTGCGTACACATTCATGACTTCTAATTTTCAGAGACTATACTATATCCCATCTAGAGATCAACTGAGGATTACCCAGAGAGTGACACCAACATCATTAATATACATACTCTACATTATCTATTGATTTACTTCTAAATGACATGGAATAATATATTGAGTCAGAATTGGTTTAACAGAATATCTGACCTGGAAGAGATTTTATAGATACAGCCACTTTCTTAAAGCAATTCCACTACTTAAATATATGATTGTAACCAAAAGGCAGGAGATTCAACCCTTGCTCTGAAGATATTTCAAAGAACACTGACAGTAATCACAGAGTTTCAAAGAGTTTCAACCACGTGTTCCTATCAAACCATTCTTTAAGCACCATGATGACCAGAGGTTCCCAGCTTAACCCTATAGAGGGACTTGGTGCACCTTCTCAGTGAAGGGCCCACATCTGTGCACATTCAGCTGCTGGAGTCTGGCAAAAGCCCAATTCACCGTCACCAGTCACTTTTCAAGATGTCTCTTTAGATTGGCATTTCACTGGCAGTAATGTATGCCTGCTGCTCTGAATCTAGCATGTTAATTCCTCAGGTCTGGGGTTTTGGATTTGTGCCCTAACATGATTTTTAGCTGAGAAGTTGTTTTGATTTTTTAAACCAGGCAAATAAAAACAGATAGAGAAAAGGAGGGAGAAATTGTTAAATAAAAACCTGCAAATAAAAGAATGGGCATCAAATAAATAACAAGTTTTGTATTTATCCAAAAAAGAACTAGAATCTAGCTTCTTTGGGGTTCCTGGAAACCCTTCTACCTCCGGGCTGTACTCCCAAACCCATTTTTATACTTCTTTCTTTGGAAACAGGGTCTCTTAAGCAAGTGCGGCTGGCTTCGAACCTGTGCGATCCTGTCTCCACCTCCCAAGCAGGGGGATTACAAGCGTGTGCCACCACACCCGGCTTCTTTGCTCTTTTCTAATAGAAATGTCTATTCTTGGACCTTCTGCCCAAATTCTAGAGGTCCTGATACCATTCAGTCCTGATTCTCTTTGTTAGGGCCACAAAAGACTTCATGACAGATATTAAATAGCTGCAATCTTTGAGAATTAAAAGCCCCCCTGCAAAATACTTTTAAAATTTTTATAAAAAAATGTTGTTAGAATTCCCATGAAAGAATGCACAATTCATAACAATGAGCACTCAAGACCCTGAGTTGCTAAAATAATTATTATATTTATTTATTTATTTATTTATTGGTACTGGTGATTGAACCCAGGGGCATTCTACCTCTGAGCTATACTTCCAGTCATATTTTTTTATTCTTTATTTTGAAACTGGGTCTCACAAAACTGCAGAGGCCTTCACTAAGTAGCTGAGGCTGGCCTTGAACCTGCAGTCCTCCTGTCTTAGCCACCCAAGTACTGGTATCACAAGCACGTGCCACCACGCCCAGCTAAAATAACTTTTATAATTGCTGATGATAATAACATCTTTATGCTCATAGAATGCCCATTTATTATATATTCACCAAGATGGTTTTCATTTCTCTCTTTTATACTCTCATTAACATTTATTGCACATACTAATGAAAGATATTTAAATTAAATTTTATAAATCTCTATAAAATTTTGTCCCCCAAATGTAATCATGTCTCATGAAAGGACTTCTGCCCTATTCCTTCATCTTAACAACATCTATAATAGCATCTTGTAGATTTATAGTTGACAATTGCGTTTCTTTAGCTCTATTTCAATGACAATAGTCATGCAGACAAACATGTGTAAATGCTCACAAATATTGGACTTTAAAAAATATTTTCAACTGTTAATAATTTTAACCGTTTATAGATCCTTAAATAAAGCTAGCCACTCTTGTGGCTGGATTGCAGTGATTTTTTTTCCCTCTAAGACATGTCAGATAACCAAGACAACAAATGCTATCACAGATTTTATGACTTATTTATAAAAAAGTGACCAAGAAAAAAAATCTACTTGGCAAGTAAAATCCTACACCCTTTTATGGAAATCAGAGTCAAATGCCATTCCAAGTAGCTGTGATTTGCTCAGTCACATTTTGTGGCTCTAAACTAAATTTATGTTACTACAAATTCTAATTAGTTGTCAATACAATGACTATTATGAACATAGTAGTGATTAACATTTAGTGATTATATACTGTTTCTGGAAACTCTTTTTGTATTAAGAACTTTTTCTTTCTTTCTTTTTTTTTTTTTTTTTTTTTTTTTGGTGGTACTGGGGGTGGAACCCAAGAGTTTCTACCTCCGGGATATACTCCCAGACCTATTTTATATTTTATTTGGAAACAGGGTCTCACTAAGTTGCTGAGAGCCTCACTAAGTACCTGAGGCTGGCTTCGAACCTGTGCGATCCTCCTGTCTCAGCCTCCCAAGGGCTGGGATTACAAGTGTGTACCACCATGCCAGGTTGTATTAAGAACTTATTTTATGTAATTTTTGCAAAATTTCTATGAGGTAGGTATTACAATCACTCACCTTTTAGTAGATAAGAAAGCAGTGACATTATAACCGTAGAACTAAAGTCCTCATTTGATCCTAAATCACTAGGCTACTTCTACTCAACACCACTCTGCACGGCAGAACATGAGCGAGAAAGAGAAAGGATTTACATCAGATATTTAGGGAGCACTGGGGATAAGTGTACAACATAATGGCAACATCAAGCGTGGTACTCATGGAATACATGTTATGGGTAAAAGCTATACTTCCATTTTCATGTCCGCAGCACAACAGCCCTCATCCTTCTGGGTTTGGACCTACACTCACACAACCTTTCTGAAAACCAAATTTTCTAGAGACACCCATCATTGAGGGATTTCTTCTTTTCTCTTTCATATACTCACATACATGCCTCTACTTTTCATCCTAAGCCAGTTTTGTCCTGTTGGAAATAATGAAATTCAAGGTAGAAAAAAGACAAAAGTTGCACAGTTTTCTTTCTCCCGTACCCTCTGTGTCCCATCTTCCCATTAATATTTAGTGCTATAATCCAAAATTCAATATTATTTTAGGGTTATAATTTCTTATGTTGCCTGCTCTTGATTTGCCAAATGCCTCCTTTTGTTCTTGAAATGTTCTCACTTCTGTTGCTAGTGCTCCAGGTTTATATATTTGTGTTTAGTATTATTATGTTGTCAGTGTAGTAACTAATATCATCACCATATCAATTTTTTAAAAGGAGAGGAAGCCAGGTGTAGTGATACATGCCTATAATCCCAGTACTTGGAAGGATGAGGCAGGGGTATCACAGGTTCAAGACCAGCCTCAGAAACTTAGCTAAACCTTGTTTCAAAACAAAAATTTAGAAGGGCTCGGAGTATATCTTGGAGATAGAATGTCCCTGGGTTCAATCCTCAGTATCAGAAAAAAGGGGGTATTATAAATGAAATTACTCAATATGATCAGCAACAGGTGTTAAGTAATGCTAAATAACAGAGAAGTCTCATCAACAAACTCCTAACTATAGTCAATTTTTGCCTTTTGGGAACAAATGCAAAAAAAAATTATTTCTCAATGTCAGGAAAAAAGAACAGTAGCTAGCGCTATACAATGTGGAAGGGTTTCAAGGGGACACAAGAGATAAGACATTGATTCCTATTAATGTCATACTTCTTATCAAATTAAAATATACACAGAAATACCCAAGTTCTCATTCCATTGAAAGCTGGAGAAAAATCTATCCTGGGCATGAGGGTCATGACTTTGGAATATTGTGGGAGACAGAAAAAGAAGGTAGAGAAGGAATAGTCTCAAATATAAGACAAGAGGAAAAAAATAAAAAGGAAGAGGAAGGCGGGCATGGTTACACACGCTTATAATCCCGGTACTTAGAGGGCTGAGACAGGAGGATTATAGGTTTAAGGACACCCTCAGCAAACAGCAAGGCTCTCAGCAACATAGCAAGACCCTGTTTCAAAACAAAAATAACTTTGTCACAGTTTTCCTCAAGTCTGAATAAACTTCATGCAGAGAAAAAAAAAAAAAGAAAGAAAGAAAGGCTGAGGATGTAGTTCAAAGCTATAATGGCACCAGGTTCAATCCCCAGTACTACAAAAAGGGGGCAGGAGTGATAGGTAGAAGAGATGATAGAAATGACCTGGGCCCAATGTGTAGGCTCATTGGCCACAGCACAGAGAACAGAGGCGCAGCCCTGGACTTCCACAAGGCCCCAATCAAAAGCATTTTCTATTTCCACAGAATAAAGGCTTATTAAGACAAAAATGTATGTTCTTCTCTTATAGACAGCAAACATGTACTCCAAATAAAATAAACACACAAGATATTCAAACTGCCCCTTAAAATTAATTTGATTCTTTTCCATGAAGTAAACAAAAGAATCTGTGTATCAATATGCTGAAAAATTACAAAACAGATGTCAAATAGCCTTCATTTTGTAACAACAACTCTCTATGAATCTGACATCTAGTTATTCCGGCTAGTATGAGACTCAAAAACTCAGAAATTATACAGGAAAAACATGAAGTATTAATTCATGAAAGCATGTTGAAAGAAGCAGATGAGAACAAAAAAATATCACAAAAGCAGAGAAATTGACCAAACGAAACTGCATGTGTCACCATCTTGGATGACAACAGAAATTTACTGACTGACCATCTACATCTGGTTTGCTTCCTTATTCTGCAAATCACAAAAATGGGTTGCTGTGGCAACATGATATTTCAGTTGCTGGGGGGGTGGACCCTTAGAGTACCTTCTAAGACATAAATATAGCAAATATTTGTATTATTCCTCCAGTCCTAGGAAAACAATTTTTCTGATAGTAGGTCTGCTTTCTTAAGAGTTTTAGAAATGGGCTTGCTTTCCGTCTTTTCCATTTATAGTAAAAATACTATTAATTTATGCAAAAAGGGAAAAAAGAAAAAAAAAGCCAGACCAAATATAAAAAAATAAATACAGATTGCCATCATCCCAGGAATATGATAGGGCTATTCTCTTTTATAGCAGCTCTACTTCTATCATCAAATGCTCTTTTAGGTAATTTAACTCCACTAGTATTTGTATCAAGTCTATGCAAGATAGTCAAAGGAATATACTACAGCTCAGTTCTTAATGAAAAAGGCAAACATATGTTTCTAGTCAGATACAAGAGCAAGTACAAATAAGAGACTATGAATTTTCTTGGAAATATATTTTTTAATCTCACAATAATACATAGAATAGTCTGTTCAGAAGGCTGTTACACCAGAGTTTAGAGCACATAATACAACATTGGTGCACAATGGAGTAAGCAAATTAACACCTTTATGCTAAATAATAGAAGACTCATCCCAGACCTACTCACTTCTCTATTGGGGCCTTAAATAATAAAATTAAAAAAGAGGCAAATAGTCGAGTGTGGTGACACACGCTTGTAATCCCAGCGCTTGGGAGGCTGAGACAGGAGGATCGTACAGGTTCAAAGCCAGACTCAGCTACTGAGTGAGGCTCTCAGCAACTCAGTGACACCGTGTTTCCAAATAAAGTATAACATAGGTCTGGGAGTGTAGCCTGTATGTAGAAAAGCCCCTGGGTTCCAAACCCAGTACCACACTCACAAAAAAAAGAGAGGCAAATTATCTGGGACACTTAAGGACTGAGGATTGGAATAAAAGTAACTCAAGTCATTGTTCTCTTTTCCAATGACAAGTTTGACAGTTTCTGAACTCTCCATATATTGCTCTGATGTGGGAAGGTCCATTGAAAGTGTCTTATCTTTGGGCCCTTGCTGATTTTGAGAAACCTCTCCCAGTAAACTGGGCTACTAAAAAACAAACAAAAAGATAAATGTGTCCTCCATCCTCAACACTACTGCTAAATGGAACTTTCTTAGAAACTTCTCACAGCCAGGATTCAGAGCAAAGTCTAGTGAAATAGATTGGCTAAAAGATACTAGGGTTTTGTAATATAAATAAGAGCAAGATAACAGAAATAAAAGTTGGTGTGTGAAAATCCTATATATCCAGGATGAAGATAAAAATTGGCCCTGCAGATCTTGGAGGAAAAGGTACCAGACTGAATACTGCATGTCTTCTCCTGCACCATTCAATCATACCAAGGAAATGGAATCAACACACAGATAGATTTTTTTTTCTCCATTTTTCGTTGAGCAACAATAGAGAACAATCAATTTAAAAATAATTGGGGAAATTTGTGTTTTGTTCAGAAGAGTAAAGGAAAACATTCAACAGTACCACATAGAATCATTTGCTTAATAGCATTTCTAATATGTTATGCATTTATTCAATCTACTTCCTTCTATATTAAAATGCAAAAACAATTACTCTGGATGTAAATCCTAGAAAACAATCAAAGTTTCTATTAAATCAGAGAAGAGACAGTTAAGCTGCAATGTGATTTGCAGATGCTCATGAATAGATAATACTTAGAATTTCTCTCCCTAGAATATGAAAAAGAAAGGTGGTAGCTTTCGTTCTTCCTTCTCTCCTTTCTTCTTTTAAGACAGAAGTCAAAGAACAATTTTTTATAAATCTAATAATTTAAATTATGTACACATGCAAAATCGCCTTCTTCCACAATAGCAGCCACAGCAGGTAGAAACTTCCAACATTTTGTTATAAATAGTTTACATTCAATTGATCAGTCACAGAGGAATATGAGCAGTTTCAATCTTCCAGTTCCTTTATCTCTTAAAAAAAAAAACTAGGTAGGTCTTTGTATACTTACATTAAAGCTATTTCTGTTAATTAAAAATACAAACAAAATAATCATATTCAAGAAAAGTTGACCAAACATAAAGCAATGGATAAAAAGATTCTGTGCATGAATAATAAACATTTTGTACTTTTCTGTCTGAATGGGATTTTTAAAATCCACATGCATTAATTGGGGTGCTACTGAAGTAATAACCTCAAATATGAGATTCAATAAATGTGTTTCATGCTCTGATTAAATGTCAGGGCTACAGACTTGTTACTTCAGATCTAGTGAGCAATGATTTTTGCTGGATAATAATGAGCTCCCAGAGATTTATTTGCAACACTTAGCTGTCCATTTCAAAACCCTGAGTCTTTCTAAATACAATATTTTCAGTTCTGTTGATAATATTACAGAATCTAACATACAAGACTTAATTTTTAAGTACATTTTACTCATTTCCTATAGTCTGCATGGACACTGGGTTCTGCTGAAATTTAAAACAAAAAATAAGTTGGGCGTGGTGACGCACACTACATGCAATCCTAGTACTTGGGAAGCTGAGACAGAGGATTGCAGTTTTGTGGTCAGTCTCAGCAACTTAGTTGGGCCTTTTGCAACTTAGTGACACCCTGTTTAAAAAAATAAAGAATAAAAAATAGAAATGGGGTGTAGCTCAGAGGTAGAATGTTGCTGGGTTCAATCCCCAGTACCACAGACACACACACACAGACACACACAGATACACACACACACACACACACACACACACACACACACACACACAAAGATAAAACCAACAATAACTTCCAGTCTTGACTCACAGCAGATATTGTTCAGGTTTACATCCATATTTTTTTCCTTAAGAGAATGCATATAAAAAAAGGTGTTTTTCTACACTAAAGTTCACTTCCAAGTGATTCTTCACTCCAACCTAGACTTCACTAAAGCCAAAAACATCACAGATTGTTGATGGAATGCTTACTTTCCATTTGATCTCTATCAACTAGTAACAAACAAAGCCTGGCCTACAGCCACTCCATATCAGTTGCTGAGAGGCCTTTTCAAATGATAATTTCACTCAGTTATCTTCATGTTTATTATTACTCTCTTTGTTTTTCCAGCATTTTTTCATTGTTTTTAGCCTTTGGCACTTCTGGACATTTAGAACATATTAAGGCCTAATTTACATGGTGTACTATGTTCTTCAAGTAGAAATGCCACACATCTTAAGAAAATAATCTCTATATCTACCACCCTTGATATACTGTACTATTACTCCAAATATAATTTATAAAAATCAATTAAAAAACATATTTTAAGTGCAAAGATATATAAACAAAACATCCTTTCTCCATTCTTTCCCTCACACTAGGTTTATTCAAGATACCGGGTAGAGGTTGAATTAGTAGTACCTTTTCAGATTCCTTTGTAACAATATGAATTTAATTATACCTTTTAAAACATGTTAGTTATTTCAATTGGGTTTTGTTGCAGTTTTATAGTCTTCTGAATTTAAAAAAATGTGCATTTATGTCTGTTTGCCAAGTTCTATACCATCATTCAATACCCCCCACTTATTCAAACTGCATGAGTGATATCAGCAACTCACAAATGAGTGCATTGCACAACAAATGTTTAAAAAGTTTACATGATGTTAGGAGGTTTTTACAATTAAAAACAAATTATATGTATTGATTCATTCAGTAGATGTTTATTGAACTACAATACCAGACACTATTCTGGCTAGGCATTGAAGATACAAAAAAATTTTTTTTTTACTTGACGGAAGCTAACATTTATAGCCTAGTGCAGAGGCACAGTCCTGTAATACCAGTATGTGGGGAGCAAAGACAGGAGGATCACAGGTTCAAGGTTAGCCTCAGAAACTTTAGTGAGACCCTCAGCAACTTAGACTTTGTTTCAAAACTTAAAAGTGCTGGGGTATAGCTCAGAGGTCGAGTGCCCATGGGTTCAAAAATGAAACAGAAAAGGAAGAAAGAGAGGAAGAGAGGGAGGAAGAGAGGGAGGAAGAAAGAAAGGAAGAAAGTAAAGAAGGAAGGAAGGAAGGAAGGAAGGAAGGAAGGAAGGAAGGAAGGAAGGAAGGAAAACATTAAAATGGAGGTGATAAGAAGCAAGCAATAAAAGAAAAGCAAATTACTTCTGGAAATCTTGAATGCTATATAAGGAAAACAAAATGGAGAGAGTGTCTTAATGGGATACTTTCAGTAAGGAGGTCCATAAATAAAGTATTACTGAGTAAGAAAATTAAAAACCAAATTTAAAAACAAATATTTAAGATGTCTAAAATAATTTCAATACAATTTAACATATCCACTACTGGCTGTATGATAAAGCATTAACTTTTATTTCTTAATTAAGTTTTACAAAGAAGTATCATTTAATTTAATTGTGCAAAGAGAAAACTCAGCAATGAATGTGCTTATGAAGTGAAAAAGACATAGGAACAAATAAGAAGGTACTCTAGTAACAATTAAAACCACTGATTATTTACTCCGGTCGCTTAGGAGCAGCTCAGAGGTCAATCAAGTACACTTGTATCTATAACACAAAGCTTTATGCAGCATGGGCTAAGGAAAAGATCACTGATGGGACACCTAGAGATCCAAACACAATGCTCAGGAGCCCTTTCCAGACTGACCAACTAATTAAATCTCTCCGAGCCTCCCCTATCACCTCTAAAGTGGGCTTGACTGCATAAGCTACTAGGATCATTATGAGACTCAAGTAAGATCTATATGAAAATTGAACTTATTTTTTTTCACTCAGCACATTGTTATTGTGATATCTGCTACTGTTTTTGTTGCTTGTGCCTGTTATTAATAGAAATGACAGAGGCCTTAAAGAATTTTTAGGATCAGAACAGCAGTAAAATACCTAAAGATACATGAAGCATCAAAAATCTTATCTGTTCATGGATATTAGTATCCAGTCTACATTAGAGAAAGTTATATTCTTTTTATAATTTTTTCCATAAAATTGATGGAAAGTAGTTATTAATACAAAACTTCAAAACCAAAACTTTCAGCTTTACATTTTTTATTATCCTGACACGGTTTAATTATTCTTCTCATACATTTAGGGTAGATTTTATTCACTGAAAAAAATACCAAATCTACCAAGAAAACCTAAACAATACCAGGTATGAACACAAAGACATTATCTCTTATTAGTCAGTATTATAAATTATGATAAAAGAAATCAAGAAAAAATTATATTCTGTTTTCAATCTGAATCCCGAATTCCAAAGTCACAAAGGTTTAATCTATATTTTGCTGCATAACTGTCTTAAGTAATAATATTTTTTGTTATTTAATAGCGAATTAAGAGAATGTCTCAGATCAAATTGAAAGAAGTCCAGATCTCAAATCACATAGCTCTGAAGGGAAAATTTCTTCTCATGACTCAGTTATAATAATCAAATGCTGTTCATCTGATCTGTACAGATATATTAAATCCTACCTTCTGAAGCTGCTATTATACAGTATAAAACCATTTGCTTTACCTAGCCTAAATTGATAGTCTGAAACATAATCCTACATAATATGCAGAGAATTTACTGAGAAGTTCTTTCAAACAGGTGATTTCTCACCTAGTTTTCACCTAATCCATATATGAGATGAATACTAGGCTTCTAAGTACAGTGGATGAGATTTCACATTGTTTTGAAATAGCTCTTTCTCCATTAAGATTTAAAATTACTTTCCTATGACTGGTCCAGCCATATGGGAGTACATTGCCCCTGTGCCTCATGAAGTAGCTGCCGCAGCAGAAGTAATGCTAGGGAGAGCCTATATTGCACATTAACACAAAATTAAAATTTGGTAGGCATCAAAAGTTATACTGTTTTCCATTTCATAGAAATGGCCATTTAGTCTTTTTACTACCCTCCTTCATTTTGGTTCTACTTCACACTAAGATGATAATACAGACTTCTTGTTTTTTGCCACTGTTTTGGAGATCTATATTTCTCAAGCATTCAGAACTCAGATATAGCCTAGTCCTCAAGTGGTATAATGGTCAAATGTAATTTGAAACTTATCAAACCAGAATTCACCACAGAGCCCTTTATGGGTGGTAATAATGCATATCTAAAAAGGCCCCCTTGTATCAATAAGAATTTTAAATTTATTTAAGGGAGTTTTAAGTAACAAAATCTCACCTCACAAGGTCAGCTATATAAGGCATAATTAAGTCCTAGTTAACTATGATTACTGATAAGCCCCGGTAAGATTAAGTGGACTTAAGTTAGGTGACAGAAAGAAGGATACTCAAAGCTTTAACCTGCACATAGTACCTTTGATTTCTATACATGAAATAAATAGGGAAGTTTTCATCAGAAACTAACCCAATCTGCTCCTTACAATTTTTTCAAGGGCTGAAGATGTGGCTCAGTTGTAGAACACTTGTCTAGCATATGTGAGGCCTTGGATTTGATATTTAGCATACACAGAAAAAAAAAATTCTCAAAGTACTACTAAATCATCTCACATTAATCCTTTGCCAACACAAATGTTAGTGAAAGAGCCCACGACCTGACAACCTGTACAGTAATGAATTTATTCCTAGTAAAATGCACACACATGCAAATTTCCTCCATGCATTAAGACATTACTTTTCAAACCCAAAGCTATAATTCAGCAATTGTCTTTAGCCGTTCGATGAAGTTTTTGTAGTTCTATTTTAAAATCTTTCTTGTAGTCCCTGAACACACATGTAGCAATGATTTTTTTAAGCAGATAAGAGTATGAGGGGGAAGGTACAGAGTCTGAGGGAAATCTGAGACAATTCTGAAATGAAAATAGACAATCCCACGCTCACTGTAAGGATAAGGAACTAACGATCCAGACCACATCAGCATGATCACTCCTATAGGCATGGCCACAGAAAAGCTTCATCCATCACTAAATTCATGGCAGTCAGGGCTGACCCACAGAATACCTGAAAATGTACTATAATATATTCTCTTAGTGCATTTGAAGAAACTCTTTGACCTTAGGAGTTTGTTATTTTACTTATCCTCAAAGCATATTTCATTTCCTATTCTTGGCAAAACACTGACATACTGTGTTGTTTAATAGCAACAATAATTAATGTTATATATTATATATATTATATTATATTATATTATATTATATTATATTATATACTGCCCAGAGACTGTGTATTCTGAGTTTCTGTAGAGGAAAAATCTCTTCTGGAATATAATTTTGAGATCTCTGTGATAATATTATAACTAAAATATGCTTCATTCTCTATCTATTCTCTGTCATTGGCTGTGTGCAGAGATTTACTTCCCTTCTTTATAAACCAACGACTTTTAGTTCTGCTAAACTGAGCTAATCAAAGGATACAAATGTGAGGGAAACCCTTTGGCTGTCATCCTTTCATAGCATATCCCTGCTTCAAACACCATTCCTCTTGAGGCTAGTATAAAAGCCTTTACTTGTGGTAATCAAGACAGAAATATATATATCTCCAATGTCCCTCCATGTATAAGACCCTAGGGAGAACAGTGTTTGCAAGATGGGAAAGCATAAGGCAAGTTACCTGTGCCTGTCCATAAAATCAACTCAAGCTGAAACGACTTTCTTCCTTCCTTTTCTCTTTCTTTCTTTCTTTCTTTCTTTCTTTCTTTCTTTCTTTCTTTCTTTCTTTCTTTCATAGCATACGAGGGAATTGGCCAATCTTCAGGGGACTCAAAAGATAGAGACTTCAAAGAGAGGGTATTTGGCTATCTTCCAATGAAGAAGGAAATTATTTTAAAAATTGCTTGAATTATGTAGATAATTACCCCAAAATGCTTTCATCTGAAATACAGAATAGTTGAAAGTAGGTCTACATGAAACATACATTTCCAGGCCATGGCACTTCATGGTACAAAGTGAACCATTCTCCTGTAGACATCAGGAGCGTGTTAGAGTAAATATCTTCAAATCTAGCTGGAAATTTCTTTGAGATTGCACCATGAGATGGCATCCTTTACAAATCATCCCACTGCACTAGTTTCCCCCAATAAAATGGAACTGAATGATAAGAATAAGGTTGTTTTGGGTTTTGCTTTTTGTTTCTTGCGGTACTGGAGATTAAACCCAAGGGCATTCTATCTCTGAGCTACACGCCAGCCCTATTTTATTTCTTATTTTGAAACAGTCTCATTACATTGTGGAGGGTCCCACTATGTTGCTGAGGCTGGCTACAAACCTGTGATCCTCCTGCCTCAGCCCCCCAAGTCCTGGGATTACAAGTATGTACCACCACTCTTGGTTAGAATGAGGTTTTGAGATTTAAAAAGTCAAGCAAATAAGAAAATATTTTGCAAATTTTTTTCTCTTACTCCATGCAAAAATTTTAAAATATAAATTGGTCTCTAAGAAATCACTCATCTCAAATATCTGTAAATAAGAATAAAACTGGAAAAAATGTGAGGCTTTAGTGTATAAATACAGTAAAACATGTTCAGGATTTTCTAAGCAGAACAAAGTATCTCAGTATACATATACAGACGCATACATACACATTTGCCAAGAGAACAATTATTTCTCTTATAAATTCGTATAAGTTGTTCCTGACATACAAGTAAAAAAAATTCTAAATTCTCCATGAAATTTTACAAAACCTAATAATTCATTTATAGACGACTTCTGATCCTTGTGAAATCAATACTCTGCTTCTAAGCCACAGTTTGACACACAGGCAAAATATGTAAATAAATACGATGAAAATCTCAAGAATTTTCTTCGTAAGTCCGATCAATGTCTATTGCAAAATTACTTCACTATAGAGCTTGAAGGTAACATTCATTGTAGAAATAAAGTCATTTAAGGCCATGAGGTCTCTTCCTAATTTTTGAGTTGCATCCTTACATAGTGTCATGTGGCTGAAATGTTGGTGAGTTAGCAGAGGGCATCTCCCACGCAAAGATCTATAGTTCAATTATAACCTGAAGCAAGTTTTCCATCACTCTATTTCCTACTTTGGAAAACAAGATGATTATACTTCAGTCTCAGATAAGTCAGTGTTAAGGATAATGAATAAATGAGTGCTTTTCCCCAGAGAGCGCTGTACTTGGGACTACACAACAAATGCTAAATAACAAGGGAATGATAAAAAGGAAGTTAAAAAGGCAAATCACGCAATCAAAAGCCACTAGCTCTAAAAAATATTAAAAGAAGTAATGTTATGCCATTTAATAAATCAGAACTCCCCAATATATAGAGTGATGCTCATAGAAGTAACACAAGCACAAAGAAAAAAGTTATGGCTTAGAATTATAATTTATTTTGCTAATCATGTACAGAAATCAACTTCATATATAATGCTATTAATGAAATGCTCAGCTGAGCACAAACCATAATTAAAAATAAATATAAATTAGGGTTCTTTTTATAATGAGAAATGACAGTATCATGACAAGCTGATAATTTATGAGTATACAGAAATCACTACACCAACAAGAAACACTCCTGAGACTTGGATTTCATTCCCCACTCTCTAAAGTCTGTTCTAATAGCCAGACTTCTTTCTGACAGCAACTCCCGATGAAACTTCCTGGATTTCATGAAGCAGTAACAAACAACTTAGAAACAACAGTGACAATTTAGTCTGAACCCCACATTTTATGCACAACTAAGACTCAAATGGCAATGTCATTTGATGGACTGGTACAGCAAAATTAGACTTTCTTATTCCAGTCCTAATTTCACAATGCCCAACCAACTTTGACCTTCCATCATAGCAAAGTGTTATCAGAGGAGAAACCCCCAACAATATCAGTAATTGCAAAGGCTGTGCACGTGTCCATCAGGAGGAGATACCGTTCTGAAAGGAAAGGAGGATGAAAGGTACTATTTCAATAGCCACTGGAGGGGAGGCACAGCTCAGAGGTGAAGACAGAACTAGGGAGGCAGAATGAAGGGATTGGAATCTATATCTGTATTTCTATGGGGCACCTAATCCAGACAGTTTAGCTCTCAAGTGGCTAGTTTACCTTAATTTGATGATTTAATGTAACTTTACTAATTTAATTTACTACTTGTAGACATAAACATAAAATGGAATAGGAATAATGGCAGACAATTAATTTGATAGCTTTTAAAAGCCCCATAATGACTAAAATTCACTGATCCTAATTTGTTAATGGCATAGGATTAGAGTATTGAATATAAACTTGTGATCTACTATGAAATTAAAAGGTTATAACCACACATGTTAGTTTATACATAGCCAAGTGTTTGACACCTTTTTTTTAAAGCCTTTACATTTATAGCATAATATCATAGGTCATATAAATTTAGAATGTGAAAGAACCTTAAAGGTATTGTAACTCAATGTCCTAAAGTTTAAAGAGGAATAATTCAAGGCATAGAAAAGTTTCCTATCCATAATTACTACTAGTAAATCCATTTTTTTAATGCAAAGCAAATGTTCTTTACCTATATCAGTTTCTTATTAACTGGTCAATATTTTAAGAGTGAGTTTCATTAAACCACTCTAAACATCCACTACTAGAAAGTTGGCAAAGGTTTGGTCAAAGGTTTGAGAAAGTAAAAATATAATATTTCCCAAGCAAATAAAAAGTCTTTTATAGAGATGTATTTAGTATAACTCAACAGTCATCAATTAGAATAGAAGAAAAACCAAATCTTATGAAGTCAGATAATGGGAGAACAAAATTTAAGTCCCTTACATAATGTACTTAGGTAGCAATTTGCTATTGGAGAAAAGAAAAAGCTGATTTTTAACGTAGCCAGGACAACTTTCTACCTTCATCACATTTTAAAGTTTGAATTAAGTATCAAAATATTGCTTTCATCATTGTACATAGTTTTTGTTTTATTTATTTACTTATTTATTTATTTATTTATTTATTTATTTATTTATTTATTTTTACAGTACTGACAATTAAACCTAGGGGCATTCTAACTCCAAACTATACCCCAGTCCTGTTTTTTTTTTTTAATTCTTTATTTTGAAACAGTATCTCACTAATTTGCAGAGGGCCTCACTAAGTAGCTGAGGCTAGCCAGGAACCTGTGATCCTCCTGTCTCAGCCTCCCAAGTACTGGGATTACAAGCATGTGCCACCGTGCTCGGCTGTACATAGTCTTTATAATACACATAATGAGGCACAAATAGTAAGGCACACTTAGTTCTTAAACTTTAGTATTGTAAAACTTCACCTGAAAGATGGTGAATTTTGAATCCTCTTACTTACCTTGTTTTCTCATTATACTCCATTTTTTGTTTGTTTGTTTTTTTTGTATGCATCACAAAAGGCCATGGAACATTCAGGTCGCTCCTGTGGGGCAGACAGAACTAACATGCCCTCCGTTGTGCATCCACAGACCACTACATATATCTCTACTGTAAATCAAATCTACTGTGCAGGGTTCTCCTTAGATATTTATTAACTCATTCAACAACTGAGAACTTGGCGAGCAGACATTTCATCTTATTTATGGCTGACTCCAGGGTCTACAAGAATGCCTGCCAAAATGTTGGCATTCAAGAAATGTTTCATAAATGGTGAAAAACAGATGAAGAAACTAAAGAATAAAGATCTCTTTACTAAGGGAATAGTACCACCTTTCTAGCAAAGGTTCCATATATAAGTACCTATAAAAGCAATTTGTATTTTTAGATTCTTAAAATCTAGAAGTCATTATGAGTGTCCACAGGTATACAAAATTGAGATAAGAGAATCCTTAAAATTGTTTCCTTTTAATGGACTAAATTGGGAGGCTTCCTGCTGTCAGTGTCCCATATAAAATGTTTTAGGCCTGTGGCTTTTCCTCAGGCAAAAACCATGTGGGAGAGCCAATAAGAAACATTAAATAAACTGTGAGAAAAAATATAAAAATGCAAAAAAGGACAAATGTATTAGAAAATTCCATACTTTCAAGTACTTTTCAAATTAAAAAAAAATTGTTTTGAACCAAGTCACAGAAAAGACCTAAGAAACAAACTGTAGTCTGTCAATACCAAAATTTTCATTTTTCAAATTAAAAGCTTTATTTATTTATTTATTTATTTATTTGTTTATTTACTTATTGTGGGTTTGGGGATGGAACCCAGGGGCATTCGACCTCCGAGCTATACCCCCTGCCCTATTTCTTTATTCCCTATTCTGAAACCAGGTCTCACTGTGTTGCAAAGAGCTTCACTAAGTAGCCAGGAGCTGAGGCTGTCTGTGAACCGTAATCCTCTGGTCTCAGCCTCCCGAATGCTGGGATTACAAGTGTGCGCCACCATGCCGGCAAATTAAAAGCTTCATGAAGCAAAAATACTAAAAATTAAAACGAAGTGACTAGTGCAATTTGGCTCTCAACAGACACTTATTAAGATTGTATGGATGATTGTATGGTGGCGCACGCCTGTAATCCCTGCACTTGGGAGGCGGAGACAGGAGGATCGCGCAGGTTCAAAGCCGGCCGCGCTGGCTTAAGAGACCCTGTTTCCAAATAAAAATATAAAAATAGGTCTGGAGTGTAGCCCAGAGGTAGAAGGGTTTCCAGGAACCCCAATACCACCAAAAAAAAAAAAAAAAAAGATTGTATGAATGAATAAATGAAAGAGAAGATAGGGGAAGAGCTTTCACCAAGGCCCACTCTGAATTCATGGTTCATTCATTCAAACCATTTTAAAGCATCCTTATTTAATTTATGAAGATGTGGTTTTCCATTTCTGATGACATTTCAATAACACTGTCTTTTGATCTTTTAAACTATTCAGCTAAAATTTATTTTGCTTTAATCTATGATTCTGTTGTCTGTAGGACTAAAAGCAGATAGAAATATAACCTTAGTTTTGTTTGAAAAAATAAAAAAAACCTAAAAAGAATAGTAGTTAACTATGAGTTGGTTCTTAATGTCTAGGAGTATAGCCATGTAAATTTACTCCTACAGAATAAAATCACTTAATAAAAAAGTATCTGCCTTTAGTAATATTCGTTTGCATATGGCTTAATTATCACATTAAGGAGAAAACTACAAGACATTTTACCTACATATCATCTAATTTTCATTCACTTATCCACCCATCCACAATTATACAGTATCCAGTCCCTGTGCTAGACTTTTGAGTAATGTCCTTGACAACAGGCATAAAACCTCAAAAGACTCAAGCTGAATATTGATTTTTATTTTAATGTATGATTTCTTCACTCTTATGTTGGAAGGAATAATTCCTTGATAGTTGATGGAGTATGAGAAATTATAGAAGTATATCAATAATCATCTAATTCAATTTTGAGCTTAAAAATATTTCACAAAGAGTTTTATTCATTATTAAACATATTCAAAAGGAGAAGTGGCACAGAGAAAGAGAGGAGAAAAGTGAGTGCTTGGGGAATTTAAATTCTGAAAAACATAAATAACTGGTTACTTTTTTATAACAGCTTTTTATAATAGTTTTGTTATTTTTGGAAAATCGATACCATCATTATAATCATGTAAGCATTATCTAGCCCACATCCCCAAATGGTCAACCAAAAAAAATTTTTTTTTTCAATAGTAAAGCTGAAACATGGCTCTAAAGGCCAGCTTAGCTTTCAAATTAGAGCCTTGAAAATGAATCATTTTCTGTTTTGCCAGTGAATATACTATAACTGTGGCATTTCTAATTTTTTAACCATCAGACAATAGGGAAAAAGTTTTGTAAAAATTTGAGGGTAGCCGGGCGTGGTGGTGCACGCTTATAATCCCCGTGCTTGGGAGGCGGAGACAGGAGGATACCGCAGGTTCGAAGCCAGCCGCGCTGGCTTAAGAGACCCTGCTTCCAAATAAAAAAATATATAAAAAATAGGTCTAGGAGTGTAGCCCTAAGGTAGAAGGGCTTCCAGGAACACCAGTACCACCCAAAAAAAAAATTTTTTTGAGGGTATATTTCTTTTCCATTTATTCTTATCTGACTGTGTTGTTCATTATCAGATACTTAGATCATTAAATAGGTGTGTGTGTGTGTGTGTGTGTGTGTGTGTGTGTGTGTGTGTATTGCAGTGCTGGAGATCAAACCCAGTGCCTCACATATGCTCTGCATGTTGTATACATCCCAAGCTCTTATCTTTAAAATGATTTCATATGTTATCATTCAACACAAATTATAGAAAGACAATTAGCAAATCTTGCTTTAATGGCATGTACTCTAGAAGTACTAAGCTAAGTATTAATCAACTTATTAAATGTATTAGTATAGTCAAATAAAAGCTGATTTGAACACTTCCCCAATAAAAATAACAACCTCATAATTCGGCAAGAATAATAATCTCATAACCAAATGTTTAACAAATGAGTAAACTAAGAATCTAATGCCTATTAATATCTAATAATTTAATATAAAGTAGTAACTTAGTTAATACTTAATAATCTCATGTTTAGTAAGGGAAAAAGTAATGTAAACAAATGACTAAAATGCAAATGAGAGGTGACCAAGGAAAAATTCCCAACAAAGATACTGGAGTCTAAGGTCATGCCAAGAACAAAGAAACAGAGAGCTCCACGTCCCATTACTGTATGGTCTATTATAGCAGATGTCCAAGCTATCATTTCTGATGACTGTAATAATTAAGAGCTCTAATCTGACATCTCTTCCTCTATTCATAGTTAAATATAGTTTTCCTAAATGGAGCAAAAGCATTAGCCGGTGGATTCAGGAATTTGTATTCTCTTCATCATATATCTCACAGTGATAAGTTGGCACTGGTTTTGTTAGTCCCTTGTGAGTTTGACTTGTGACTCACACCCTAGTCACTATTAGTGGGTGGATAATATTAATCTTCATAACCTGAAAATCTAATATCAACTACTCTTGAGAAATAAAGTCGCTATACTACCTATTTGTAAAATCATCTCATTTATAAATATTTATTCAATTCAGCTTTCTAGAAAGAGGCAAGGGCATAAGGAAAAAACCTAGGTTCTAATCCCACCCCATTATTTATTAGCTTTGTGATGTCAAGAAGATCAAATTTCAAACAATTGAGATCAAGTAATGTGCGATTTCAAATCCCCACATGAAGCCTAGGATATAACTAATTTTTAAAGTGCTTGCATGGCCTGCACAAGGCCCTGGGTTGGGTTTGATTCCCAGCACTGTCTCCCCTCCAAAATCAATTCTTTGACTTTATGGAGATTAAAATATCTCACTAACTTATTTTAAAATGTCACTTTTAACATAAAATAAACAATAAATAAGAAAGGGTTTTGAAAACTATGAACTAATAAGAATTATTATTATCACTTCCTTAGTATCCTGCAAATAATCCATGCCAAATATTCTATTAGTGAAAGCATCATGATAATTTCCACACACAAAAGAAAAAAATCAATTATTATAATAAAGAAAGGTTCAACTTCTATATTCTCTATTATGCTTCTCATATTGACAATTTTTTCCTGTAGACCAGAATGACAAAATTTGAATTTGTTTATAACCATAAGAAATGTCATTTTCAAAAGTTTTATGGATAAATTAAGTTCAAAATGAGGTTGTTTCCAGTAAATGGTTTTATAAATGATAAAATAGGGTCAGAAAAGGGTTTCTAATTCAACATAAACTAAAAAAAAACATAAACTTTAAAAGGCACCTACCAGAATAACTTTAAAAGAAAAAGTGATATTATTAGTATAATACTGCTCCTAAAAGATTGCTTCATCTTTACCATTTTCCAATCTTCTGGTTAACTTGAAGGAGGATGCAGGTGCCTCTTTGCCGAAGAAAGTGGATCGAACCAATCAAATGGCACAATTTATGATTTCTCCATTCACAGCTGACTGATTTATAAAAACACATAGCAATGCATTTTGTACTTTCTACCTAGGCTTTTGTTTCATGTTGGATGTAGGAGGCAACAGACTTATGCTTGAGTTACATTTGGGCACCCCTCCTGAATGCTTCAATATGAATTCTCATTTGGAATGATGACCATGTGCTTATTTGTGTTTCCCCCTGCAGACTGAAAATTTATTAAAGGAAGCAACCGTATCCAGTTGTCTTTTTCTCCTCCAGCTATTAACCCACTTACTGGCATATAGATGGTGCCTAATAAATGTTTACTGCATAAATTAAAGAATAAGCCACAAATAAATAGATTGGCTTTTCTTTTAAAGTCTAATGTTCCTTTGTATTATCCTCAAAATTGATCCTTGAATTTCACTTACAAATTCAAGTAACACATATTTTGTGCAAGTAATAGACTTATATAAGTTAAATCAATGGAACTTATTGAAAACAATAATTAATTTTATTAAAACAATAAACATGTAAATTTATTGATAAAATTCATTTATCAGTTCATTCAAAACATTGCTTGAGCATCAATTACATCCTAATGACCATTCCCAGAAGCTCGGATGCAAAGTCAGTTAAGCCTCAGGCTCCCAAGGAGGTTAGTTCCTGGTGAAGGAGGGGGTTTGGCCAGGGGACCACTGGTGGGGAATGGACAGTAGCTAAGTACAACAAGAGGGATGGAGTATGTGTAAGAAAGGATTTCTAGAGAAGAGATGCTGGACCTGAGGTTTGAAAAAAGCAGTAAAACTTAATTTAAACAAAAGGACATCCCAGGCAGCAAGAACAGGGTTAGAAATAAACAGCTCTACAAATAGAGGAGATAGCACACAGGAAAACAACAGATGAGGATAAGCATGAGGAAAAAGAGGGACCTCCGCCTAGGGGAGGAGCCACAGCTGGGGGGAGGGGCATCTTCAGCAAAGAAAGCACAGTGTTCTATCCTCAAGGGGCTGAGAACACAGTTAAAAAAGAATAGCTAGAATGTTCAGTTAAAAAAAGGGAACTTTAAGTCAGTAAATAGGTGTAGTAATGAAGAAAATAGCAGTTACTTTTAATTCAAGGTAAATTAATAGTTATGTGAACTTCATGAATTAATTTTAGATAAAATCACATTTCTAAAATAAAGAGTAAAAGGCAAATTAGATATGATTTTGAACTGTAAAAGATTTACAATTTTGAGGAAAAAAAAGGACTCTTTTTAATTAAGAAGAGAAGTATTCCTTTCTATTCCTCCATGGAGGCCACACCTACAAGCATATGTATGTCTGCCATAATAAAGTTGCTCTTTCATTGTTAGTGACTGGTAGAACATAAATTATTCCCAGGGATAAATAAAACAGCCAAATACTAATCTGAACTCCAGTTAATAATAATAGAATACAAATATATCTATATTAAGTTGTAATTAACATCTTCCAAAAGCTGCAAAATTCAAGAGACTATAGAGAGAAATATGAATGAAAATGGAAAATCCAGCCAAATACTACTGCTTCTAGTACATTTAACAACCACTTTATCATTTTGTCTTCAAATGTGTTCTTCTAGAGGTCTAAATAACCGCCATCTAACTCATTTGATTGTAACAGAACAATATTATTTATTTATAGCTTTTGCATTTTTCCCTCCCTAACAGGAAAAAAGACTCACCATGATTGAAAGGTTATTTTCTTTTTTTCCCTATAACTAATTGTTAGAATGAAAAATATAATAAACAAAATTAGTGGTATAAAGATTTAAAATAATAGAAAATAGAATCATATTTACTATGTCTAATAAAACTTCAGCCTTCTGTAGATTAAATTCTTCAGCCTGTCCAATGTCTTGGGTGAGAATATTCACTCAAGGATAGTAGCAACAGGGACAAAGTCACCAAAACCAAAGCAAATAGAAATTCTAAAAATACTGTTTATATATGAAGTAATTACAATCAGTAAATAGATCATAGTTATGAGCTTTTTCATTTGTACTAATTATCTTTCTCTTCTTTTTTATTCTTTTTTATTGCATTTAGAGTAATGCTGCTATTCCTGCAGGTACCAAATAAGTATGGGATTTGAATAGTAAACTCTTAAATAAATGAGTTTCTCAGTCACCTATGACCATCGACACATACTCCATCTACAAATGGACTTCAATCTTCTATCACTAAGGAGATAGTGACCTGCTTTTTCCAACATGCATGGCATTTTTGGACAATGCAATTGTGACACTCACACTTATTTCTATGAAGAAAACTCTTACAGTTCTGTGGCATTCATCATTTGACAGATGCAAGTATTTTCTTTATCAGTCACCTCTTACTGAACTCACTAGGAGTGACCGTGGAATCCTTAACGGCCCATTAAATTTCTGAAGAAGAAAGCTAAGATGAAAGACATGCCACTCCGAATTCATGTGCTACTTGGCCTGGCTATCACTACACTAGTACAAGCTGTAGATAAAAAAGTGGGTTGCCCACAATTATGTACGTGTGAAATCAGGCCTTGGTTTACACCAAGGTCCATTTATATGGAAGCGTCTACAGTGGATTGTAATGATTTAGGTCTTCTAAGTTTCCCAGCCAGATTGCCTGCTGACACACAGATTCTGCTCCTACAGACAAACAATATTGCAAAAATTGAGTATTCTATAGACTTTCCGGTAAACCTTACTGGCCTGGACTTATCTCAAAACAATCTATCTTCAGTCACCAATATTAATGTAAAAAAAATGCATCGACTCCTTTCTGTGTACCTAGAGGAAAACAAACTTACTGAGCTGCCAGAAAAATGTCTGTCTAGACTGAGTAACTTACAAGAACTCTATATTAATCACAACTTGCTTTCTACAATTTCACCTGGAGCCTTTATTGGCCTACATAATCTCCTTCGACTTCATCTCAATTCAAATAGACTGCAGATGATCAACAGTGAGTGGTTTGATGCTCTTCCAAACCTAGAGATCCTGATGATTGGTGAAAATCCAATCATCAGAATCAAAGACATGAACTTTAAGCCTCTTATCAATCTTCGCAGCCTGGTTATAGCTGGTATAAACCTCACAGAAATACCAGATAATGCCTTGGTTGGACTTGAAAATTTAGAGAGCATCTCCTTTTATGACAACAGGCTTATTAAAGTGCCCCAAAGTGCTCTACAAAAAGTTGTAAACCTCAAGTTTTTGGATCTAAATAAAAATCCTATTAATAGAATACGAAGGGGTGATTTTAGCAACATGCTGCACTTGAAAGAGTTGGGAATAAACAATATGCCTGAGCTGATTTCCATCGACAGTCTCGCTGTGGATAACTTGCCAGATTTGAGAAAAATAGAAGCTACTAACAACCCCAGATTGTCTTACATTCACCCTAATGCATTTTTCAGACTCCCTAAGCTGGAATCACTCATGCTGAACAGCAATGCCCTCAGTGCCCTGTACCATGGTACCATTGAGTCTCTGCCAAACCTCAAAGAGATCAGCATCCACAGCAATCCCATCAGGTGTGACTGTGTCATCCGTTGGATTAACATGAACAAAACCAACATTCGCTTTATGGAGCCAGATTCCCTGTTTTGTGTGGACCCACCTGAATTCCAAGGCCAGAATGTGCGGCAAGTACACTTCCGGGACATGATGGAAATATGCCTCCCTCTTATAGCTCCAGAGAGTTTCCCTTCCAATTTGGATATAGAGGCTGATGGCTATGTCTCCCTTCACTGTAGAGCTACTGCAGAGCCACACCCTGAAATCTACTGGATAACACCGTCTGGTCAAAAACTCTTGCCTACTACACTGACAGACAAGTTCTACGTCCATCCTGAAGGCACCCTAGATATAAATGGCATAACCCCAAAAGAGGGGGGTTTATATACTTGTGTAGCAACAAACCTAGTTGGTGCTGACTTAAAATCTGTTATGATCAAAGTGGATGGTTCTTTTCCTCAGGATAACAATGGATCCTTGAATATTAAAATAAGAGATATTCAGGCCAATTCAGTTCTGGTATCTTGGAAAGCAAGTTCTAAAATTCTCAAATCCAGCGTTAAGTGGACAGTCTTTGCCAAGAAGGAAAATTCTCATGCTGCCCAAAGTGCACGAATACCATCCGATGTCAAGGTATATAATCTTACTCATCTGAACCCATCCACGGAGTATAAAATTTGTATTGATATTCCCACCATCTATCAGAAAAACAGAAAGCAATGTGTTAACGTCACCACAAAAGGTTTGGACCATGATCGAAAAGAGCAGGAGAAGAGTAATGCCACAATATTTATGGCCTGCCTTGGAGGCCTTCTAGGGATTGTCGGTGTGATATGTCTTTTCAGCTGCCTCTCACAAGAAATGAACTGTGACGATGAACAGGGCTATGTGAGGAATTACGTACACAAACCAACCTTTGCATTCAGTGAGCTTTACCCTCCTTTGATCAACCTCTGGGAAGCAGGCAAAGAAAAAAGTACATCCTTGGAAGTGAAAGCGACTGTTATTGGTGTGCCGACAAATATGTCCTAAAAACAACCAAGTAGACCTAATTCAAAGTAAAGCTCAAGACTTCGGGTGAGCTAAAAAACAAAAATAAAAAAACAGGCAGAGAAAAAGAACTTTCTAGAAAGAAGGTTAAGCTTCACCACTGCTGCTCCTGACTACTGGAAATACATACGAGTTCAGCATTTTAATTAAATGGCTTCAAAGGGTACTGTGGCAACCAAATAATTCCATTTTCTAGAACTTTCATGTAACTTTTATGTCTGGACTACAGTTAAAGTGGACAAAAACATTTCTGTATTTTTTTTAAGTATATAAGAGTAGTTGAACTGAGCAATACCTCCTCCTGTGTTGTATTACACATATTAGCCACGAGTTTTTGCAGTGACCAGATAAACTTGAATTGACACGTGGTATAATAAAAAGGACAAATTCTGTAGCGTAGACACAGTGAGTATGTGGACCTCTTTTATAAAGAAAAAAAATACATTTTGGATTAAAATCAATTGCTTTTGTCTTGGTTTTGTTTCTAAATAAAGAATAATTTCTGGGAAATATCATCTGGTCAAATGTTATTTAAATTAAAAAGTTTCCAAAAGTGACTTTCTATAATGAAATTTTGAATGCTAAGAGTAAGACATTTCTATTGGGTTATGTAACTGCATCTATATACTGCATAAAAATGGATTTTAGAAGGCATTTTATCAATACCAAAAGGTAATGATAATATTGTATTTAACAACTTAATTATCGACTAAAACAGATCCTCCAGGAAAGTATATTAAAGTGTTTCTTACAAGCAATGTTTGGAGAAGATTTAATTATCAGATTTGGATAATGTAAACCTAGTACTTGAGCGACTTAATGCCTTAATAATTGATAAAAGCTCAGCTTTAGGTTGCTTGCTTTGCAGAAAATACTGCCAAGTTTGAATAAGACATATGATCTGAGTGTAATTTTAAAAGCTCTCTATGATTTTAAACAACTTAATGAACTTCACTGAAGTGCAAGTGAATAACTTAATAATTTTCTATGTTGCAAACAGCAAGAAAATAATACGTCACATTTCAACTAGAACTTTAGAATTTCACTGTAAAATATATTGGATTGTTAGCAAAAGTTTACTAGGTTCAACTTTAAAAAATATACCTATTACTCAGTTGACTGTAATATAAAATAACATAATTCAGATAATTCCAAAGTTCAATAAGAATTTAAGAGGACAGTTCTGTTAACTAAGGACAAGTTTCTAAAACTAATTTAGAGTAAAAGAAAAAATAAAGTGCAGTCCTCTGAGACTATATTTAAGGTGCTAAAAAGCACAGTTCAAAAAATTGCAAATCATTGAAAAGAACTGCCAAGAACATTACTAGTTATTTAAAAATCTTATATAAGAAATGTAAGAATTTGTCTTGGAAAAAAAAAAGACTGAAATCATTGAGAGTTTTAGTCATTTTTACAAACAAAACCCCATGGTCTTACAAAAACAAATGTGTTTTTGTACAAAGAAAACATCTTGAAATATTTTTAAAAGCACTGAAGATAATAAGCCATAGTTTTTAAAGGCCAACTGCTTATCTACACATAGCTACATAGCTTCCATGTTAATTGCTATTGCGCTTGTTCATACTGAAGTGTTTTTCTTACATATTATCAACATACAACTGGTCTGTAAACAATTCCATCACAGTATTCCATCAATATATTTGTTAATACTAGATATTTCTTTTGTGCTAGGGTTGATAGTTTCAAATTAAATAATAGTTGGTTTTGATAATGTAAAAGATGATTGTTATGAACTCTTTAGAAAAAAAGACAAACTATGTTAATTTCAACACAACCAATATTTGAAACTTACCAATTCATTGTGCTTCCCAAATACAAATTTTACAACCTGATGAATCACTATCACACAGAGGCTGACATTAGAATTTATCAGCAAGACACGCTCATACATCACGAGAGGTTTCAGCACCACGGACAGAGCTTTTTGGAGCTCAGCTATTTGTCAAAAATACAGAAGCTGAAGTAGGACCTATTAGGATGCAGGTATTGTATAGGTCAGCAAGAACGGAAGCAGATATCTTGTAAGTTTCTTCTAAACCTATTTGCTTTAAAAAACAATTATACATATTTTACATCTGAGAAGACTGCATTTCAAGCTACACATTTCCTTTGAAAATTGTTGTAAAATCAGCCTTCTGAATATGCATTTAGTAGTGAGCACTGAAATTAAGTACTTTGTTACATTGAAATAAATACAGATGCTCAAAGCAAACTATGATCCTATTTATTTATTTAAATTTTAATCTAAAATTCCACTAAGAGAGAAAAGATATTTACTTCAATAATGAGAAGAGCATTTCAAACTTCCTATGTTACTTCCAAACCTCACATGGAATTCACCAACATGATCAAAATATTCAAAGCAAATAACTTACAATTTTGTTGTATCATATGGGTGAATATGTTGCAATAGGGAAGTTTACCTCTGACAAGCAAAACTCTAAAGTTTATGCCTTTCTGGATGCCAATTGATCCTCTCACCTTGTATAAAAAAAGCAACTTTTTCCAAAAACATTTATTACATATTTTCTAATTTATATTACAAAGTAAAGTTCATTATTTTTCTGAAAATGAGTATGTTCTTATGAAAACAAAAATATAATCAGATAATTCATAATGAAGTTTTGGTGAACAGGCTGCATGTATGAAAATGGTCTCATGAGATTTTTAAAGGAGCTGAAAAATCCCTGTTGCCTACTTATGTTCTAGCTGCCCTAACACCATAGCACGAAGCATTATTTATTTGGTAGTGCTGATGTAAACAAATCTACTGCACTGTCAGCTATATAAAAGTGTAGCACATACAATTATCTACAGTGCATAATACTGGATAATAAATTACTATTTCATTGGCTAATATATTTACTATACCATACTTTTAGTTATTGGCTTAGAATGTACTCCTACCTATTAAAAAGTTTACTATATAAAGTATGCCATTTTCTGCTGGAAATAGCATCATACATCTTGTGCTCAGCATGTGTCTTGAATGCATCAAGAGGCTGTATGGATTGACCTAGACTATCTAGGTTTGTAAAAGCATACTTTATGATGTTTGTACAATGATAAAAATCAACTGAGGATATGTTTCTCAGAATTTAACTCATCAATAAGCAATACATGACTATATATAAAAACAGTGAGAAGAAAAATACATATTTGTCAGTATAGCCAAGGAGAAACACACTATCATTTTGCCTATGAAAAAATAAAATCAAGTTTTGGTACTTACTTCAGTGCTTAAGTTTTTAACCTACTTAGACAATAAAAAGTTGCTCAACAGTATCTATGGACAAGAATAATCTGAAAATGGTAATTACTCCATTTATTCAATTATCTATTTTTGCTTATATTCAGGGAATATTTTTTGTATGGCTGTGAATTACTGAAAAAACATCTGTAAAGAGGATAAATTCCCCACCATCTAGGGGTTTATACCCTTCTAACTTATATTATGGTTTATTTTCTTTATCAACATTTTCACAAATATGTATTGACTATGATACTTAGTAAAGCCTAGCTTTAATTCATAATTACTGATAATACTCAGAAGATCACAGAATTGTTTCTTGATATAAAATATAATTTGAAACAGAAACTTGTTTCAAATTTATTATTTTATTTACTGTATCTATTAAAGGTAGCTTGATACTATACCTTGACTTATTAAATTGAGAGGACTACCTACTTACCATAAGTTATATTTTTTTCTAGGCACATAAACATGGGTAATTGCTATGTTTCTCCTATTTTAAATTTCTTAGAGTTGAGTCACCCCAAAATGAGAAGTTAAATTTAAGAAGGCAATCTAACAGTGACATAACATTTATTCATTTTATAAAAAGAGAATAACCGTACTCTATATACAATAACTCTTATAAAATCTTCTAATGACTAGTAAGGAAAACTTTAAAATTCCACCCATTAGACTTCTATAAACAAAAATCAAGTAATATTGTCAGACATTTATAAAAGAAACAACAAAAACAACAAAATTGAAATGCATTTATCTGCTAAATGTTTTCAATTACATATCCCTATTACTACCATAAATATCAGGAAAAAATTTATAACTATCTGTCATGATTACAGGTCTCTTTATCTTCTAGGTTTTCTAGGGCATGGGGAATAATAAATAGAAATTACATTCTGGGCTACAATTTATTTGATCCAAAATA
The DNA here is from genome assembly GCF_963383645.1 of Muscardinus avellanarius. Classification (NCBI taxonomy): domain Eukaryota; kingdom Metazoa; phylum Chordata; class Mammalia; order Rodentia; family Gliridae; genus Muscardinus; species Muscardinus avellanarius. The sequence continues at coordinate 40,212,095 of NC_137795.1, read as the reverse complement.
ATTTTTAAAAAATTCCCAGGAACAAATTACAGCAAATAATTAAAATGGTTTGTGAAGAAAATGGCTGCCACAGATATATTTCCTGTGGCAAAGAGCATTTGGGATGAATTAGAAAAGACTATAAGGACCTTTCCTTACATCCTTGATTGCACATTCCACTTCTTTTTTTAAATTTTATTTTACTGGTGCACTATAGTCTCACATCATAATGTGGATCGTGTTGACAATGGCATATATTCACACAGCACTTGGTGTCCCCCTCGCCCCCCACCCCTGCTTCCCCTTTTCTCTCCCTTCCAATACCGAGTGTCCAAGTTAACAATGTCACATTCACATGTATACACACACTCGAATGTAACTTTTTCATTGATTAACCTTAGCCTTCTTTCTCCCCTACCTCTCTTTTATGGCTTTTCTGAGGTTTCCCCTCCATTATCTGGAGTCCCTCTGGTATCCCTAATCCTCTCTGGCTTGAGCATATTAGAGAAAACATATGTCCCTTCTCTTTCTGTACTTGGCTAATCTCATTAATACCCCACTTCTATGATACCATTGTATCTAGTGAATGTATGGTTAACTAGGTCATTAGTTGGAAGAAATACAGCACTATCCTGGCATGAAACAGCCATGTCAGGAATGAAATGCTATTACTGAGTAACATGAAGTTCCAAAAAATGAAAGAAATCAACTCCAGAGTCAACACAATAACAGCTGCTTAGACATGTCCATTTGAAAAGGACTTCATTATAAAGAGAAACCATGACTTCTATTTTATTCCTCTGAGGCAAGTGAAAAACAAAAAGTATTATTTTACACAGAAATTAAGAGCAAAACCGGAGTTAATACTAGTAATCAGAAACCATATATTCAATTCTGAGAAAAATTATTAGAAGAGAAATCTTTGAGAAGATTATTCCAGCAAAACATAGATCATTTCCCAAATCTGAACTGTTGCACTAATTATCATTAGTGAATATGGAGAAGTGTTTAAAAATTAAATAGTAAGCCTTCAGTATTTTTAGTTGAAAAGATATAGAACATAATTCCTTTTTATTCCTACTGAAAAGAGACAAGCCCAAAGAGACTTAAATTCTAATTCACTTTATTTGTAGCTGAGAGGACTCTTACCTAATCTTTGAAATAAGCCATGTGGTATGTAACAACTAGGGGATTAAGTACCTCACAGATATATAAATAGGATTTTCTCTTAAGAGTGAACTAAGGTATTCAAATAAGTAACAAATTCACATATATCATAATGTGATTACAATGATCATATATGATTTCAAATTTATTGTGAAGTGGCCAAAAGTAACAAAGTACAAAAAAGCATTATGGTTAACCTAGTAAGCCTTTTAGAAGAATGAACTATAATAATATGTGGAGACCTCACAGTACTTTGTGTATTTAAATTGATCTTTTCCAATTCTAATATATCTTCAAGAAACTAATAGCATTATATGACCATTGTAAGGAAAATTCAGCTTCTCATTAAAACATATGGTTCAGTGTCTGAAGTTATTGATTCAAAATCCAATTGTAATACCCATTTGCAATGTTTACCAACCTCTGGAACAAATAATTGAGTAAGCTGAGGACATAAATTGACCTTTCTAATCTTCACATGGGAAGAATGAGAGCATGATAAAATAACCTCTCTATTATCTGTGGTACCAGACTCAAGGCTAGTAAAGACAGAAATAGTTCTTAAACTATCAGAGATGCCATTATTTAAGTGATACAACCAGAAACACCAAAACAGTTCTTCAAAAGAGTATTTTATAAAGGGCCGTGATTAAGGTCAGATACCTCTGGTAAACATATCTTTCATAATGATTGCAGAGAAGAGTCACTTATTCAACAGAGAACAAAAATCTTGTTTCCCAACTCACTTAAAGACTCTAACCTTCTTTATTACTGTTTCCTACCAAGTTAATCAAGAAATAAATGTTCTATTACACAACTTTCATACTCTATCATTTATTTTATCATTATTATGGCTTTCAAAACACAGATATAAAATTACATAATACCAAGAAGCCAAAAAGAATTCCTTTTAACCATGGAAATGATACAGAAAAGGTATAAAATAAGTAGAAAAAATATTTACTTCTTTCTATGAGTAACATTTTTATCTTTAGAAAACAATAGAAATTAAGTGACTACAGCAGAAAAAAAATAAAGTAATAATCTCATGAAGCAGAGGAAGTTAGGTTTTCCCACTCTCCAGTGGATTATATGTGTCTAAGTTCAGGCCCAATTCTCAAGTGACAAGGCAGTGTTTGTGACATCTTCAAAGCACAAAAAATGCATACATCTTAATAATATGTTAACATATTATATATCTGTGTTAATATACACTTATATTTACTTGAGTAGCAATCTTAAAAATATGAAAAGAAGAAAGGAAGGAAGGAGGAAAGAAGAAAGAAAGAAAGAAAGAAAGAAAGAAAGAAAGAAAGAAAGAAAGAGAGAAAGGCTTATTAAGTGCCGAATTAATGCCAGACTAACAATTTACTTAGGAAATTGTCTTAGAAAATCCATTCAAGGCCTAAGCCATTTTTAAAGGACATAAGTAAAATGAACAAGTTACCATAGTTGTATGTGTCAGGAATATTCATAAGATTTTCCACAATTATCTCTCTTCATACATATATAAATATGTTTATACATACACACTGAATTCATATATTAAAACATATATAATATATATACAATTATAATTCAACTTATTCAATTCTCAAATCTCAAGAGTTCAAAATTAAATTCCTATTTTATATTTCTGTTCTGTTTTAGTCAGTGAAGTTCAGTGTTTTTCCCCCACAATAATAATAATGTAGAGCAGAAAAAAAAAACAAAATATACATCACCATGAGAAATAATAGCACTCAGATACTTCATAAGCATGCCATAGCCCACAAAAATAATAGATGACTTTTGGGCAGTGGAAAAAACGTCAATTACCAGCTTTGTTAATTGTTCCTATTATTTTTAAGTGTCACCATCCATACATTTTTTTTTCTTTTTTCTTTTTCTTTGTTTTTTGGTGGTACTGGGGTTCCTGGAAACCCTTCTACCTCTGGGCTACACTCCCAGACCTATTTTTTTACTTTTTTATTTGGAAAAAGAGTCTCTTAAACCAGTGTGGCTGACTTCGAACCTGCGTGATCCTCCTGTCTTCGCCTCCCAAGCGCGGGGATTACAAGCGTGCACCACCATGCCCGGCCAATATGTTCTTTAATAATATTCCTATTTCATTTTGAGGGACAAAAAGGCTCCTATTTATCAACTTTCAGTTACTACTTGCCAAAAAAACAGAGTACTGATTTATCAAAAAAAAAAGTTTGTCAAAAAGGCAAAATACATGCATAGTCTTATAAATAAAGTGCATAACATAAGCATATTCACTAAGTATCCAGAAACACAAAGGACTTTTCAAACATTTTTCTGAGCCGGGCATGGTGGCGCACACTTGTAATCCCCACGCTTGGGAGGCTGAGACAGGAGGATCGCGCAGGTTCGAAGCCAGCCTCAGCTAGTTAGTAAGGCTCTCAACAACTTAGCGAGACCCTGTTTCCAAATAAAAATAGAAAATAGGTCTGGGAGTATAGCCCGGAGGTAGAAAGACTCTGGGTTCCACCCCTAGTACCACCAGGAAAAAAAAAATCTGTAATTATTTCTATACATCCACTTCACAGTTCCAATCTCTAAAGCTCTTTTTTCTCGCTTCCATTAGAGAAAAGTACAGGGTGCTCCACTCTTTGTTAAACCTGCTTTCACACTCTCAGACTATATTTATCATGCATAATAACCTGGCCTTAGAAGACACACCCTGTGTGAAGAGTAAGGCTGGGAAGAGAAAGCTGCCTTTCGACCATCTGGCACCCTCCCTGTCCTCTTGGTCGTGGTTCTTCAGGCATGAGAAACACAGAGCATTGCTGAGCACCAGCAGCCCAGGGCCAGAAGTCACTCTGCTTAGATAGAGTTTGGCTTTGCTGGCTGACTTGTCATTCATTGCAAACTTTGGGTTCTCAGAAGATCTAATTTATAGATTACATACTCTCATTCTAGAGAATGAAATCATTGAACATAGTTCAGGTGACGTGGATTCTTTATTGATAATGGGGTAGCCAAAAATTAAATAAAAATACCATCAAACATATCTATGTGATTAAAACTTATAGTTGCTCATATAGAAAGTTGATCATTCAGACTTCCTAGTAGAAGAAACACAGTGATTCTTTAGAACAAACACTTCACTTGGTTAAAGAGATTCTATGATAGTAAGTTGACATGTAGAAGTAAAATTTTTTTTTTTTTGGTGGTACTGGGGGTGGAACCCAGAGGTTTTCTACCTCCGGGCTATACTCCCAGACCCATTTTATATTTTATTTGGAAACACAGTCTCACTAAGTTGCTGAGAGCCTCACTAAGTAGCTGAGGCTGGCTTCGAACCTGCGCGATCCTCCTGTCTCAGCCTCCCAAGCGATGGGATTACAAGCGTGCACCACCACACCCGGTCACAACATGTAGAAGCAATTTTATGTGTAAAGAAGATCCTTGGTATTCTTTTTTCTTTTTTTTTTTTAAATTTGGAAACAGGGTCTCACTAGGTTGCTGAGAGCCTCACTAAGTAGCTGAGGCTGGCTTTGAACCCGTGCGATCCTCCTGTCTCAGCCTCCCAAGCGCGGGGATTACAAGTGTGCGCCACCATGCCCGACTTAAAGATCCTTGGTATTCAATGAGTACTAATTATTTGCTTGCAAGTGTTTGAACCTGACTACCTTGAGTAATGTTCTCTTTACAAATGATACGCTTCCACTTTGGCTTTTATTATTGTGGTATAATGAATTATTTGTGTGGCAGAGTTCCTATGAAGGTATGAGATTCAGAAAGTAGCAAAAACACAAGTTTTTAAGCAGAGAAAAAGGCTGGCTGTATCATTCACATATGTATTTTATTTCATACTCATTATTTATTGAGTAACCACCACATGTCAGACATAGTATTAGCTAATAAGAATTCATCATTCACTATGATAGACAAATTCTTTGTTATCACAAAACTTATAGTGAAAAGAGAGATACTAAAAAATGAATCTAACAATTTCAATCCAATATAATAAAATTATGAAGGCATAAAGACAGCTTACATACATGTAGGATGTACAGAGTATTTGTGTGTGTGTGTGTGTGTGTGTGTGTGTGTGTGTGTGTGTGTGGTACTATGGATAAAAAACCCAGGAACATTCTGCCTCAGAGCTACACCCCCAGCCCTGTTTTTTATTCTTTATTTTGAAACAGGGTCTCACCGTGTTGCATATGGCCTCACTAAGTAGTAGCTGAGGCTGGCTGCAAACTGCAATCCTCCTGTCTCAGCCTCCTGAATGCTGAGATTACAAGTGTGCGCCACCATGCCCGGCAATACAGAATATTTTTAAAGGGCTCAGAAAAGCTTCTAAATGAAAACTAATTTAATCTTTGCACAATCTCTCAATTAGAGAGCAGATGAAGATTGGAAGTTCACTAGAGATCCCATGAAAATGACGATAAGCTAAAGAATTTTAATAGCATCCGAGTGCTGAGAGACTGGGGGAAAGATCTGGTGAGGAAAGAGAAGGTCCTGGCTTTAAGAAAAGTAGGAAGATGAATAAAGTAATGTTTCAAAATTAACTTTATTTGATGCTAACCCTGAAAAAATTACTATCTCAGGCAAAATTACTATGCCAAATTTAAAACAGCAGGGCTAATTTATAAGGGCACAAAGATTCATTTTCTATATATCAATGTTTTTCTCCCTTCTGATCTCTAGTCCTCCCAAGCTAACATTATGAGAAGTAGAAAATAAAACAGAGGTGCACCCCACACTCCACCTTCTTAGGCCTCCCCAGTCTAAAATCACATAAGCACGTGCATGTACAAGCACATGCATGCATACTCAAGACTCTCAAAGCATACACACCCAGAGAAATACACCCTTCCCCTTCAGGGTTAAATAGTATCTTGTTTGAAATTAACAGATGGTCAAGATGTCACCTCAGCTGTCCATTGTCTCCCCAACAGGCAAAAAAGTGAAAGAGGTCCTGGATATTCTTGGTAGATTTCTAAATAAAAATCCAAATATAATGTAAAAACATGGCTGTGTCTTTGAATTTAAGACTAACCTAGTTCTGTTTCTACTGTCACTGTGTTTTTCTTTCAGATATTTCACAAATGCTTTACATAGAATTTAATAAGTATGTAAGTATAAAAATAGACATAGGAAAACCAAGAAGTACTGTGTCTCATTTCTTTGGAAAGTATTTTGTATAATATCAGAAATATATCTAACCACCTGCATCTCATAGGTATCATTTTCTTCAGATGATATAAAAATTTATTTCCTAATATGTGATAAACTAGGATCTTGAACTCAAATATGATCTAAAGTAGGAAAGAGTATTTGTAGAAGTACTAGCATATATCAGTCAGATAATCAGACCACATTTTTAATAGTCTTCTACTACTTATGCTCTCTTAAGAGAAAAAGTTTTAACATTGCCTAGTACAAGGGAGTCTAATATATTAGAGTAAATGAGTGAATAATAATATATCAATTTAAATTTAAGTTTTAAAATGTCTTTCTAAAGCATCAACTTATCACTTTTATTATAAAAAAAACAAGACTTTGAAGATACTTTTGGTATTAAATTTTCTCAAATGTTTTGTTTGAATACTTTTTGAAGATTTTTCACCTTATTGAAGATTTTTCACCTTAAACTCAGGAGAAAATTCCAAGTAGAAAATAAATTGGGTAAAAGCATATCCATCTTCTCATGACATTTAAATACTGGTATCTGAGTATTCCTAGACAATCTTTAATATTCTGTCAGATCCCTAGTTTAGGGGCAAGTACTCTAGTTTACCATGGCGGATGTATATGTTCCATTTCACTATGTTGTAGATAATAGAAAAGAGTATAATAATCTTTTAGACAAAATGTTTATTAAATAAATGTAACAACAGAGTAACTTTTCTATTAATAAAAGGAAATCTGACCCAATCCTGGGCTGCAGTTTCTCAGCGTTTCTCAGTGTTAATTCTCTGAACACTATAGGCATATTTAAGTGATTCAGCACAAAGTGTCATCTCATTCTTAAAAAATAAAATAAAGTTTTACTCCAATGAATTCAGAATCCCTATGAGGCGAATGACCCTTGATTTTGAAGCTAAAATCAAATCTAACGTATTATGAGGGCATGATAAAACTCTATTGATTACACATCTATACTATAGTTTTTAAGATATAAGCCATTTTCATTCACATTATGTCTGACATTTGATTATAAGACACATTCCTACTACCTACTTTCTGATGTCAGAAAAAAATTTGCTAACCCTCTTTGATTAATTATAGGTCATGAAAAAGGAGATATCAAATGAAATTATCATCAGATAAATTCCCAAGCTCACTGAATCTTCCTATTGCTCCCCAGTAAACACTGTCAAACACTTGTGAGTGCCTTCCCAGTGGAGATGGGCCTAGCCGCAAGGATGCTTGAAGCCCTGGGAAAAGCCAACCTGTGCTCCTTAAACACTCTGCTTGCAGAAAGAGATTTGATACTAAGCCTTTTCCAAAGTTCTACTTGGCATCCTAACCTTATGAATATAATGTCACCATAGTCTTTAAATATGTATTATTATAAAGTATAAAAATACATAATTCGAAAATGGAAACACACCAAGTGCTGTGTTCATGTACATTTGTATGACTTTGAACCTCACTATAATATATATAACTACAATGCACTAATAAAGGTTTTTTTATATATACATATATCATATATACAAACACATATACACATAGATACATGCATACACATATATATGCATATACATATACATACACATATACATACACATACACATACACATGCACATACACATACACATGCACATACACATATACATATACATACACATGCACAGACACATATACATACACATACACATCTACATATACATATACATACTGGGTAGAAATTGAGAGAGTGCTAAAATCAGGGGCAAGACTTGAGAATAGAAACTCTAAAGAGCAAAGGTAAAGAGTCTGTGATTTTAACAAGTCCTCATTCTAGGACTTGGCTTTCATATTCTGTCCCCCTGTTATATATTCCTTCTAGTAGAGGAGGCCAAGGAAAATGAATAAGCTCCTTCATTTCTGTTTCACCTCTCAATATCAAGAGTATAGTTAAGCTGGGTGTGGTGGCACATGTAATCCCCAAGCTTGGGAGGCTGAGAAAGGAGGATCGCACGGGTTCAAAGCCAGCCTCAGCTACTTAGTGAGGCTTTCGGCAACTTAATGAGACCCTGTTTCCAAATAAAATATAAAAAAAGTCTGGTAGTATAGCCCGGAGGTAGAAAGCCTCTGGGTTCCACCCCCAGTACCACCAAAAAAAAAAAAAAAAAAAAAAAAAAGTATAGTTAATTTCAATTTTGAATTATAACTAGTTCACAAGACTCCAAGAAAAAATACCTAAATCATTCTAGAAATGTTTCTTGGTAAATCCCATTTGGATGGCCAAAGGTCAAATTAGAGAAATATTTTTTTGTATCAGTGCCTATATTCGTCAGCCTTTTCACAGCTATAATCCAAAGACCAAACTTGGGGGAAGAAAGACTTCTTTTCTTACAGTTTTCCTTGTGGATATTGGGGGTCAGTCCATGTGAAGCCCGGGACTGTGGATCTAAGGGCATGGCAGTAATAGGGAGCAGAAAGAGGGAGAGCACAAGGCTTCACTCTCATGTCATGGAGACCAGATGCAGGAGAGCAAGCATGGGAGGAGGAACCATATTTAATCCCCAGGGCCACACCTGTCCCAGCCACCATCCAGATAAATCCAGTACAATGCATTTGTCCACAATTTACAACCCGAAATTACAACCAAGCCTCACTTCCAATATTGCCACTCTGTTTCCAACTATCACCGAATTCCAGCTCTTACAGTGCCATACTCTATTAAAGATGACTCTATTAAAGATACTCTATTAAAGATGACTGTTTTATGAAACATAAAAAATAAAATAAAATAAATGAAATAATTTTATATTATTTTATCGTAATGTTACTACAAAGGTATCATGCAATTATACAAAATTAAGTACAGAAAAGAGAGACTCACATTCATCCTAAGATATATCTTTACAAAAGCCTGTCATCTCTGTCTTCAACAAAATTTTTAATATTGGCTCTACGTCCACTATTTTCACCCATAATCCAGAAGAAAGCTGCTCACCCTTTAAAAGTGGCATCAAAAACCTCCAATCTCAAAATTAAAAATAGGCTTCAGTGCTCACCTATCATTCTCCAACCCAGCCTTTTCAGTGATACAATAGGCAGATATTATTATCCATTACTACATCAGTCCTTGAAGGTGTCAGCCTTTAACATTTTTTAAAATCTCTAGGAGTAAACAAATTTTTCTCTCTCATGTTTGAGATATTTGTCTCTTTCTAATACTAATTCTCTATTGGGGAACAAAAAAGAATAACTCTAGTCTACACACAGAGGAAACCCTAAAAGTTGCTGATTGTGCTAGCTGTCCCTAACTTTTCTTTACTCCATATTGAAGAAGGCTGTGTCCTTAAAGCAATCCACAGCATTCTTCTTGGACATGATCCAAGTCATTAAAATCTCTCTTAAAATGCAGTAGCAGACACTGAATGCAGCCTTCCAGGTGTGCTCCTCTTTAATCTCTTCATTTGGCTGAAGAGTAATGCTAACCAAATTCTTGAACTATTTTCAAATGGAAGCACTGCCAACTCTAAAGAGACAAGGGTAATTATATGTGACACCAAGTGACATGGTCAACATCACCATCAGCGCTTAGTAAGTGCTAAGCATTGCACACAGAAAAACTCACTTAACTCCTCTGAGGAAGAATCACTCAATAACCATATTTTATAGCATATGGGAGAAGATTTGGTTAAGAAAGTTTAACTTACTAGGACATCAGTAGCAAGATTTTATAGGCAGTAGTGAGGGATTTGGTATCCACATAAGAGCAAATTGACAGGTGGTTACTTTCCAAAACCTATTATAAACCTTGCAATTTCCCATATGTATTATTTTTACTTCTTAGACAAATGTCATTCAGAAGATAGCAGGGGTGGTCTTAGGATGACTTAATTAGCATCCGTGATTATCCAAAGAGCAGAGAATTTGGAGTTTCTATAACTAGAAGTTCTATTTCCTTGATTGCCCACTTTCTGAAGTGAAGCCTGACACAAACCAAGAACTAGAAAAGAGAAATAGAAAAATTCCAATTCACAGACATTGTGGTTATTAAAGAAATCGATAAAGTTTCAGGGCTTTCAGAAAAGCAATCATAGAGCCAGGCATGGTGGAGCATGCTCATAATCCCAGTATTTGGGAGGCTGAGACAGGAGGATCATAGGTTCAAAGCTAGCCTCGGCAACTTAGCAAGGCTCTCAGTAATGTAGTGAGACTCTGTTATCAAATAAGAAATAAAACTAGGCTGGAGTGTAGTTGGGAGGTAAAATGTCTCTGGGTTCAATCCCCAGTACCAAAACAAACAAACAAACAAACAAAGGCAATCATAACTGTGGTAAAAGAAAACTGGTGAAAGTTATTTCCAGCAAAAACACAGCCAGTTGTTTTATTATTTAACTTACTAACAAAGTTAAAATCCAACAAGAGTTAATAGGATTCTGGGAAAGAAAATATAGATTAGGATAATTACAACTTGAACTTGTTTGGACAATTCTAAACATTTAAAGGGCATTTTTCACACTAAAATAAATATAGCACACTGCAACATGCACAAGTTTCACTAAAATATTTATTCTTACTCTGTAAAATTTATGCTGACATTTTCCATCCTATTCTTGTGCTGTTTTGTTGAACGTCAACATCATGACCTAGTAAATGGTTTCATACACTACTAAGGAGTCCTGACCTGCAACATGGAAACACTGAACATCTGTTGGCATAATCATGGTCAGAGATAAGCCAAAAGCAAGAAATTAGTGTGAAATGGCCATTTAGCTCCTCTTTTTCTTGTAGTGATTAGTTCAAAACTTAATAACATTTATACTAACTGTAGAGCAAATAAGCAAAGTTAGAAGAAAAAGGATGGAATCTCAGTGTAGTTTTGATTTGCATCTCCCTGATGGCCAGTGATGAAGAACATCTTTTCATGTATCTATTGGCCCTTTGTATCTCTTCTTTTGTGAAGTGTCTATTTAGTTCATTTGCCTATTTCTTGATTGGGTTGTTTGTTTTGCTAGTGTAGAGTCTTTTGAGTTCTTTGTATATTCTGGATATTAGCCCCCTATCAGAATGGTGGCTGGTAAAGATCCTTTCCCATTCTGTAGGCTTCCTCTTTAGGTTATTGATAGTTTCCTGGCCATCAAGGAGATGCAAATCAAAACTACACTGAGATTCCATCTAACCCCAGTCTGAGTGGCAAGCATAAAGAAATCAAACAACAACAAATGCTGGCGAGGATGTGGGGAAAGAGGAACTCTTTTACACTGTTGGTGGGAATGCAAACTAGTTTAACCACTATGGAGATCTGTGTGGAGATTCCTAAGAAAGGTGGGAATAGATCCACCATATGATCCAGCTATACCACTCCTGGGTATCTTTCCAAAGGGGTTGAATTCAGAGAAATACAGCAACATATGCATACCTATGTTCATAGCAGCACAATTTGTAATAGCCAAAATATGGAACCAACCCAGATCTCCATCAACAGATGAATGGATAGCAAAACTGTGGGAAATACACACAATGGAATTCTATTCAGCCATAAAGAAGAACAAAATTATATCATTTGCAAGGAGATGGAAAGCCCTGGAGAACATTATGTTAAGTGAGATCAGCCAAGCACAGAAGGAGAAGGTACATATGTTTCCTCTAATATGCCCAAACTAGGAAACACAAAGGATACCAGTGGGACTCCAGATAATGGAGGGGAAATATCAGCAAAGTTTGAATGGAAAGATAGGAGAGGAGGAAGGCTGATCTTGATTAATGAGGGTCTACACCTGAACATGTGTAAAAGTATGAATATGGCATGGTTACCCTGGACAACCATTGGTGGGAGGGGGGAAGGGAAAATGGGGGTGGGGGGAGAGGGCACCAAATATAGTTTAAATGTATACTATTTATGTTCAATTAAAAAATTGTTAAAAGAAAAAAATAAAATAACACTATATCTAACTTAAAAAAAAGAAACAAAAGAAGAAGAAGAAAAAGGAAAAGATGGCAATGGCAGTTGAGAAGAAATACTATGTGAAAAGGCAGAGGAAGGAGAATATGGTTTATATATACAAAGTCTTAGAAAAGTTGAATAACTTGCCCTAAGTGAAGTTGTGTTGGGATTAGAACTCAAATCTTTATAACTCCAATGTTGATCATTTTCCTACAGGTTAGAGAATAACCTTCATAAATTTTAATAATATGTCTAAAATGCATGTCTAAAATATAATGCCATAAACATCTCAAAAGGTAAGGAAAAATATCAAAATGATTAAATCTAACAAGAGATTTTTCACATTAATTTCTTACAGATTTCTGAGCGTGTACCTCCACTGGTAGATTCTGTGGCTGGTAATGTTTTCTTGAGTTCCATTTAAAGAGAGAAGCAGTGTGCAGTAGTCTACCTACCTATCACAGAGATATGTTCTAAGACCGCCCAAAATGTCTGAAATTATAGAAAGTACTGAACTCCATTAGTTGCGTTCCATGTTTTTTTCAATACAGATAAATGTTAAGAGATTAATAATAATTACTACTAATAAAATAGAATGAGTATGACAATATGCCATATTAAAAATTATATGAATGCGGTCTGTCTCTTGCTTTCAAAATATTGTACTGTATTTGCCTCTTTTTTTTGATGACATGAGATGATATAATCCCTACATGACAAGATGAAGGGAGGTGAATGACTGCCTGACTGCCCTAGGTGTTGTGACATTGTTGGGTTAGGATATAAAGTTTGTCTGAACACAAGCACTGCAATACTGGAAGAGTCAGGATTGGGACGGTACCATATATAGTGTGGACACTCTAGACTAAGGGATGATACATATCCCTGGTGGGATGGGGTAGGACAGCATGAGATTTCATCACACTGCTCAGAACAGAAAATAATGTAGAATTTATAAAGTGTTTATTTCTGAAAATTTCCATTTACTACTCTTGAGCTGAACAAAAGTAAATGAAACCATGAAAAGCAGAGCTGCAGGTAAGAGGAATTACTTTATATACATTTTTATTATAAAGTTTAAATTGGCCAGGCGTGGCAGTGCATTCTTGTAATCCCAGTCCTTGGGAGGCTGAGACGGGAGGATCCCGGTTCGCAGCCAGCCCCAGCTACTTAGTGAGGCTCTCTGCAACTTAGTGCGACCCTGTTCCAAAATAAAGAATAGAAAAAAAAAAAAAAGAGCTGAGAGTGTAGCTCAGAGGTAGAATACCCCAGGGTTCAATCCTCAGGACCACAAAAAAAAGTTTAATATACTTTTATAAGATTTAAAATAAATTCATTCTCCTTTTGCATTCTTAATTTTGAAATTTTTCTATTTAAGAGTTTTAAGGCAACACTGACTGTGAGTAGTTAAAACCATGAAAAGAACCTATAGATAAAGGGAAACTATTCCATTTCTTGGGGACACAATTCCACCCAACATAAGCAGATAGGAATGCATAAATCAAGAATGTCAAATATGAACGTATGAATGTGTAGTTCTTGTCAAGTTGGAATGTTGCAAAGGTATGGTTGGTCAGTTCAATTTCTAGTAGCTATAGGGTTTGGTGGAACAGTGGTAAATTTCCTCTACTTTAGTGCTTTGATAGCATTTATAGTGGCATAACAAAAATAAAATTAATTTCCAAGAAAGATTCATTCTGTATTAAATTCATACTAATTAGTATGCTGGAAGGGCCATTTATATGGCTTACAAAAATTGGCTTTTCTGTTTGCAGTAAAGAATTTTTTAATCAGTATTTATTTAGTCGCTGATGATTCATTTCACCATTTTCTAATCACGGCAAAAAGATAGTAAGCCAGAATTACAATTTTCCATCATGCAAAACAAAACTTGCACAAAACACTGGCATATTGCTTCATATAGTTAATAAGATCATTTTTTTTCTATTTCACACTTTCAGACCACATTGCTTAAAGAAAAAGCAAATGTAATCAAGCTTGGTAAGCCAAGAAGCTGAGCAAATGATAGGGAAAAAGAATAATTTGATTTGATAAGTAAAGATATTAAATTACCACCTCAATGCTCTGAATGATAAAAGCACAAAGTCAAAAGCAGCTCAGTTACTTAAAACCAAGGGTATGTCAACAGCTTTACCAAAGAGGACAGAAGCAGTGTTAATTTTTTTGTGAGGATTTTAATATGAATGCGTTAAAAATTATACTTTAAAAACTTCACTCAGCTGGAATACAGATGGATTCACTACACCTCTATATAAACCGACTTTGAGATACAAAAAGGTATTCCATTCACTCTTTTCAATATATTTAGTGAATGTGGATAATGTCATATTGCCTACAGTAATCTGGATGCTTTTGTTCTACTGGAAGAAACAAGATCCCCTTTAGCTAAAGGTTTCCTTCTGCTTTTGTCTGTTCAGCACTTGCACAAGGAGGATGAGAGTCTCATAAAGAAAATAACCAAAGGCACTCATCTTGCCTAGTGACTTGGCGCCCCTCCTGTACTGACACTTCTTGCCCTACATGAACTCCTGGGGGCACAGGATCAAAGTATGAAGGAAATTGTGTGTCTTTCTGTTTAGTTGTGGTAGTTACTTTTTATTGCACCGGTAGTATAATTCACTGCTTCTTATATAGCTGCTTAACCCATTTTAAGTTTTAATAGCCATGCACCAACAAACAAAAGGTATCACTTTCCTAAATCAGGTGTAACTTATAGATAAAACCTTTAAAAATGTCTCACCATAAATCCAAACAGCCCTGTAAGAAAGAGTAAAAGCATAGCTAGAAGATTAGAAGATTTTACGCATGTAGCCTATTTATTATTTTAATTGAGCTGAAATCATATTTGGTACTCATGAACCTAAAAGTATTGTTAGTTGTTCTGCAAGTGAAGAATCCTAGAAATTACTTAGTCAGATGTCTGAAATAGCTTGCCATTTGTGTACTTTCAAGTAATATAACTTTAAAACAAGAGAATTGCCTGTGTCTATTTTCTAGAAAGAAAAAAAATAATGAAAACCATGGTGCCAAGAATTCATGTTGATCAAAAAACACTGTACTGATAAATGCTTTTATAGATAACAATTTTTTATATCTATTGACCTCCTCATTTAAAATTTGCTTGGATACAATTGTGAGAATAAATTAACAAATTAATGTGACATCAATATGATAACCAGCATTTTTCCAACAGAAAAGACAGAGCCTAGAATTTTTATCTTTGCCCTATTTACATTTTATAGTGGAGAAAAAATTTTGGAACAGAGCTAATAAAGGACTAAATTAAGACACAAATTTACTGCTCTGGGAATCTCCATGGCATTATTATCCAGAGATAAAACAAAATCTTACATGATTCTATGAATATTTAATAAACTACAAGAATGATGCGAGGGTTGACTGGGTTGACATTTCTTTGTTCCCTATGTATTTACATAGAAACTAAAACTTTCAGCTTTGGGAGAGGCACAGATGGACCATATCTACACGTTTCCCACAATAACTTAGAGAATTAACTATGGTGTAAAAAAAAAAAAAAACTATGGGAGAGGAGAGATATAAGAAATGCTATAGAAGTTAAGTAGCTTCCATACATATTTTGAGAAAATTCTAGGAAGTAGTAATTAACCTAATCCTGATATCCAAGTAAATTAATTCTCCCACCTAGATTTTCTTTTTGTTACAGAAGACATGTAAAATACTGCCTATTAACTTTATAAGAATTGCAATAAATCCCCATTTTCTCAAGTAGAAAAATATGCATTTTCCTTTGAAATAAAATAATATTTTGAGCTAAAAAAGAGAACACCTATGAAGATATATTTTGTGTGTTAGAAATTGGGTTCATCTCACAATTCCCTAACAAAAGATAAAACTAGAATAATTCTTCCTCTGACAAGATTGCCTTTCTGTTGGCATCGCTTCTTCAAAAACTGAAATTCTAATTTTATTTTTACAATTACCTGTAAGCTTTCCATAGTCTTAGCTACTAAACCACAGTTATAATTATGATTCAGTTTTCAACTTATGATGACATTTTCTTGGATATAAATATGTAGAAGTGAAAGGAAAGAAAGAGAATGAAACAAACAAAGAAGAAAGCAAAAACAAAAGATCAAATAAACTTAAAGAGGAGGGAAGAAAAAAATTTGACAGAAAAAAGGACAAGGTTGGGAAAAGAGGAAAAAAGAGACAGATTGAAAATAAAGGAGGGACTTCCGGGAAGATGGCGACCGAGAAAAGCGGGGCTTAAGAGCCCCGCTAACAACCAAACTCCATTACCACAAAATCAGCGCCTTTCATAGCCAGAAAACACCATCACCAGAGAAACAAAAAAATCACCAGGCTCCAGAGAGAAAGCGGACTGAGAACAGAGCTCAGAGCCACACAGGAGATACACCGGCCTTACACCCGAAGACGCGGCAGCAGCGCCATACTGCCGGAGGCAGTGGCAAATTCACCAGACGGCTACAGCAAGCCGAGGTGAGCCGCAGCGGAACAGCCAGGCGGGATCTTTCGGCGAAGGGAGCATCTAAAGCTCCCAGTGGCTGAGCTCAGCACACGCGGCTGGGACTCAGACTGGAACTCAAAACCAAGAAGAAATACGCCAGCCCCACGGCCGAGGGCGTAGCAGCAGCGCCATATTGCCACCGGCGGCAGCAGCAGCGAATTCACCGAGTCCAGTATAGCTACATCTGCGTACTCAAGAACAGTGAGTCAAATTGCGGGACACAGAGGAGAAATCTGTGGAGAGAGTTAAATAAGTTTACGGGACCAAACCATTTTGGTCAGATGGCTTTTTGCAGTTGTGGAAATACCTGAGCTTCTCATAAATTTCACAGGGTGTGAGAAGTGAAAACATCTCTGTCTGCCCAAACTAAAGAAGTGATCATTTCTCATTCATGCTGATAATAATCTCATACTGTTCTTCAAGTTATAAAACTGCCTGGCCTCTTGAGAAGAAAAAAAAAACTATCTGTTCTTCCCAAATAGGGCAATTCTGAAGCTACTTTGGTAAATAAATGAGTGGCAAAAAAAAAATATGTATACCTCTGAGAAAGATGCTAGAAACAGCAGTCTCTTCTTGCCTAGTCTATAATAGAGAAGAATATCTGTGAGACACAGTATAGACAATTTGGGTAATAATAAAGAATAAGAATCATTGATCAGTATGCATGTGTGTATGCATGTATCTCTCTGTGTGTGTGTGTGTGTGTGTGTGTGTGTGTGTGTGTGTTACTGGGGATTGGACCCAGGGGCATTCCACCTCTGATATACACCCACAGCGCTATTTTATTTTGAAACAGGGTCTCACTAAGTTGATGAGAGTCTTGCTAAATTGCTGAGGCTGTCCTCAAACCTGCAATTCTTGTGTCCCAGCCTCTTAAGTACTGGGACTGTAGTTGTGCTCCACCAGTAATTATACCTATATCACTCAGACCTCTGAAGACAGTGTTCTCGAGCTTCTGCCTCAGAATCTGCATCAGAATTCTGCCGAGAGACTTCCGGGAAGATGGCGACGGAGCAAAACGGGGCATACGAGTCCCGCTAACAACCAATCTCTATTACCACAAAATCAGCGCCTTTCATAGCCAGAAAACACCATCAGCAGAGAAACAAAAAATGTAATTTTAAGGGACAGAGAAAAAGAGGGCTGGAAAAATGAGACACAGAAACCAGACCGCATTGCTGCAGCCGGAGCCGTGGCCTGAAGCCGTGGGCGCCATTTTGCCTTGCAGCACCAGGCTCCAGGGAGGAGGGAAACTCATAGCGGATCTCAGAAATTAGAGAGGAGATACGCTGGCCTCATCCCCGAGAATGCGGCAGCAGCGCCTTACTGCTGGTGGCAGCAGCGAGTTCGCCGGACAGAACCAGACCAATGCATTCAACAGCCCACCAAGCTCCAGAGAGGAGCGGTGGACAGCGAGCAGAGGTGAGCCGCTGCGGAACAGCCGGGCGGGATTCGGCAGATTTCTCAGCGCAGGGAACAGTTAAAGCTCCCAGGGACTGGGCTCAGCGCACCCTGCAGGGACTCAGAGAGGAGTTCAAAAACAGAAAAGAAATACGCCAGCCTCACAGCCGAGGGCGTGGCAGCGGCGCCATATTTCTACTGGCGGCAGCAGCAGCGAATTCACAGAGTCCACAACAGCTCCATCTGCACACTCAACAGTGAGTCAAATTGCGGCCCCTAGAGGAGAAATCCCAGTACTGTACTCCCAGGGACTTGACCCAGTGGGGGAGTGGTGGTGGCAGAGATATTACACCGTAGGAGAATGCACAACCTGGCACCCCCCATGGTCTAAAGCAGCCTCGATTGACTCCCTGGGTCTGAGACTCTGCAAAACAACCCAGAAAATGAGTAGTGGGGACTGAGATACCACAGACTCGAGATCCACAGCACCTTAAGTGAAGTCGTAGTGACCCAGGGAAGAACCCAGAGAAGGCACAAACTTCCGAAATCATGGGAAAGAGGAATAACACTGGAGCAATGAATGACCACAACCCCACAACATCAGAACCCGATAAAACAGAAATTCAGAGATTTATAGAAGATCAAATCAGGAAAATAACTGTAGAAAAAATATACGTGTTTTAAAAAGAATTCAGAGAGCGCCAAAGAGAGATAAAGGATGCAATTAATGAAGTAAAGGCCTCAATTCAAAGTACAAACAACCAATTAGACCACATGGAAAATAGAATCTAGCTCCTAGAAGATGATCATTCAAAAAATGAATGCATAGTTTCTAATTTAGAAAAAAATATCCGACAGCAAGAATCTGACATTGAAGAAATATGGGCCCATTATAAGAGAGCTAACCTAAGAATAACTGGAATAGAGGAGGGAAAAGAAGGTGAAACCAAAGGGATTAACAATCTTTTCAAGGAAATAATAGCAGAAAATTTTCCAAACATAGAGCAAGAGGTTGATACATAGGTCCAGGAAACATATAGAACCCCCGTTAGAGAGGATCAGAGAAGAGGATCCCCACGCCACATAATTGTCAAAATGACCAATGTGGAAGCCAAGCAAAGAATCTTAAAGGCAACAAAAACAAAGCGCCAAGTGACATTCAGAGGCAAACCAATTAGAATCACTCCAGACTTCCCAAACCAAGTCGTGAGAGCCAGAAGGGCTTGGAGTAACATATTCCAAATTCTGAAAGAAAACAACTTCCAGCCAAAAATTTCCTACCCAGCAAAACTTTCTATCATATTAGATGGGGAAATAAGAAGCTTCCACGACAAACAGAAACTGAAGGAATTTATGTCTTCAAAACCAGCACTAGAGAAAATACTCAAAGAGATTAACTACAAATAAGAAATAGGTAACACACACCAGAAACAGGGAAATAAAATTTTCCATCCAACAGACAACTAAGATTGGCTATTTGTGGAGATTCATTATTTATGTTATTTTTACCTGTCTCTAAATTGTATTGTTTGCTTTTATTGTTGCTAATTTTTAGGATTCCTAGTTGGAATATTAATATACCTTCAGATATAGCATTTGGAAATATTTTATCCCATTCTATCAGTAACTTTTAACTCTGTTTACATTGTATTTGGATATACAATATGTTTTTTATTTTTTAGGGAGTTTGTATACTCTTCTGTTGCCTGTGCCATTGAAATCATATCCAAGAAATCACTGCCAATTTCAATGTTGTGAGGTTTTATGACCTAGATTTTCTTCTAAACGTTTATAGTATTAAGATTTATATTTAGGTCTTTTATCTATTTTGAGTTAATATTTGTATATGTGTTAAGTAAGGGTCCAATTTTATTCTTTTTCATGTAATTATTCTTTTTCAACAATATTTAGTTAAAAAATAATTATTTCCTCCACCAAATGTTCGTGGAAACCTTGTCAAAAATAACTTGACAATATAGGGAAGAATTTAGCTCTAGGCTTTTATTTAACTCCAATGGTTTATATATCTGCCTTTAGAACAGTACTACACTGTTTCAATTATTGTAGCTTTATATGGTTTGAAATCAGAAAATATACATCTTCTAGCTTTGTTCTTCTTCGAGATTGTTTTGGGTATCTAGAGTCCATATTCCATATCAGGATAGATTTTTTTCTGAAAAATAAATAAATAAATGTATGATAGCTTCACCTAAAAAAAAAAAAGAAAAGAAAAAAATATTCTCTGCTAAGAAAGCAAAAGGAATATTAAACTGTTATCTTTTAGTCATCAAAAGCTTGGTATCAGACAAATGAAACTGTTTTGTGAGAGTATCATCGTTAATATTGGATAAATTGCTATAAAACTAGATATCAACCACTAAACCAAGCATGGGAAGGAGGGATGGGGAGGGAACGGGGTGGGGATCGGGTAGGGGATAACTGGGCGATGTGTGCATGTATGTCTACAAACGTATTTTCTTTATACCATTATGATGTATGAATACATTGCACCAATTAAAAAAAAAAAAAGAAGTCTGCCATAGTTGGGGATGGAAGAAAGCAAAAAGACAGACTGGTAATGGTAACATGGCTATTTTTTTCCTGTTACCATCACATACTATACCTATCCTACAAATAATTTAAAGTCTTAGATCTAATTTATTTGCTCTGAAACAATACAATGAAGAATGATAATTTAGGTTTCTATACCTCTCTACATTTCCCTTCCAAATTTTCATCAAAATATATTTTTATCACAACTTTTTATGAAATCAACATAATTATGACTTATTAGGACTGAGCCATAGAGTATATTATAAACCTATTTCATTTTTGTACAATTTTGTATTTCTTACAGATAAACATTGCTTTGTTCTCTCCTTATATCACCTGCTTAATATTCTGTAAGCTTACATGTAATTCCTAAACTCTCTATGGAATTTTAAATCTGCAGACATCTCTAGTCTACTGTAGGATAATTCCCATTCTTTTTACCATTATGGGCATATGAGTATTTTCTGATTACTTATGGTATTTTAATGACATTTCAAGGAGAGAATATAAACACATGTGTTCAATTAACTATACAGAAACAGGAGCTGCAGATCAGTTTTTAATACCTGTGTACAACCCTGAAACATTAATAGATGCTAACAAATGCCAAAAAATCATGAATGAGTGTCATCACAGAGAGTAGAGATGGAAGAGCTTATCATGATAACAGATGGGTTTTGATCATCAAGGAAAATAACAGAAAGAAACTGCACTATACTTCTATTCCAGTGCTTCCATTCTGATACCTCCTAAACCAATATTCTGAAATACATTTCAGTTTGAATGGTGCACAAGTTAAGGACTCAGTTCCCTACAAAAGACAGCCTCAAATGGAGTCCTAGGATGCCCATATATCTGACCAAATGGCTGCAAATACTATGGGTAGTTCCAATGATCACCTTCCGGTTTAACTCACTACAATGACAGAATAGAGAAAAGTGTTAGACCTGTAACTACAGTTTTGTGATAAAGAATACAATCCCTATCAGCCAAATAAAGAGACACAGAGAAGAGGGTCTGGGGGAATCCTGAACAGAATTTCAGTGCTTTCTCCCAGAACATCAAGGTGTCAATGTGTGCCCTACCAAGAAGCTCCACAGAGTTTCAGTGTCCAGGGTGTTTATCAGGGATTTAGTCATGTGACTGAACTCAATCTCCAGCTGTCTCTTGTCAGAGATCAAGAAGTTGAGCTGATATCAGTTGGTTCAAAGACCCAGCCCTCCAATCACGTGGCTGGTCTTTCCAACATTAAAAGCCCTCATCAGATTTTAGTAAGGGTCCACCAGAAGTCACCTTATTAGCACACTCTCAGGTGTGATCCAGGAGCTCATCAATAACAAAGACAACTCTCTTCATACCAAGAACCCAGAATAAAGACCAGATGAATTATTAATATATTATTGTTACTGTCTATTCTTCATTGATTTTGATGGTATTTCTTATACCTTATTCAAGATATGCATATTACATGTATAATATATATTATATATCTTATACTTTATTCAAATTCAAGATGCATATATATTATACATTATTTATAATATATATATCTTGTAGCTTATTCAAGATATCTGTATTTGTTATACCTTATTCAAGATATATGTACATATGAGAAAGTTAAAAAAATAAAACAATTATTATAAATAATTATTTTTAATCATTAGAAAATAAATTATTATAAATATATTAATAGAGAAGTAAGGTCATCAAAGACATGAAGTAAAGAAAACTGAGATCTAGTCTGGTTCTTAAGAAAATTAGCAAATATATCTGTCACAAATGACTCTATCTCACAGGAGTTTAGTTTTCTATCCTATATTAGTAAAGAAATGATCTCCTTATTGGCTCTGACATTCTATATCCCTGTACATTTATAAAATCTACTAATATAGCTGGGTGTGGTGGCTTGTGCCTGTAATCCCAGTTACTTGGGAGGCTGAGATCAAAGGATTGCAGGTTGGAGGCCAACCTCAGGCAACTTAGCAAGGCCCTCAGCAACTTAGTGAGACCCTGTTTCAAGGTAAAAAAGTAAAAGTAGGCCTGGAGCTATAGATCAGAGTTTGTAGAATGCCCCTCGGTTCAATCCCAGTACCAAAAATAAAAAGAAATCTACTAATTAATTTGTCCAATTATGGTGTAGTCTTATTAATTGCTAAAATTATCATCTCTTGATTGGTCACTATGAGGGCTATAGCAAACATCCTGTCGCTATTGCAGTAACATGATAATCCAATAGTCATGTGAAATGATTATTATTTTTTTTTTGTGGTACTAGGGGTGGAACCTGGGGACTTTTCTACCTCTAAGCTATACTCCCAGACCTATTTTTATACTTTATTTGGAAACAGGGTCTCACTAAGTTGCTGAGAGCCTTACTCAGTAGCTGAGGCTGGCTTCGAAACTGTGAGATCCTCCTGTCTCAGCCTCCCCAGCTGGGATTACAAGTGTGCGCCACCACACCTGGCTTGAAATGATTATTTTTTTTTAAAATAATGGCTATAGCATCAGCTTGTCCTGATGCTATATATTTGCTATATTTTGCTAAACTCATTTCCCTAAATTCCCTTCTTCATTAACTGTGTGTGTGTGTGTGTGTGTGTGTGTGTGTGTGTGTGTGTGTGTGTGTGTGTTACTAAGAGTGGAACCCAAGGCACTTTTCTACCTCTGAGTTATGCTCCCAGACCTATTTTATACTTTATTTGGAAACAGGGTCTCACTAAGTTGCTGAGAGCCTCACTAAGGTGCATTAGCCCATGCCTGAAATTCCAACTACTTGGGAAACTGAGGCAGGATGATCTCAAATTGAAGGCAAGCCTAAACAATTTAGTGAGATCCTGTCTCAAATAAAAAAATTTTAATATAAGGGCTGGGGATATAGCTCAGTGATAGAATGTTTGTTTTGGGATCAATCTGCAGTCCTGCAACACACACAGAGAGAGAGAGAGAGAGAGAGAGAGAGAGAGAGAGAGAGAGAGAGAGAGAGAGAGAGAGAGAGAAAAGCTATGTATTAATTCAATCCATTAATTAATTATGCAAAATTTGGAACACATTTGCTATCATTTACCAGGACTTTGGTAAGAATTTGGAGTTAAATCCAAATCCCATACTCATTTATGTCAAGGAAAGCAAAATAATGTGAAAATATCTAATCTGCCATAAATTAAGAAAAAACAAAATATAAGACAAAGCCCAGTAACTTTAATTATCAGTTATCCTTCATCTGTCTTCCTCGTTCCAGCTCTAGTAATTGTTATTTGAACAGCAAACAGCTCATTTGAAATAAGAAACTCACATATTATCTTTGCTATCACATGGACAAAAAAGCTGCCTGCATGATTCCCATAAATGGAATCAATTTATATACAAGTTGAAAAAAAATAAGGAAAGGTACAACAGGCAGGGGTTCATTTTGATATTTTTCTTTCCTAAACGGGAGATGCAGATCATTACAATTAAGATCTATTGTAAATTTACAGGGATTCAGTTAGAAATAATTCATGTTAAGCAGAAGATCTCAATATCATTAACAGAGACTGAGAAACTGGGCCAGTATGCATGAGAGCATAAATCATAGAGGTCGTGTGTGTTAATGAGAAAAAGAGCATTTATTAGCTTGCAATTTAAAATATAAAGCCCTTTCCCTCAATAGTTTAAAATGGAACAATATGTAATACCTGAGGACAGGAGAAGGCGGTGCCCTCAATTAGACGAACAACTCTCTGGGTCCCAAAACTTTTATTGTTGTCATTGAAATTCATCAGTCTGATTTTATTTTTAGATTGTGATGTCTTTGTTGCTAGGGATAGAAAGCTTGTGGATATAACCTGTCCTATATTATCACCTACACTGGAGAGTTGTATGTTTTTAAAAAAAAAAAAAAAGTTTAAGAAACATACATATTTCCTTAGTCCCCGAAGTGGTATATTTTCTTATTTTACGTGAGTTTCATTAAGTGCACTGTATGTGTATTTTTGTTTTGAAGTCGCCAAAAGGCAAAAATGTTTGGAAGTATAATAGGAAAAAATCAACATATCATTTAAAGATTAAATATGAGCCAGGTGTGGTGGCGCAGGCTTGTAAGCCCAGCATTTTGGAGGCTGAGACAGGAGGATTATGGTTCGCGGACAGCCTCAGCTACTTAGTGAGGCCCCCTGCAACTCAGTGAGACCCTGTTTCAAAATAAGAATAAAAAAACAGGTCTGAGGGCATAGCTCGGAGGTAGAATGTCCCTGGGTTCCATCCCCAGCACCACACACACAAAAAAATTATATTCATGATCAGAAACTTCCATTCTATTGCGTAAATGTTCTCATGTTTCTTTTGCTAGCAAAAGGATAGATTTCAAAAAGAAGTGAGAGATTGTGTGATTATGATACTATATAATTGCTAAGAATTAACTTACCCAATATATTGAGATGTTCCCTGTGAAAAGCCAAAAACTGTTGGATAAGTTTTTGTTTAAAGACACTAAAAATGCAATACCCCATCCACATAAAAAAAAAATCTACTTATGTCATTTTACAAACACTTATTTCTTAGCAATTTATTTATATTTTTGCTTCCAAGTTTCTACTAATTTTAAATGAAAGTATTTTTTACAGACACTTATTACTGAGACCAAGAGATGAACTTTAATGAAAATGGCTGTCACAGTGGAAGAGCGCATGAAAGCTAAGTTAAACCACAGGCTGTGACTGATCCTTTCATTGGGGCCATTATGAGACTCAGGATATCTAAGAAGCCATCCACTGTGGATAACAATGGTAATGTCTTTGTGCCTTAGAGGATAACAAACTCTGATACTACATATACAAAGCTACTCGTGCACAAATAGATCTGACCTAATCAAGGCTTTCAAAGCATTTTTTTTTAATTCATTCTTTACCCTACACAATTTGGGGAAGCTTTAAAAATAATCATTATTTCCATTTCAGCATCACAACTAATACACTGCAGTCTTGTCAAATGACAAGATTAGTGACTATACGAACAAAATCTACTTATTAGAAAATGACTTAAAAGGAAAATCTAATATGATATGACAAAACTGCATACACTAGAGAAATGCAAAGTCCAAACAATGTGCATAAATAAAACTTTATGTCTCAGGCCAGGTGTGGTGGTGCACACTTGTAATCCCTGCATTCCGGAGGTGAAGACCTGAGGACTGTGGTTTGCAGACAGCCCCAGCTACTTAGCGAGGACCTTTGTAACTCAGTGAGACCCTGTTTCAAAAAATAAAAAGGCTAATCGGGAGAGCTGGTGCATGCATGTAATTCCAGCACTCAGGAGGCTGAGACTGGAGAATCATGGTTCTCAGACAGCCTGAGCTACTTAGTGAGGCCCTCCGCAACTTAGTGAGACCTTGTTTCAAAATAAATGATAAAAATAGGGGAGGGCATGTAGGTCGGAGGTCAAATGCCCCTTGATTCCATCCCCAGACTCACACACATAATAATGATAATAATAATAATAATAATAATAATAATAATAAGAAGAAGAAGAAGAAGAAGAAGAAGAAGAAATAAAAAGTCTAAAAAATGGGGCTGGGGGTGTAGCTCAGAGGTAAAATGTCCCTGGGTTCCATCCCCAGTACTGCAAAAACAAACAAACATAAAACTCTGTATCTCTTTTTTTTTTTTTTAATTAATTTATTTTTTTAAATTGGTGCATTGTAGTCATATATCAATTACATTGGAGTACAAGACTTGAGAGGATATACAAGCACACATCATCCAATTAGCCCTCCTCCAGCCCCCGTCCCATTCCCTCCCCCTCCCTCCATCCCACACTTCTTTGGTGATTTACTTTGATACATTTGTTTATGTACCTCCTGCATTTTAAAGAGGCTCCGTCCTCCAGTATTACATACCCTCTGATTGGTCACATTAGTTGCTTCACTATAGGGCCCTTTCTATAGCTCAACCTCTTCCTGTTGCCCTTTTCCTCCTAGTTATTGCTGATTAAGAGAAGCGTCTGATTTATATTTTCTGCGATATTTCTCTGTGCATGCTGCGTTGCAAGTACCAATCTCACTCTTGATGGTCCCAGAAGTGGCCTGGCTACTCAGTAGACTGATCCAGACCTCGCTGGCTCACGCAGCGGCCTTGCCTCATGGGAGGACCCAGTTCTGGTCTCGCTGGCCCCTGAACCGGTCAAACCCCTAAGCTGGCTTTGGTCCCGACCTTAGAGGCCGCAGGAGTGAACTTGCCTCACGCCAGGCTCCGATGCTGGCCATTGGCCCCTGCACCGGTCTAACCCCTTGGCAGGATTCCAATCCCGGCCTCGGAGGCCCCAACACTGGTAATGCCTCATGGCAGGCTCCGATGCCGGCCTCACTGGCCCCAGCACCGGCCTAACCCCTTGACAGGCTCTTATCCTGGCCTCAGAGGCCCCAGTACCGGCCTTGCCTCAAGGCAGGCTCCGATGCCGGCCTCGCTGGCCCCAGCACCGGCCTAACCCCTTGACAGGCTCCGATCCCGGCCTCGGAGGCCCCAGCACTGGTCATGCCTCAAGGCAGGCTCCGATGCCGGCCTCGCTGGCCCCAGCACCGGCCTAACCCCTTGGCAGGCTCCGATCCCGGCCTCGGAGGCCCCAGCACCGGCCTAACCCCTCGGCAGGCTTTTATCCTGGCCTCGGAGGCCCCAGTACCGGCTTTGCCTCACGGCAGGCTCCGATGCCGGCCTCGCTGGCCCCAGCACCGGCCTAACCCCTCGGCATGCTCCGATCCCGGCCTCGGAGGCCCCAGCACTGGTCATGCCTCACGGCAGGCTCCGCTGCCGGCCTCGTTGGCCCCAGCACCGGCCTAACCCCTTGGCAAGCTCTTATCCTGGCCTCGGAGGCCCCAGTACCGGCCTTGCCTCACGGCAGGCTCCGCTGCCGGCCTCGTTGGCCCCAGCACCGGCCTAACCCCTTGGCAAGCTCTTATCCTGGCCTCGGAGGCCCCAGTACCGGCCTTGCCTCACGGCAGGCTCCGCTGCCGGCCTCGCTGGCCCCAGCACCGGCCTAACCCCTTGGCAAGCTCTTATCCTGGCCTCGGAGGCCCCAGTACCGGCCTTGCCTCACGGCAGGGTCCGATGCCGGCCTCGCTGGCCCCAGCACCGGACGAACCCCTCGGCAGGCTCTTATCCTGGCCTCGAGGCCCCAGTACCGGCCTTGCCTCAAGGCAGGCTCCGATGCCGGCCTCGCTGGCCCCAGCACTGGCCTAACCCCTCGGCAGGCTCTTATCCTGGCCTCGAGGCCCCAGTACCGGCCTTGCCTCAAGGCAGGCTCCGATGCCGGCCTCGCTGGCCCCAGCACCGGCCTAACCCCTCGGCAGGCTCTTATCCTGGCCTCGAGGCCCCAGTACCGGCCTTGCCTCAAGGCAGGCTCCGATGCCGGTCTCGCTGACCCCAGCACTGGCCTAACCCCTCAGCAGGCTCTTATCCTGGCCTCGGAGGCCCCAGTACCGGCCTTGCCTCACGGCAGGCTCCGATGCCGGCCTCACTGGCCCCAGCAGCGGCCTAACCCCTCGGCAGGCTCCGATCCCGGCCTCAGAGGCCCCAGTACCGGCCTTGCCTCACGGCAGGCTCCGATGCCGGCCTCGCTGGCCCCAGCACCGGCCTAACCCCTCGGCATGCTCCGATCCCGGCCTCGGAGGCCCCAGCACTGGTCATGCCTCACGGCAGGCTCCGCTGCCGGCCTCGTTGGCCCCAGCATCGGTCTAACCCCTCTGCAGGTTCCAATCCCGGCCACGGAGGCCTCAGTAGTGGCCTTGCCTCACAGCAAGCTCCGATGTCGGCCACTGGCCCCGGCGCCCGCCTAACCCCTCAGCAGGTTCCGATCACTGTCTCTGTGGTTATTATTTCAAAGGTTCCAGTTGTAGTTTATCAGATCTCTGCCTCCCCCGAATATTGGCCACTGGCATTGCCACTGCCTCCACCGTTTCAAATCCTTCCCAGGCTCTTTTTCCACTCTGAATGTTGTCCAGTGTTCCTAAGCATGCGTGATGGTAGCATTCGACATTTGGTGTAATTTCTCCAAAAAAATATAAAGTTGGTAAGATCCGGTTTCTGCTTCTCCTGAATACAAGTCTCCACCACCATCGCGAAGAACTCTTTCAACACCGCATTTCTCCTTGGTCTCCGCTAAACTCTCTCCTTATATGTGATGTCTGAGATTCTTAACAATATAGAGAAATAGCAGTCCTCTTTCACGGAGAATTTTTCCATAAGTTCCAGTGCATTTAGATAAGTTTTGTCTGCATCTCCAGTGTCCTGGCATCCATAACGGCTTTCTTACCACCTCTCCGATATTTTTCTTTATCTTTTTCTGTTCTGGGCCCAGTTTCTCCAGGGGTCTGGCGTGCTACTCGCAGTTCGGTCGGGACCCAGAGTCCCGCGATCCGGGCCCCAGCTGGCGTGCCCTGTGCTCGACCCCCGCCCAGAACCCAGCGTCTTACTGGGCCTGGTTTCTCCAGGGGTCTGGCGTGCTACGCGCAGTTCGGCCCGGGGCCCAGGGTCCCGCGACCCAGGCCCCATCTGGCGTGCCCAGCCCGCGACCCCAGCCCAGAACCCAGCGTCTTACTTGGCCTGGTTTCTCCAGGGGTCTGGCGTGCTACGCGCAGTTCGGCAGGGGCCCAGAGTCCCGCGACCCGGGCCCCATTAGGCGTGCCCCGCCCGCGACCCCCGCCCAGAACCCAGCGTCTTACTGGGCCTGGTTTCTCCAGGGGTCTGGCGTGCTACTCGCAGTTCTGCCTGGGGCCCAGAGTCCCGCGACCCGGGCCCCATCTGGCGTGCCCAGCCCGCGACCCCCGCCCAGAACCCAGCGTCTTACTGGGTCCGGTTTCTCCAGGGGCCTGGCGTGCTACGCGCAGTTCGGCAGGGGCCCAGAGTCCCGCGACCGGGGCCCCATTAGGCGTGCCCCGCCCGCGACCCCCGCCCAGAACCCAGCGTCTTACTGGGCCTGGTTTCTCCAGGGGTCTGGCGTGCTACTCGCAGTTCTGCCTGGGGCCCAGAGTCCCGCGACCCGGGCCCCATCTGGCGTGCCCAGCCCGCGACCCCCGCCCAGAACCCAGCGTCTTACTGGGTCCGGTTTCTCCAGGGGCCTGGCGTGCTACGCGCAGTTCGGCAGGGGCCCAGAGTCCCAAGACCGGGGCCCCATTAGGCGTGCCCCGCCCGCGACCCCCGCCCAGAACCCAGCGTCTTACTGGGCCTGGTTTCTCCAGGGGTCTGGCGTGCTACGCGCAGTTCGGCCCGGGGCTCAGGGTCCCGCGACCCAGGCCCCGGCTTTTGTGCGGCGCGCGACCCCTGCCCAGAACCCAGCGTCTTACTGGGCCTGGTTTCTCCAGGGGTCTGGCGTGCTACTCGCAGTTCGGCCTGGGGCCCAGAGTCCCGCGACCCGGGCCCCATCTGGCGTGCCCAGCCCGCGACCCCAGCCCAGAACCCAGCGTCTTACTTGGCCTGGTTTCTCCAGGGGTCTGGCGTGCTATGCACAGTTCGGCCTGGGGCCCAGAGTCCCGCGACCCGGGCCCCATCTGACGTGCCCAGCCCGCGACCCCCGCCCAGAACCCAGCGTCTTACTGGGCCTGGTTTCTCCAGGGGTCTGGCGTGCTACTCGCAGTTCGGCCTGGGGCCCAGAGTCCCGCGACCCGGGCCCCATCTGGCGTGCCCAGCCCGCGACCCCAGCCCAGAACCCAGCGTCTTACTTGGCCTGGTTTCTCCAGGGGTCTGGCGTGCTATGCACAGTTCGGCCTGGGGCCCAGAGTCCTGCGACCCGGGCCCCATCTGGCGTGCCCAGCCCGCGACCCCCGCCCAGAACCCAGCGTCTTACTGGGTCTGGTTTCTCCAGGGGTCTGGCGTGCTACGCGCAGTTCGGCAGGGGCCCAGAGTCCCGCGACCCGGGCCCCATCTGGCGTCAACTCTGTATCTCTTATTATTTGACATCAATGACCAAAGTCTCCCTGAATAAGTACTTAGTCCTTTTCTTAAAATACTACTAGGTAAATATATAAGGCTACAACATTAAATATCAACTTATCCAATAGCTACTTAGTACCTAATTTTCAGACACAGTAGTAAGTTCTGGGGATGCACCAGTACACAAGACTGATCTTCCCTTTTGGATGAATCTTGGAATCTTAGACAGGAAAAGCCACATAAACTGGGAGTTGAATATTGCAAAATTCCCTTAAGGAATAAATCCTCTCTCCCACAGAGAAGTTTATTCTCTGCTGACTAGTAGGTAGTGCAAACAGAATGTGTCCAGCCCTAGAAACTAAAGGTTCGCCCCTTGCCCTGTAATCCCACACTCTTTTTCTTTTCCTCTGACTTACTATAAAAAATATCTACTCTTGCTTATTTTGGAGGTTACTGAGGACAAATGTGAGGGTAGAAATTCTGGGGAACTGGCCACATAAAGAAACAATAGACAAGAACAGCAGACAAGAAAAAACAAAACTGAATGGTTTATTTTGAGAGAGCTGCTCTCAAAGGCAAACTAAACCTATTGAGAATTTCTTCCACAAATATTTCTTGATTATCCATGTGCTAATACTGGGCAAATAATGTTGAGAAAAATCCAGGCCTTAATGGTACTTCTACTCTTGCAAAAGAGAAAGATGTTAACTGAACTACCATGAAAATATATAAGCATAAACTGTGATAAATGCTGTGAAAACAAACTATAAGTCCTCTTCTTGACAAGCCTGATTTGAACTGTGGGTTCAGTGAGGATTCTCTGAGAAAGCAATGCTTCACTTGGGATATTCAAGCTGAGCAGGTAGAATATTGCTAAATGAAGAAATAAAGAAAAAATCATTCAGGGCAGAAATGTGTGAAGCATGTGTAATGACACTGCAAAAAGCAGGAGGGGTCAAAAAGTAAAAGAAGGAATCTAGGCAGAGTGGGGTTGGAGGATGCAGAACTTGAGAAAATTCTGAGCAATAATTGCTAAGAAAATATATGCACGCAAGTATCTCAAGTAAGACCTACAAGGCCAGTTAAAGGATTTGATTTTTCATCCAGATGTGGGATTTGGCTTTGCTTACATATGCACATACTTTACCTGAAGGGAAAACATACAGTTGTCTTTGAAGGGAGGAATGAGAGGATGGAGAAAGAAGAAAGAAAAAAAAAAAAAAAACCCTTCAATTTGTGTGTGTATGTAGTACTGCAGATTGAACCCTGGGGCATTCTGCCTCTGAGCTATACCGACAGCCCTATTTTCTGTATTTTTATTTTGAAATAGCATCTCACTAAGTTTCAGAGGACCTCGCTAAGTTGCTGAAGTGGGCCTTAAACCTGCAATTCTTGTCTTAGCCTTCCAAATACTGTGATTACAAGCATGCTCCACCATGAACCAGCTTTAAAAAAGTGATTTTTATATACATTTAAATAACTCATTCTGTGAGGGAGCTGTGAGGGAGAACTGAATGGCAGGAGGGTGTGTGCTAAGAGATGAAACAGAAGCCCGCTGCTGTGGTTTGTGTATACCAAGGTAGAAGCAGAGATAGCAAGTTCAGAATGATGATTGTTTTAGACAGTAAAAGCAACACATTGTTTTAATAGATTGCAAAAAAAGAAAGATAATCTGTCAAAAGATAAACTCTAGATCTCTGACTTGTAACTGTATGGACAATTATATTATTCACTATGAGGAAATACTAAAAGAAGACTAGATTGAACTAAAAATTAGCATTTCACAGGCTTGTATCTGAGATGTCTTAATGCATTCAAAAGAGGATGTCAAGTATGGACATTGGGAGCTCAAAGAAGAGATTTAGGCTAAAGACATAGCTCGGAGAGCAAAGAGTATGGCAATATAATCAAGCCGTGGGTATAAATGACAATGTCTAAAGCAATCCCCTATTGCAGTCTATTTTAATTTATTAGCATTCAATTGAGAACATTTATTTCTCCTTTCAAATAACTAAATTTCCATAATTTATATCGATCTTGGTAAACTCATCAAAAGTAAAGGGATGAAAAAAGAGATCTAACATACTCTGTGAGCAACACAAAATAGCACAATGAATTGCGTTAGCCTGGATTTTGTTTTTGGATGGCTGAATCTAATTATAAACAAGTCACATATGGCAAATACCCACTGTGTTAACAACAAAGGAATCTCCCATTTTGATACATGAATCCAGCAGACTATTCAAACTAGCTAAGAGGAAGATGCTATAGGAATGATGCATCCTCCCGTTGAGCGGTTGGTGAGTGAACGCTCTCACTTGCCCTCAGGGTGTCCATTGAACAACAGGGTGGATGCTGAGTCCAGTGATCACACACACTTGGCAGTGTGAAAGGGCTCGTAGGATCCTCAGCCACAACTTATTAAGGAGCACAATTCTGTGGAGCAGAATCTGGATGAGGTAGAGAGCGGTGTGGAAAACTCAAGGGAAACTGAAAATAAATTACTGCTAGTAACTTTTTTTCTTTTTTTTTTTTTTTTTTTTTGTGGTACTGGGGGTGGAACCCAGAGGTTTTCTACCTCTGGACTATACTCTCAGACCTATTTTATACTTTATTTGGAAACAGGGTCTCACTAAGTTGCTGAGAGCCTCATTAAGTAGCTGAGGCTGGCTTCGAACCCGTGCGATCCTCCTGTCTCAGCCTACCAAGCACAGGGATTACAAGGGTGCGCCACCATGCCCAGCTACTGCTAGTAACTTAATAAATAAAAACATTATTCTAAATGATGACTTTGGAAAACTTCTCTCTCTCCTCTCTCTCTCTCTCTCTCTCTCTCTCTCTCTCTCTCTCTCTCTCTCTCTCTGTACTGAACCCAGGAGAATCTATCTCACTCAAAGGCCACTTGAAGTAGTTACTAAGAAGTATGAAAGCTAGAATGCAGATATCCTGATTTAGGAGACATTAAAAGAATACCAGTGACATTAAAAGAATACCAGTGAAAGCCAGTTTTTTTTTCTAAACCACATGTACCATAACACTAAGGGACTTTGAAAATATTATGGTAACTGAAAGAAGCAAGTCACAATAGGATAAGTATTGTATGGCTCTACTTATATTAAATAGTGAAAATAGGTAAAGTAATACAAACAGAATCTGGAAGTACATTAGTGCTTGCTAGGGCTAGAGGAAGGAGGGATGGGGGAGGGTGGCTACAGAAGCTAAGGATTTTTTGGGGGGTGGTGATAAAAGCACTGTGCAATTCCACGGAGGTAATAACTGTACAACTCTGTAAGGATACTAAAACCCACTAAATTATATACTTTAAGAGACTGAAATTTATTGCATATGAATTATATCTCACTAAAGTTGCTTTTAAAAACACTTCCCCAGATATTAATTTTGATCTGGTACAAAAATACTACTTAAGGAAGACATATTAACCTGAAACAACTAAAATGACTTCTGTATTTTGAGCTTTACAGCGGTCACCTCACAGACTTAGTTGCTTCCATTTTTCTTAATTCTAGAAATTACTTCTGGAAGTGTGTGTAACATGATATTTATAATCAAATGCTTACATTTACTTAGCAAACACTTACATAGCTATTCTAAGTGCTTCTCGTGGAATAACTTATTGAATCCCCAAAGGTACTTTATGAGATTGGTGCTATTATTAACCTCAGAGGAAAAATCAAAGATAACTATGACAAGTAAGTGATAGAGGTGAAATCTGAATCTAGACAGACTGGCTTCAGAGCCCAGGCTTTTAGCTACATGCTATGCAACTACTGTAACAAATATTTTTAAAGAGCATGTTAAAACAAGCACAATAGGCAAATAGGTTGAATAACAAATACATATCACAGGAAGGATAAAAAACAACAAAACCAAAACAATTTTCTAATGTTTTACAAAAAACAACCTCTTACAGCATACAGTATAATTTCCAATTCCAACATCTTGTTGGAAGTCAGCTTAGATAGAAAAGATGTGCTTTGAAGTGTTGGTAAATGGATATAAGAAAATCTAAGTAGTGAAAAATACTAATATTCAAGATGCATGTAAAATATTGAAAGTTTCTTCATAAAGAGTGTAGAAAAAAGCAATAAATTTAAATTAACAAATGAATATGTGACTTTTAAATATTCTTACAAAATTAATAGAACAATTATAAGTAGATATTTAAGTTCTTTGCAGACATGTCTATGAAAAAAATAAAAGGGAAGTACTGTACATTCAAAATTATCTTTCCTTGGGGAATATTTGGCATATGCAACAGGTCATTTTTCTATTTACATCATCCAAAAAATGATTTCTAACTATCCACATGCTCCATGAAACAATATATTAGCAGTTCACCAGTAAATCTGGGTTATGCCAGCGAGCCAAACATTACCAAAATTTTATTTTTCTCCTTATTATATCTTTTATTCTATCTTGTCTTATTCAAATTTGTCATACTTTACCTTACCTTACCATATAGTGACTTCCAAAAAAAAAAACAACAACAACAAAATAAAAACTGCCGGGCATTGTGGAGATTCTTCTCTGGGACTTGAGAGGGAGAGACCTGAGAGGGGAAACTGAACAGCTATCTGATGAGCAGCTGCCCTGAACACCGGACAGTTGCCTGATGAGCAGCTGTCCTGAAATGAATGCATGGACAATTTCCTGATGAGCAACTGACACAGTTTATTCTCTAAAACCAAGATCTTTATACCCTTCTCTAGTTTGGCTAATCATCAGATCCTAGTAGAAAAGTGTAAACACCAAAGAACAATAGTGGGGTATTAAGTGAAGGACATGTAAATCACTAATCATAAGCAAGACAAAAGGAAGACCTCTGACATCACTGGTCTTGTAATTAAGATCAGCCCCAGACCTTAAGATTAAGGTCAGGCCCCTGGCCTTGCAGGTGGGCCTTAGAGGGCAAATTCTGGAAAGGACAGGAGTCACACCCAGAATTTTGGAGAATTCGACCTTTCATAGAATCTCCTTTAACTCTTTCTGAACTTTTCATTCCTCAGGCTTTGTCCATGTCCTCCATCAGAGCGTGGTGATGCATGCTTGTAATCCCCACGCTTGGGAGGCAGAGACAGGAGGATCGCACAGGTTCAAAGCCAGGTGTGCTGGCTTAAGAGACCCTGTTTCCAAATAAAAATATAAAAATGGGTCTGGGAATGTAGCCCAGAGGTAGAAGGGTTTCCAGAAACCCCAGTACCAAAACAAAAAACAAAAAAACAAAACAAAAAAACTTAGACTGTCATCGATGGCATGAAAACTAAACAGAATACAGTGATCTCTTTGCAGGTTTAATAGTGCTTCCCATTTAATATGGGGGTTAATACAACCCATCAAAAGTATATGTTTTGATTTCTCAAATTAGGCTTATCATCATATGTTCCCATAATATTTTTCTTGTATCAGTGCATTATAATCACACATCTTACTAAGGCAGAGAATTAGGACTACACATGCACACAAATCATGGCACATTTACCTCGGGTCTCACCCCTCCCTCCCCTTCACTGTACATGTCTTTGAGATTGGCATTAATAGCTTAACATACATACATAGCATTATTTCAACTGTTACCTTCTTTACTTTATTCCCCCACTTTCTTCCCCTAAATCAAACTCATCACCATTGGAGTCTCTGTTGGTCTATCTGAGGTTACTCTTGTTTCCCAATTTCTACCTAGCTTTCATATATGAGATAAAGCATACAATTATTCACTTTTTGAGACTGGCCAATATTTAGCATAACATTTTCAAGTTCCATCCATTTTCTTGCATATTACATAATTTTGTTGTTCTTTATAACTGAGTACAATTCCACTCTATGAATATACCACGATTTTGTGATCCATTCATCTGTTGATGGACACCTAGGCTGGTCCCATACTTTGGCTGTGAATTGTGCTACTATATATGCTAAAAGACCCATCGTGGATACTTCTTCCTAGGTGGTCCGTCAAGGGGGCCCTTGTTCTGCCTCCCTGACAAATCTCCCTGGATGGCTGTTCTCTTTCCACCACAGACAAGAGTCCTTTACCTGCTTTCATCTTTAAGATCATGTGACACACCCCTCATCTTGACAGCGCAAACTTGGACCAAACCTCCAGCCGAGTCCTCAGGACCGAAATTGACAGACCTTTGCTTTAATTGACTTTGCCACAAAGCTGGCTTCACATTTTAAATGTGAAACAAAGCCAAGCAAGGGGAAGCAAGGTTTAGGTACTTTTTGTGTTTTGTTTTCCCACTAACCATGGATAATCTCCATTGTTACATAATTTTGCATTCTCAAAGTAAAACAAATACTGACATATATATGTATCTGTGTCTACAGACATACATATGTATATGTTCATTTTATGGCAGAAAATATAAGCCTTAACACTACTCTTTTTTTTTTCTCAGAGAAACAGGCATATTCCTTTGAAGGACTCCTCATCTCTCTGAGCTGGATTTCCTCTTTGGTCTCCTAGCAGATTTCTTCAGGTCACCTGTGCTTCTGCATGGCTTGTGCATTTTCATTACCAACTGTGCCATTTCATTACCACAGTCCATCCCAGATACCCAGAGAGATGAGAAGAATGATGACTTTTATTCCTTAGGAAAACCTGCTTCCCACCAGAGAGCCACTCTGCCAGACTGCTTTAAGGTCAGGATGTTACAGAGAAAATTGTCCCAGGGATTCTTGAGCAAGCTGGCCAATATGGCTCCTGCATAATGGAAAACTATTATAAATACTTGAAATTAGAACTCGATTTTTATCGATCTGTGCAATGCCTAGGCCGCTTGCCAGGGTAGTTGAGCGTACAGGGTTTCATTAAACATTTGTTAGACTTCAATATCACTTCAGAGGAGGAAAGGCCTCAGTTCTACTGATACCCATTTGGGATAATCCAGGTCTACTTTTCATTCTAGATCTTTATAATGTCTAATAAGATTAAACAACTAGCTACATGAGATACAGGGTCCACATAGACACACTGATAAAATAGAGAATAAATTAGCAAAATCCAACATATGGGAATCTGTTTTCAGGCCAACTAATTTGGTTTGTTCACCAAAGAAATTGTAATGAGAGATGAAAAAAGAGAGAGAGACACACACACACACAGATAAGAGACAAAGAGACACAGATAAGAGACAAAGAGACAGAGATAGAAACTGGCTTATGGGTTTTAACACATATTCAAAGGATATAATTAACAAGTAAAATGTGGATCTTATATAGGATTCTAATTTGAACAAACCAACTACACAAACCAAACAAAATATTCATGAGCAATTGTGAAAACTTGAATATATATTAAAAAATTGTCAAAGTTTTAGCTGAGACAATGGTATGATGATTATTTTCTACAGATCTTATCTCATAGATATGGGTGAAAATATTTACAAATGAAATACAATTGCTTTTGGAATTTATTTTAAAAATAATCTTGGAAAGAAAGAAGGAGATGAGTTTACTGCAGTTAGAGGATTTATACATAATGCTTACCAAACTCTCCACTATACTCTTGAGTATGTTTAAACTTGTAATACCTACTGTTGAGTGTTATTAATTACAGCAGTTCTCTCTTATCTGAAGAGGATATATTCCCAAACCCCTAGTGGAATGAAGAAACTGCAGAATAATACCAAACACTCTATATACTATGTTTTCCACATACATACATACATACATACATACATACATACATATATAACGTAAATTTTAATTTATAAGTTGGTCATAGTAAGAGATCAATACAGTAAAAATAAAATAGAATAATTATGACAATATACTACAACGAAATTGCCAGCATCACTCCGTGTGCTTTGGGACATTATTCAGTAAAATTAGGGTTGCTTGAGCCAAGCATTGTGACACTGTGACAGTTCCTCTGATAATGAGATAGCTACTAAGTGACAAATGGGCAGGTAGCACATACAGCACGGATAAGCCAGAAAAGGGGATGACTTGACCCAGGAGGGATTGAGTGGGATGGTACACTATTTCCTCATACTACTAAGGAATGTATCTAATTTAAAACTTATAAATTATGTATTTCTGAAATTTTCTATGTAACATCTTTGTATCACTGTTGATCATGTGTAACTAGAACTGAAGAGACTTAATGACTGAATGTTTTAAAATGTTTAAAATGCATTTATTCCCCCTGTTTGAGTTGCTAACATTACCACCTTACTGCCTTCATTGATACTACCTTGCTTCCCCGTCTGTCTTTCCTTTGGCAGCTCAGTTCAGTAAAAGTGTGGTGCTCATCTCTTCCACGAAACTCCACACACCTCTCGAGCATTGCACATATCACATTTTAGTTTTGTGTTTGTTTCTTACACTGGCAACGTCTTTAGTGGGAAACATTGTAGGAAAGTAAATCTTAATTTATTTTGCCAACATAATTTTTTGAAACAACAACAACATATAAGTTATTGTTATTTTTTGTGTGATCCTCCATAGTAAATGAGACTAATAAATGAAATTACTTCAGCTCAGAGCACAAAACTCTCTACCAAAACACAGCAGATGCTAGCAGGATATTCTACTTTATGCACAACTCAGCTCTTCCTCATTAATACACATAGAGGCTATTATTTCATCTTCTGCAAGGTTATACTACGAAAGCCATTTATCCCTATTTTACATCCCTCCAACTTCATCTTCTCCATCTCTCTTTTAAAATTACTATCTATCTCTACTGAATAGTGACTGAACAAGTTAGAAACCAACTGTTATTCGTCTCGGTATTCCAAGATTTACCATATTGTCAGGTAAACAGTGGATAGAAAAAAACAAAGACAAAAAAATCCTTTTGAATGGATGAATGGCAGGATGGCTATCAAGGGGCAACTTAGTAGTTTTTGTGCTTGTTTGCTGTGTTAAATGGAAATGCAAAATCATGCAATTTTACTGTAAAAAAATTTAAAGATGTTTAGGTGTGTCAAAAGATTAAAAAGAATTACAAAGCCCAAAGTTAATTTTTTGAGAGAACATAAATGAAAAGAAAGTGTATATCTTTTATTTATTTTATTTAATTAGTGTTGTGTGTGGTACTGGGAATTGAACCCAGGGAATTCTATCTCTGAGCCACACCCCCAGCCCTATTTTTATTTTGTATTTTGAAATAAGGTCATGGTAATTTGCAGAGGGCCTAGCTATAAATTGCTAAGGCTGCACTCTAGCCTGTGATCCTTCTGTCTCAATCTCCCAAATACTAGGATTACAGGCTTGTGCTACCACACCCAGCTAGCATATCCCTTTAAATAGGATTTTATATGTTTGGGAGTACAGCTAAAGGAAAATTGTTAACATTCAATCTGTGAAAAAAGCACTTATTAGAACAATATATAAGTCATCTGGAATCTAGAAATTTTAAGCAGATTAATTTATAAATATTCAAACTTCCCTGTCATTAACCTAAGTGAATGTAAGTGATTATACCCACCAAAGGAGAATCTTTTGTTGTACAAATTGTAGCATACATTTACAATATGCAGTGTGCTATCACAAAGAATGAGTACAGTGCTATTGTTTGATTTACAACATCCTCAAAAAATCATCTTTCTTTTGAGTAATCTGGACTTTTTAACCTTTAGAACTCCTAAAAAATGTTTGGATTTACAATATGAAGTAAGTTATACCTTGGTGTCCTTACTAGGGACAGAAATCAGACAGTTCATACATCAGCCCACTCTGAACCAACAGAAGTCAGTGGACTCTGAAGTCATGCTAGTTGTTTTACTTCCACACTTCTCAGAAACAGTAAGATCTTCTAAAACTGCAAATGAAAAATTATGAACTCTTAACAAAGTTATATCAAGTGCTGAAAAAAACCACTCACCTTTTAATAAGAGCTACATATTTTCTTTACGGTTCTTGCACAATAAGCACACAAATCTCCAAAAGTTACCAAGTCCAGGACACTATAAAAATCAACTTCTCACCGAATGACTACTCATACCCATTCAGCGTGAAGTATTGCATTATTAAGTACCAGAGACTCTTTCTCCTTAACTGTACACCTCATTGTACCAAATCTAGTTAGATGAAGCAGAAACAAATTCATATTTTCCAACACTTATCCAAACTCTTTGGACTAGAAACTTTACTGCAGACAGTCTTCACCTTTCTTTAAACTGTTCTCCCAGTCAGATTCACACTAACAAGCTTCTCATGTATCATCGCTTTTTTATTTTTATGAAAAAGAAAAGAATCCCCACTAATTTCACAGTACAATGGTTCATTCATTACTTAATCTTGTTTCCCAGTCTATTAAAATTAAAGATGCATATGCCCTGTTGTATCGCATTGTTATAGTCAATTGTTGGCTTAAAAATGCTAAAATAAAATTAAAACTACTCGAAAACACCTTTAATGAGTATTTCTAAAACCCCTTTTCCCTTATCTTTTCTGATTTATCTTGTCTGACTAGCTGGTAGCTCATTTATTAGATTTTTCAAAGTTCTGATAGAAACATAAATAATAGTAGGTTGATAGGCAGTAACATTATTATCCACTATGTATACGCATTTTTGGAGTTTTCCCTAGTGAGAATTGTTAACATTGCATAAACAAATAGAATTTTATTTTTAAAGTACAGAAAAAATAAAATCCTAGACTTCAAGATAAAAAATTATTTTATTTTTTATTTTTTTGTGGTGCTAGAGATGGGACTCAGAGCCTTTCTACTTCTAGGCTATACTCCTAGAACTATTTTATTTTTTATTTGAAAACATGGGCTTGCAAATTTGCTGAGAGCCTCACTACGTTGCTGAAGCTGGCCTTGACCCTGTGATCCTCCTGTCTCAGCCTCCTGCATATGGGGATTACAAGGGTATACAAGCACACTTAGCAAAAGAATTCCTTTTAACAACCCAAAATGTTATGTCTCTCAAATTAACTTCTGAAAGGGAAAATATGGTGATGGTGGACCAATACAGGTAACAATATCTACAAGAAGAATTTTTATTTGGAATGCAGAGCCTCAAAGCTCTGATTCTGAATTAATGAGAATAGGATAATAATAATAATAATAATAATAATAATAATAATAATAATAATAATAAACCCTTAGTAGCATTTTGAGTTTATACTTCACACAGGAGACTGTTACAATGTAAAATTCAGCATAGATTAGGTATTATTAAAATCTGCTTGGGGAAGTTCAGAGATGTGTAGGTAATAACTCTGCCTTCTTCCTCAGGCTCAGGATGAGCATGATTCTGTTTCTGAATTTAAGAATTGGATTTCTTAATCCATTTTGTATATTTCCTCCAGCAAGATGCAGACATCATTAGTGTGTATCCTTACTTGGGGGACAGTGATATTAGACCGGACCTCAGGACCAAGGACAGTGGCAAAACTGGGTCATAACATTCCACTCTGCCTGGCTCTGATGAAGGGATAATATCACCAGACACTGTACGTCCCTTAGGACACCCC
The DNA here is from genome assembly GCF_963383645.1 of Muscardinus avellanarius. Lineage (NCBI taxonomy): Eukaryota > Metazoa > Chordata > Mammalia > Rodentia > Gliridae > Muscardinus > Muscardinus avellanarius. Next base: position 40,170,043 of record NC_137795.1, on the reverse strand, counting down.
AGGGCTAAGAAATATCCACTCTAAACCTAACTGAATTTAGACCTGTTCTGGGGAGGCATTTTATTCCTGGGGAGTTATATAACTTTGGTTAAGTAAATAGGAATTTCACAATAGGTTAAAAACTATGGTCTTTTTCAAACCATATGCAACTCACCTGAGACACCAACATGGTCAATATTTGTACCAAGTGCATTTAATGACAAGGAAAACTAAATCAGATGGAATGTTACAATTTTAACTTTGTATGAGCCCTAATTGTACTTGGAGGGGAAAACCCAAGATGATTCTTTCCTCAAAGACCATCTACTTACTGTCTCCTACTTACTGTGTGATTTTAGGTAAGATACTTTATACCTCTGAAGCTGAATCCACCTTTGTGTAAATTAAGGAATCCTAGTATTTTCTCACATTTTTATACATTTTTATTGGTGCACTCTAGTCTCACATCATAATGTGGTTCTCAGTGATGGTGACATACATTCCCCCATCCCTTTTCCATTGAGGGTACTGAGCTTAGCATTGACATTCTCATATATGTACATAAGCTCAGTGGAAGAGATTCCTTCATTGATGTTCCCTCTCCCCACCCCTCAACTTCCCCTAGACCACCTCCCTGGCTCCACTGGAGTTCCTCCTTTGTTATCTGAAGTCCCAGTTACTTACTAGCTTTTATGTAGGAGAGAAAACATATGATCCTTCACTTTCTGTGACTCCATAATCTCTCTTAATCGAATTGTCTCCAGGTCCACTCATTTTCCTTCAAAAGGCACAATTTTGTTCTTTATTGCTGACTGGGGTTTCCACTGTGCGTGTATTCTGTAATTTTGTAATCCACTCATCTGTTGGTGGATACCTAGATTGGTTCCATAATTTGGCTATTGTGCTGCTGTAAACATGGATATGCATGTATTACTATAATAATCTGATTTCAGATTCTTGGGAAAGACACCCAGGTAAAGCTGAATAATATGGTGAATTTTCTGGGGAATCGCCCTACTGATCTCCACCAAGGCTGCACTAATTTGCAATCCCACCAACAGGTGGAAAAGCGACTTGCCTTGGTCTTATTCTTTAGTAATCCTCTGGTAATAATTAACCTAAGACATAAGTAGTCATTTTACCTCAAAAACTTTGACCCGTGGGTGTCACTATTTTATTCTCTCTTATCTACAAGTAAAAACATAAAATGAGATAATACCAGCTAGCTGTGGTACGGCTATAATTTTTCTGGAAAACAAACATACACTGACTGGCTTTCACTTTTCATTTTTTTCCTAAAACAAAGTCTGTGGCTTGAAGACTCTAGCTTACTAATTTTTGCATCTCCCAAGATCATGACAAAAGAGAACAGGAGGTCCTAAATAAACAAAAGACATGAATATGCTTTACAAAAAACGAAAAGGAAGAAGAGACTTACACTTCAAAATCCTAACCACTAAGAAATTCACAATAACATGGGCAGTAACCTTGCCTTTACCATCAAAGGCTAAGGTCACTCAGCTGCTGAATGACCAACACTGAAATGCAGAGACAACAAACCCTACTATGGATTTAGGTTTATAAAACACTATCAAAAGTGATTTACTCAGATTATAGAAGTAATTCATATTCATTCTAAATAAAGTTAGGGTCAGGCATGGTGGTTGATAGCAAACATTATGGTTTTAAATTCAGAAGACAAAATCAGGATATCAAATATTTTGAATACTTATGATACTCTAACAACAAAATGCATTCTTGCCCTTGACAAGATTGAATTCATGGATCCTAAATATATTATGGGACAAAATATCAAACTTGGTGCTATACTAATTTAGCTTGACAGGTAATACATCAAAATAAAAATATAAAACATAAAATAAATACAAATGTATTTCTTTCTTTCTTTTTTTTTTTTTTTTTTTTTTTTTTGGTGGTACTGGGGATGGAACCTAGGGGCCTTCTACCTCCAGGCTATAGTCCCAGACCTATTTTATATTTTATTTGGAAACAGGGTCTCTTAAGCCAGCTGAGGCTGGCTTCGAACCTGCACAACCCTCCTGTCTCAGGCTCCCAAGCGCGGGGATTACAAGCGTGCGCCACCCTGCCTGGCTACAAATGTATTTCTATATCTGTATAAGCTTATTTAATTAGATATATAAAATATAATATTAAATACTTATATGTGCAAATAATTTAATACTTTATAACTACTAATAGAATAACATCACAGAAAAATATAAAAGCATTTAGTTTTCATTATAAGTAATGAAACAAATGTTTTATTCCCTACATACTAATCACATTCATATGATAAGAATTTAATTCTCTTCCTGTTCTATATTCATAGTGATCCTACAGTATACTGTAATTTCTTTAGAGTTATTGATAAGAACTACAAACTGATACTCCTAGAAACAATTAGAAATGGACAGAATACAATCTAATGTATATGGGAGCGATTTGGTCGTAGAGGGAGGTTGTAGAATACAACTACAGAATGCTGTGATTCTAAACAATGAATTAAAGGCCTCTGTGTTAGGCTGGGCGTGGTGGCGCACGCTTGTAATCCCCGCGTTTGGGAGGCGGAGACAGGAGGATCGCACAGGTTCGAAGCCAGCGCGGCTGGCTTAAGAGACTCTGTTTCAAAAATATAAAATAGGTCTGGGAGTGTAGCCCGGAGGTAGAAGGGCTTCCAGGAACCCCAGTACCACCAAAAAAAAAAAAAAAAAAAAAAAAAAAAAGGCCTCTGTGTCACTGAATTCTGCCCAGTCAAAACGAAGTTTTCTAGAACTACCTTCTAAAGAAATTCATTTCAACTCTTATATATATATATATATATATATATATATATATTTTTTTTTTACAAAAAAAAACCTCAAGCATCTATTAAAGATTTACTTTCCTGCATGGCAGAAAACACTTCACAAATAGGAAAAAATAAAAGTTTACAAAGTGATAGAATTCAAGCTTCCAATTTTAAAACAGCATTATATAACAAAATTGTTAAGTTCTGATAAGAGAAAAAAAGCATAATTAAATAGTAAACATGTTTTCTGAATATAATTGGTAATTACACAATTATGTTAATTTAATCTGCTACAGGTAAGCACAACCAGGACAAATTTAGCCTCAATGATGTCATCGTTAAAAGACATCACTATTAGCCCCATTTGTCAAAAACTGTATTAGGTTTGTAGCAGCATATGGGCACTCTCAGATCCTAGACCCCACTTGTCAAATGAGTATTTTTACAATTCAACAAGCAAAGACACATAATGCCATAGAATCAACAAATTACGATAACTACAGTTTTTTTGTGTCAAATAAAATTCACTCCAATATTTCTAACTTTTCAAAGTACTCTGACTGTAGATTGACAGATATAGGTAGAAAGATGAAGATATACATAAAAAAATCTCCAAACCATGTTGCGTATAAAATAACCCCAAAATGAATGACAGTTAACACATACTACATAAAAGTGACTTTTTAAGTTGTATCAGACAGTCCATTATAACACTTGCAACTACTGCTCATTTCATAAAGAAAGCACTGGCAATTAGGCTTGGGGGTAATTATGTGCTTTTATAATTGCTGAGAGTAATTTTAGAATGAAAAACTGTTATGAAATGCAAATTTAACTTCCATATAAAATGCTAGTTTTTCAAATCCTACAGCTTTTCAGTTATTTTAGGACACTGCCATATTCACAGTTGCTGTACAGCTCTCTATGATAGTGTCTCTAAACAGGTGAGAAGTTACATATTTTCTCCAAGATCCACAAATGTATATTCTGTTGAATAATATAGATAATAAATGTGGTCACTTATTCTAATTAATTTCAAATTACAGAACTGAAGAACAAATAAGTTCTTTTGTAGGGTAAATTTGAGGTCTCCATTCCAAACCATTTTGTGCATGTATAACATAAAATCTAATTGCAAATGAGAGCCTGTGCTAACCTTTATCTAATAGATGCTTTTGTGATTCACCAAAAGACCATCATTGAAATAAGCATGTCCAAAATTAAATGGATGTTCTTCTTTTATAGGTATATGCTTAATACTTAAGTACTTATTCTGTTCTACTGAATGTCATAATGGGCCTTTAGAAATTCTAAACTAGATCACATAAAATTATGAGCATTTTGAAATTTAAAATGTTTCTGGCAGCACTGTACTAAGAAAGGGTATTTTCTGTCTCCGACTGGCGCTCATGATATTTATAATTCAATACTTTTACCTGGCTCACATGTTATCCTAGAGGAAAGAAAATCCTTTGCTATGATTTCTTTTAAGTTTCTCCAAATAAAGAGAACACGTAACCAACAAAAATTAAGCCACCAAACAAAAGGGTAAAATAAAATAGAAAATAAATTAGTTTAGATATAGGCAAAGTACCTTAGGTACCTTAGGGAGGCAATCAGTAGGCCTATGTTTGTTTCTAAATTTTCACCAATTTTCTACAAAGGTTTATGTGAAAAATTGACTTTTGGACTAGCACTGTCCAATAGACATAAAAGATGAGCCATATATGCAGTTAAAGTTTTCTTTCTTTTTTTTTTAAGACTGTAGATTGAGCCCAGGGGCATTCTACCTTTGAGCTATATCTCCCAACCCTATTTTAATTTTTTTTTATATTTTGAAGCAAGGCCTCAGTAGTTGCTGATGTCCTCTAAGTTGCTGATGGTGGCCTCCAACTTTCAATCCTCCTGTCTAAATTTAAGTTTTCAAATAGCCAGATTACAAAAGTTAAAAAAGCAGAAAATTTGACTTTTTATTTAATCTGGTATATACTATATGTGGTCACTTCTACATATAATCAATATAAAATCATTAATGAGATTTTTATATTTTGTTACTAATTTTTAAAAATCCATTGATGTTTTATACTTAATTCAATTCCATCTCAATTCAGACAAGAACTATCTCAATTGCTTCACAGAAGGTGGGACCAAGTTGTACTGCACAGCTTTGAAATTTTTACACTGGTTCATTTAATAAGTGAAGAACACTGGTTCTTCACTTATTATATGATATTTTAGTGTATTATGAATTATAATTCTAAATAAAAATAATTTATGATGCTATGATACTATGATCTTGCTCATCTCATACAGATGAGCAACCAAAATCACCCAGTTAAATCTCTCCAAAAAATACAATGGCACACAAAAGGCAGTTTCACTTTCATTTGTGAAATTATATCATAATTGTGTTCATATTATTAGAAAATTATTTGAAATCTTTAAAAAGGTAACTTTAAAATGTTTGATGGTATTTCCATGCATAGAAAAAAATGATAAATTCTACCAACACATTTTGAGCAGTGCTTATGTGTGTGTGTGTGTGTGTGTGTGTGTGTATACATACATACTGCAATTTCCACATTTCAAAGAAGAGTTTCTAAGGAGTTTATGCTAACACTCAGGTTTGAATCACATATATTTGGTTACTGGTATGGTGAGTCAGCCAATCATCTTGCTTGTGAGTAAGCTAATGATGATTACCCAACTAGCTCTTCACTCATTATCACACATATCTTGATTATTCATTGTGAAAAGTTCAAAGGCTTCATTTTTATTGACAGAATATAAAATTTTTATGAGTTAAGCATGCTGATTAGGAAGATAAACAATAAATATAAAATACAAATAAAGATAATCAAAGAATGGTAATAAAGATAAGAAGAAAATCAAAGAAATTGTAAATAGTCAACTGAATTACAAAGCCCAAAGTTCATTTTCTGAGAAAGCTAAGATTTCAGATAAACTTCTGATGAGTAAAACAAAAATTATATGGAAAGAGAAAGCTAGAGAAAGACAGCAAGAGAGTAGGACCCAAATTAATATTTCCAAGGAAAGAGAATATATTTCGAGATATGATATAATTAAAAGATATCAAAAGAATTATATGGATAATTTTATGGCAATAATTTTAAAACTTTCATGAAATAGAAATATCTTTATAAAATTATCATCAATCTGGAGCTCAGGATGTGACTCAGTGGAACAACACTTGCCTAGCATGTGCAAAGTCCAGGGTTCAATCTCCAGCACTGCAAAAATAACACTGTGTGTGTGTGCATACGCACGTGTGTGCACATGTGTGCACATGTGTGTAATCAATTAAAAAAATAAAAATACAAACAAATCTACAACTTTTTAAAAACATTTACATGAATACAACAAACTAAAAGGTTTTTTTTTAATGTAACAGCTTTTCTATAAACAAAGCATTTCAATCTTATACTTTTCCAGAAAATGGAAGAAAAAGGAGGTATAGAGCAGAATTATTTAATTCTAACTCTGTGAAATAAAAATGAAATGATCTTGACAAAAAAATGAGAAAGGGAAAAGAATAGAAAAGTGAATATTCTCTCACACACATATGTATATGTAGTTACCCTGAGTAAAATATTTAAACTCAAATCCATGCAAGGGATATTACAATGAAAAGATCAATAATGTCACTTCCCACATTAAGAGCCTAAGAGAAAATCACAATCGTCTCAATAGATACAGAAAAATATTTCATAAGCTCCAATATCTAGTTATGGCAGGAAGTCTTAGTAAATAAGGAAAAAGAAATTGCCCACAAAAAAACCCTGCAATAATAACTGCTAATGATAAATCATTAGATATCCTATCATAGTACTGCCGTCATCCCTTATCCAGAAGGATAGATTTCAAGACCCCAAATGGACACTTGAAATAATTTCAAACCAATTATGTATATATTATGTTTTTACTACACTTACATAGACAAATTTTACACCTGCTTCTCCTTAAATAAACACATACCATGCCTTGTTGTTATAATTTGAAGTTGGAGGTATGACACCCAAACTACAACCAATTTCTTTTTTTTTTTCTTCATGATTTCACAGATAGAAGATTTGGTTTTAACATAGACCTTGGCAGCCTCAGTATATAATGTTTCTATCCTTATTAAGTTAAGAACTTTCACCATATCATTTTTTAAAAAATATTTTTATTTTATTTTATTTTTTGGTGGTCCTGGGGTTCCTAGAAACCCTTCTACCTCCGGGCTACACTCCCAGACCTATTTTATATTTTTTTTATTTTTGGAAACAGGGTCTCTTAAGCCAGCGAGGCTGGCTTCGAACCTGCGCCGTCCTCCTGTCTCCAACTCCCAAGCACGGGGATTACAAGTGTGTGCCACCATGCCCCGGCAATTTTTTTTTATTTTTTTTTTTTAGTACTTGAGGTTGATCCCAAAAGCATTCTGCCTCTGAGATACACCCCCAGCCCTTATTCTTTTTTATTTTATTTTTTATTTTTTGGTGCATTGTAGTCATACATCTTAATGGGATACCAGATGGTAGAGGCATACATGCATACATCACTCACTTATCCCTTCCCCATTTCCTACCCCATTCCATCCCCACTCCCTCCTGCTCAGGGTTGGCTTATGGTTGTGAATGTACATCATGTGCGTTGGGAAATTTCTTTCTCCCCCTCTTATCACCCTCAGGTCACCTTATTTTCTCATCTAAAGTCCCTCCTTCGTCTTGAGTTCCTCCTATGACCCATTTTCTCCCTGGCTTCTGCATATTAGGGAGAGCATCTGATTTTTTACTTTTTGTGACTGACTAATCTCCCTGAGTATAATGTTATCCAGTTTCATCCATGTTTGCAAAAAACACAATTTTGTTCTTCTTTATAGCTGAATAAAATTTCATTGTGTACATATCCCATAGTTTTATAACCCATTTATCTTGATGGGCATCTTGGCTGGTTCCATAGATTTTATTTTGAAACATGGTCTTGCTAAGTTGCTGAGGCTGGTCTCAAACCTCCATTCCTCTTGTCTCACTACTCTTGCGCCTTGAGACCATAATTAAGTAAAATAAGGGTTATTCAGTAAAATCCCTGAGATACTACAACAATTTAAGGTCAGCTTGAACTTCATCTTTTGGCCCAGACTTTGTCCTTGGGAAAAAATTCTTTGCTGACTGAGTCTCCTCTCACAGCCATCGCACACCTGTTTTAGTTAATAATGCTTATGCATAAAATTCCAATTACACATATTGATCCAAATAATCTTAAAATAATTTTTGAAGAAGGAGATGCTATTCATATTTCATGGGGGGCTTAGGCTCTTGTGGGCCCTCTGACCGAACTTTGGCTCAAGGTCAGCATGAGATGCTTTAGCAATAATTAAGTAAAATAAGGGTTATTCAGTAAAATCCCCGAGATACTACAACAATCAATCAGATAACCAGATGACTACAAAGTGGCTAGCAGGCAGGTAGCATATACACTGTGGATATAGCAGACAAAGAGATGATTTGTCTCTCGGGCAGGATGGAGGTGGAGCATTTCATTGCATTGAGCAGAGGATGCACAATTTAAAACTTATATAAATTGTTTAGTTCCGAGTATTTCATATTTTTCAGACTATGGTTGATAAGGGGTAAATAAAACCATGAAAAGTGAAACTATAATGAAGGACTCACTGTATATTCAGATTTCACAAAGGCTCCAGAACATTTATCAAGAATTCAAATATGAGTAATTAGCATTTTGAACAAGCACATGTTATGAATAGTCAATATTAATAGCAATTTGCTTGAAACAGAACAGACAGTTTTTAAGGCATTTATTATCTATGTAGTTTTTTACATTTTAGCCTAACAAATAAACCGTTTACTTTTTTTGATAGCAAAGAAACAATTCATTCGTTTGTAAATATTTTTATTGATAGGCATATTTTTAAATAACATAACAAAATATATTGTCTACAATTCAAGTAAAAGATCAACTTTTTGAAGTTATATGCTTAATTATAAATTTCCATAAGACATGAGTAGGTATGAGTTTCTGCTTGGGTTTAATAACTATTAGTCTGAAGGATGTTCTAGTGCTGTGGTTAGCACACTAAAATTGTTCATATTAAACCCATAAAATCAATGGCCACAAACCTAAAGTAAAGGCATCCCTAGTCTTTATAAACAAACTGTTGAGTAACATTTTCTTAAATATCAGGTCCTCTGTCTCTCCTTAAATGCATACATGTACATGTTTCCAGGGAATTTACAAATTTCCAAGCATTGATTAGAGTTGCATTTTCTTTTGACCCTGAAGTCATCTCAAGAAGCAATGATATTAAGTAAACAGGCACTCTTAATGATGTGGGCACGTATGCCTCCAACATCTTATACCCCATTAAGATGTATGACTATGCCAGGCGTGGTGGCGCACACTTGTAATCCCCGCGCTTGGGAGGCAGAGACAGGAGGATCACGCTGGTTCGAAGCCAGCCACGCTGGCTTAAGGACCCTGTTTCCAAATAAAAATATAAAAATAGGTCTGGGAGTGTAGCCTGGAGATAGAAGGGCTTCCAGGAACCCCAATACCACCAAAAAAAAAAAAAAAAAAAAAGATGTATGAGTACAAAGGACCAATACATTGAAATAAATTAAATAATTTAAAAATGTACTCTGAGAGTTATATGAGATGAAGAAGATTTTTGGCATAATTAAAAGGAGGATGTGGTATTTTAAAATGCCAATAAGTAAAAGAAAAGTATATTTAAATGTATATATATACAAGTATAGTTACCAAATGTCACCTACTCAGCTTAGAAAGAGCCCATCCTCCAATAGAGGTTTCCAGTCTTATTTCAGTAGAACAAAGTCTAATTCATACTGGAGCCACTTCCTATTGCAATATTTTATTACTACATAAAAACGCTCTTCAATGATTTAACTAGTGTCTTGCTTTGTATATCTTTGGCACTATGGAAAAGGCTGGCAACTCTCTCGATATTTCAAAATTTAGGTCAATCCTTCATCTGTATGGCCCTGGCTTGTTCTAGAACATTAAACTAAACCCTCAATGGCCTGAGTGGCTGAATGTCAATGGCAAACTTAACTCATAGAATTTCTCGACCTTTGCATGGGGGCAGGGCAGGGTAAGGAGCTGTTATGGTTTGGATATGGACTGTCCCCCAAGGCTAACACACTTAAAGACTCGGTCCTAAGGCAGCAATGTCTAGAGGTGGGCCTTTTGAACAGTGACTGGATCATGAGGTCTTGAGTTTACCAGTGGGTTAATCAATGGATTAATAACTTGAGTAGAATGCTGAGAAAGGGGTGGAGATTGTAGGCAGGTAGGGCATGGTTGGAAGAAATAGGTTAATGAAGCATACTTGGAAACTATATCCTGTCCCTGGCCCCTCTCCCCCTCACCACCACCCCTCTTTTTTCTGGCTGCTGTGAACTCAGCAGGTTTCCCACCATGCTGTTCTGCCCCACTCACTCAAGCCCAAAACAGTGGAGCCAAGTGACTGTACACTGAATCCTTTGGAACTGTGAGCCAACGTAAGTATTGTTCCTGTCAGGTATTCTGGCACAGCAACTAACTAACACAGGGGCTTAACAAATTTTCTCTAGGTTTTGTGTGGCATGTTGCCAGTTGGGTGTGGGACTCGGTTGATAATATACCAGCCTAATAGCAGATATAGGGGCTCACCAAGGAAAAGTTCTATCAGGGAACATAGTCTACAGGTTTTATTGTGAATGTTCTTTGTCTTAGAGAAACTCAGTTTTGCCATATCTCAGAAGAGACCAGGCTATGGTAGCCTTAAATACAAGTTGAAAATAATAGAATGCCTGTGGAAGAAACCTGGGGAAGTAGCTCTACCTACCATACTGAAATAGGCTACAGAACAGAAGATCTAAAATAGCTATAAGATGAAGGCACTCTGTGGTAAACAGAGCACAACATTTAGAGAATAAGAAACAGACAATCACTTAGGGCAAAGTATGGCAGTAAGTATCAAGTACAAGGAAGGAAGAAAGGAAGGAAGGAAGAAAGGAAGGAAGGAAGGAAGGAAGGAAGGAAGGAAGGAAGGAAGGAAGGAAGGGGAGAAGGGGGGAAGAGGGAAGGAAGCCTCGGATACAGTAACAGGTATGCTGAGGATTAGGCAGGACTCCAAGAACTCTTCTCATGATTCAAATCCACTCAGAAAGACTAGTAAACAACATAGGGAGGACCATAAGCATGGGAACAGGGCCCATTCACAGGACATGACATAAGGAAGCACTGGGTCATTTTATGTTTTCTACTAATTTTTATTTACCTGTGGTTGGTGTGTGTGTGTGTGTGTGTGTGTGTGTGTGTGTGTGTGTGTTACTGGGTGTGGAACCCAGGGGCTTTTCTACCTCCAGGATATACTCCCGGACCTATTTTAAATTTTATTTGGAAACTGGGTCTGAGTCTCACTAAGTTGCTGAGAGCCTCACTAAGTAGCTGAGGCTGGCTTCGAACCTGTGTGATCCTCCTGTCTCAGCCTCCCAAGTGCTGGTTTATAAGCATGCGCCATCATGCCCGGCTTACTTGTGTGGTTTTTTAAAGTCTGATTTCTCTAACCTTGATTTAATTGTTTAATCTGTTAACAAAACAAGAATAAGCATCAGGACAATATACTTTTTATGGGCACTGAACTAAGCTGGGAAGCCACATGCTTTTCTCTTGGTTAATTCTGAAAACATCTTCTCAGCACGAAAATAGACCGCCAAGTGATCCCCTTGACTCTTCAGAAGAAGTTTGACAGGCAGACACCATCCTGAGGCCAAACTGTAGCTCTCCTTCCCACCCTTGCCCCTGACAAGTTGTCGGGACTGTAGTAAATTCTCAATAAATATACGTTGTCATCATTATAAAAATGATGACTCCCAGCCACCCAGCAGAGATACAGAGTGAAATTTTCTTTCATAAGACAGTAATATATTCATCCCCAAAGAGAGCTCAAGAACTCAGCTTGAGCTGTGTTATTAATCATTTCTAAGAATACTCAGTCTCTTGGTTATAATTTCAAAATGACAAGAAAAAATAGCAATTAGTATTTTTTTATTATCTCACTTAAACCCCATGAGTGAGGTTAATAATAATGGAAGAATTATTATCTCCATTTTATAGACTAAGTAATGGAAGCTTACATAGCATCACAGGCCATTTGTTCTTCTAGAACAGAACACCACAGACTAGATAAATTACAAATAATAGACATTTATTTGACTCATAGGTTCTGGAGTTTGAGAAGTCCAAGATCAAGGGGCCACAGATGGTACGAGCCTTCATGCTGTATTATAATATGGCAGAAGGCATCACGTTGAGGTAGATACAAAAGACAAAAGAAATAGGTATGCAGAAGACATAAAGGAAAGACAGCCAAAATACAATTTTAATATGGAAGCCTCTGGCAAAATTTCCCAAAACCCTTACTTTTTAAACCAGGACTATTACCTTCCACTCCCATTTGGCCTATTAGTTCCAAATTTCTTGGAAATTTATGTCTTTACTAATTATTATGAGGATAGTGTTGACTATCCTCAAAAGAGTATCTATTGATCAGACAACACAAATCACATAAAACATCCAGAAAGGTGGCCGGACATCATATTTGATTCACTCACTTGCAAAATTTCTTGAACTGTTAATTATCCAACCTAGGAATAGTTAAGCAGGAAAAATATATGTTGATCAAACAACAGGGGTCACATAAAAGACTAATCTCCTTTGGCACTGTTAGCTACCCCACCTGCAAACTGTCTAAAAAAAGAGATATCTGTGATAAGACAGTAAAGACCCCACTGGAGGATGACTGAATCATCCTATACCTCCTCCTACCCATCCCTCACAAAAGTCTCTTATAAAGCAAATAACATCCCTTCCCGTGAATGTCAATTTCTTGCATTCCTAAAGAAAACCTCTGTTTGTGTCTCTGAAAGGCTGGTGCTGAAATTCCTTTCATCATGAAAACCAAAGTCACGAGTGTGTTCAGCTCTCTCCTGCAATGCAAACTCTTAAAACCTTCAAGGAATCAACCCTTCTCTGGTGACAACATGGAAATACTACACTCAAGAGAAAAATGAAAAAGTACCCCAAACTACACCTTTTAAAACCAACCCACTCCTGTGATGACAGCCATAATACATTCATGAGAGGGATGACCCCAAGAACTGATCCCTTTTAAAGGTCCCACCTCTCAACACTTTTACAACAGCAATTACATTTGACTATGAGTTTTGGAGGAGGCCTTCAAAGGATATCACATAGGTAACCTGGTCAGCTTGTTACTGGTAAAATTTCAATTCATCTAGAAAGTCAAACAAGTGAAAACTCCAGTCTATACAGAAAAAATTCTAAAGAACCAAAACCACTCCTTAATCTACATAGGTCTTATCTGGAAATATAATTATTTTAATAAGCACCTCCTCCCACTCTGGCATGCTTAAAAATAAACGTTATTCCATTATACTGCCATACAACCTATTAAATTGTATCATTTTTAAAAAAGAAAGAAAAATAAAGTGGCAGATTTTTTGTTGGTTCACTTGTTTATTGTTATTGTTGTTTGATACTGGGGATTGAACCAAGGGGCATTCTGGCTCTGAGCTACATCTGACACTTATTTTCTTTTTTATTTTGAAGCAGGGTCTCACCAGATTGCCAAGGCTCTTCTTGAACCTGTGATTCTCCTGTCTCAGCTTCCCAAATATTGGGATTATTTGCATATGTCACCACACTTGGCTGGAAGATACCTTTAAGCAATCAAAGATCACATAAGATTTCAGAGGTCTCTTTCTTGAAGCAGACTGCAGTGTCTTGTGGATCTGCAAACTATAGAACATTTGAGTTGGTTTGTTCATGTTCCGTATGTATTAGTTCCCTGGGGCTTCCATAACAAAGAACCACAAACTGGGTGGTAGACAACAACAGATATTTATTTCTTTATGCAGATATTTATTTTTTTATGCTTCCTGAAATCAAGGTGTTGGCAGGGTCACACTTCTCCAAAGAACCTAGAGAAATTCTTCCTTGTCTCTTCTAACTTCTTGTTGGCCCCAGACATGTCTTGGCTGTGGCAGGATCTCTCTAACCTGTTCCTCTATCTTCGTATCACCTATGCTTCTTCTCTGTGTGTGTGTCTCTCTTGTACGTGACAGAGACACTTACTTGATTTAGGGTCCGTCTGGATAATCCAAGATGATCTCATTTAAGATCCTTTAGTTATATCTTCCAAGAATCCTTTTTCAAATAAGATGACATTTACAGATGCTGAGACATGGGCACATTTTGGGGTGGCTATCATTCAACTCATTACACTATGGGAAAACACAACACTATCATCAGCCCAGGTGAAGCTTAGTCATTGAATATCATGGCAGAACATTTTCTCATTCAGTTATTTAGTCTATTTCTAACTTATTGACTGCTTTCTTATTTTCCTATGTGAGGGGCTTGATCTGACCACATCATAAACCACGCCTACCCTCTTCACAGCTTGCCCTCAGATCTTTTTTTCTTTTTCTGTGGAATAATGTGAAATTTCAACTATTCTTGACTGATGCTCATCTAGCTCATTATCAGTATTCTGTTTCAGGCTTTCCATATTAATTACCTTTTTGACTTCACTCACCCATGAACTACAAATCCCAAAAGACAGAGTGTTTTGTTTTTCACTATAAAAGCACTGATTTACTCTGTTAAGAAAAAAGAAAGAAAGAAAGAAAAAGAAAAAGGAAAAAAATAAAGACTATGCCCTTCATTTTCCCCAAGATCTTGATAACTTACCTAATTATTAAGCCATCTTATGAATAGGTTCCCTTCAGGCTTATAACTACTACGCCTACCTTAATTCTGGTATACCTTATCAGAAAGAAGGTCACTAATTGGAATCACATAACTCCAAACTTTCCATAAAAAATTGGGTTGTGGTAGCTTATCTCACCCTTAGTGTATCAAGAAGTACATTTTCCAATGTCCTTCTTTCCCACAATATGAAACAAGGAAGAAGCAAATCTTTCTTTTACTCTCTAATAACCCTCTAAGGATTTAACTTCATATGCTTACAAAAGAGCACTAGAAACCTTTGGGTTTTGGAGCAGAAACCTATCTGTTTTGTACCACCCTACTCAAAATCCCCAGTAAATAAATTATTGAAAAGCCAGGTATGGTGGTGTACACCTTCTAATCTATAATTAGATGGATTAGACAGGAGGGTCATAGATTTGAAGCTAGCTTCAGAAACTCAATGAGATCCTATATCAAAATTAAAAATAAATAAAATAGGACTGGAGGTATACCTCAGTTAGAACACCCCTAGGTTCAATCCTCAGTATCACAAGAAAGGAAGGAAGGAAGGAAGGAAGGAAGGAAGGAAGGAAGGAAGGAAGGAAGAAAAGAAAATATTGAGAAGGAAAGAAACAGTTATTCATCCAAGATATGCCTTAGGAGCTTTTGGGTTTGTATGCAGTGAGAATCTTTCATAAATTGGAATAATGGCTTTTCCACAAACCATGCCACCTCTGCTTTATTTGGATTATTACTTTGCAGATCTTTGTGCACCAAACTAGGTGCTACTTTGTGGTTGATGTTGCCTTTACACTGGAAAAAAGACAAATTTCTACTGACTTCATTAAAACAAGAGCATTTTATATAAAATAGTCTTCATCCTTAATTTCATTTAGGCATATTGAAGGGATAGTGGAGGTATATATTTTAATAGTGAAATTTAAAGCCTAATTTTCTGTTGGATATTTTTTCTATAAAAATGACTTATTTAGATATTTAAATTATGAATACTGATTTACAAAATATTGAAAAAAATTTTTTTCAAAAATGATCTAATTATATGCAAACAGGTTTTATTTACATTTTTAAAACAAAAGTTTAGAAAAAGGCAGAACCTTTGCTTTTATTTGAGCATTCCAAACTCATTTAACAGGAAAGCTAAACTCTCTGTGGTCCCATTAAATATGTTGCTAAGCAAACCATCCGGCAGGATCTATAAACAGGAGGTCTGGATGTGAGCCAGTCTTATAAGTTGAGAGGAGGTCAGTGCATTTTAAACCAGCACACCATTAAAGCAGAAAGGTGTCTTGCTGCTGAGCAAGTTTATATTTCTTCCTGAGCAAATATACACATCTACTGACCTACGCCAAATCTGTTTTGCTTGTTTACTGTTGCTTGTGAACATCTTCCTTGTTGCTATATAGATTTGTCTTAACAAAGACTTTTTTCACTTCAAAAACAGACTTGAGATGATTTCCAAGATCCACTCATATAGCTTTCCAGCAAGATAGTAAATTCTACTTGGGCCTTGCCCTACATTCTTTCTGTGGGACGGAATTTGTCATGAGTCAATAATCTGCTCTCTAAATCTGACACTAAAAGTAAAGTTGCTGTGGCTTTTGCAATGGTTGTTAGATCACCTACTACTGACTTACAGCTGTATTCGTTTGTTATGGATAGCATAACAAAACACCACAAGCTGGGTAGCTTAAGCAACAGAAATGTTTCGTCTCACAGTCTGGAAGCTGGAAGACTAAAATCAGGTGTCTTCAGGGTTGCTTCCTTCCTTTGGAGGATTGTGTGGATGCATCTGTTCCATGTGTCTCTTCCAGCGATGGCAATTTTTGGTGTTCCTTGAGTTGAGGAAGCATAACTCCAATCTTCATGTGGCATTCTCCCTGTGTCTAAGTAATCATTTTTATAAGGATCTAGGCATAGTGGATTATGAACCACCATAATGATCTCATCTTAACTTCATCATTCGAGACCTTCTTTCCAAATAAAGTCACATTCACTAGTACTAAGGGTTAGAGCATCAACATCTTTTGGGAGACCACATTTGAAGCCATAAGACTCACTCATCAAGAATTAGCACAAGTTATACTGGCACACTGGTATGTCCATATTTCCACCAGATCCAGCATTCTATACTTCTGGTGTCTTCTATTTACTGTTTGTGGTGGAGTTTATTTTAACTTTCTGTATTAGATTTTTTAAATGTCTGAGTTAATTTAGGTATATTAAAGAAGTATAAACATATTTTTTAAAGATTATTTATTATAATGCATATACATTATTAATAAAAATCACAAGGTATTTTACTCTTTACACATGCATACATTGAGGGTATATTTCAAAAGGAACACAAGGATTAACAGGTGAAACTGAGTCATTGTGTTTTGGCACATAATATGGATTAGCATTTGGAAGAAAAAAAAACCAGTTCAAAGAATCCTTTCCTAACACAGATAATGAGATCTCCTTCCTTGTTAGTTTGTGTTAGTTCAACCTCTACTCCCCAAGGAATCCAGTAACTCAATCAAGGCAACTTTCAAACAGGAAATCTGAATGTGCAGCAAAAAGATAGATTGGCAAGGAGATAAAGGCTAATTTAAGAACAAAATTCTGCTTTTGCAGTTGCTCCAGGTGATCATGGCAGGGATAAAAATCCAGAACAACTAATGGGAACATTGTGTCCACAAACACAGTGGTTTGAAAGAAGACCGAGGATAGGACAGGAGATACAATAACACAATGTAAACTGCCCAAAGAACTGCCTGCAAGGGTCATTTCCAGAAGAAATTAATAGCATTGGAAGTAGACACAGAGAGGTGGGGGACTGACATCATCTAAAGAGCAGGATAGCCCTAGAAACGACAGGCCTAGAAACCTGTTTATTTTCTGACATGTCTACATAACAAGATCTGAAGTTTCCTATCATTTCTTTAGCTCCTGGTTTCTTGTCCTTGGAAAGAGTCTTAAAACAGAAACATGAAGCTGGAGGTACATGATCATAGTATTGTGAGAACATGTTATACTAAATACTTCTGTCTCTGTGTGTGTGTGTGTGTGTGTGTGTGTGTGTGTGTGTGTGTGTGTGTTACTGAGAATTGAACCCAGGTGGATTCTACTCTGAGTTACATCCCCCAGCCCTGTGTAATAGATTTCTCACTAAGTAGCTGAGGGCCTTGCTAAATTGCTAAAGCTGGCCTCAAACCTCAGATCCTCTTATTTCAGCCTCGCAGGTACTGGGATTCAAGATGTATGCCACCATACCCAGCCATATTCAATATTTCTAATTGCTCAGAAAGCTGAAAGCAAGAGAAAAGTTCTGATTGTGTATTTCATTCTCTCATCAGTCCATTTTTATCCTTGAGGACTCAGTATAAATAATCCCAAATCTTAAGTATAAAGCATAAACCCAACCAGCTTTTTTCCACAGCGTTTGTACATCTTTTCCCTATAAAGAACAGTATGCACACAAGACACATACACACAGAAAGCACACACACACACACACACACACACACACCATATGTCACACATTTGTATTTAAAATTATCCATTAACATAAATTAAATTGCCCCATGTGGACTTCTCAATATTGTACTACCTTGGAATTATTAGATTCTCACTAGGGTAGCATAAAACCAATGTTTTGAACCACTAATCTTAAGGGAAATAATATTTGAGCGTCCAAATTTTATAAATATCACAACAATTTAAATATTTGTCTTTATAGCCCAGAGAGACAAAAAGAACCATTAAGGGACAACCTGTAGAACATAAATTATTAACATTTTCTTGCCTCCCTCACCAAGATCCAAAATTTTTTCTTACTCAAAAGAAAACATAGTGCCGGGTGTGGTGGTGCACACCTGTAATCCTAGTACTTGGGAGGCTGAGACAGGAGTGATCACAGGTTCTAAACCAGCCTCAGCAACTCAGGCTCTCAGCAACCTAGTGAGACTTTGTCTCCAAATTTAAATCCCCAGCAGAGAGAGGGAGGGAGGGAGGGAGGGAGGGAGGGAGGGAGGGAGGGAGGGAGAGAGAGAGAGAGAGAGAGAGAGAGAGAGAGAGAGAGAAAGAGAAACATGGTCAATTAAATACAAACTATATTGCATAAAGTTGGATGTTTAAGGATGTTTAAAGTAAAAGAATCTGAGCAAAACACAAAAAGCCTAAAATCCTGAAGAAAATTAATAACATTCTGATCAGACTGGGATTTACATAAGACATGTCCTCGAATGTTCCTTAGACAAGAAGCAACATAAGTACTTTTTCTTTTAAATTGTAATTCTGCTGTTTCCAACATCAACAATAACAACAAATTTCAGTTACCTTAATTACACTAAAAGCAAAAAGAAAGATAACTAAAGGATATTAAAGGAATAATTAGACATATAAGGTCCAAGTCATAAGGGGAGGGGGAAGGATGGGTAAAGGAATACAGAATCCATGCCTTGAAGAAAAGATGAGTGGAAATCTGTGGACTCTGGGAAAACTCTGGCACAGACCTGTAGTAATTAATTTATTTTAACAGAAAACAATATTAAGCTAAATTCAAAAGCAATATATGTCCAGAAGAATTTCTTCAATATTGTAGACATAATATATTATTGAGGCTATATTTTAATGATTAGAAAGTCACATATGAGCCGGGCATGGTGGTGCACACTTGTAATCCCAGTGCTTGGGAGGCTGAGACAGGAGGATCGCACAGGTACAAAGCCAGCCTCAGCTACTGAGTGAGGCTCTCAGCAACTTAGTGAGACCCTGTTTCCAAATAAAATATAAAAATAGGTCTGGGAGTATAGCCCAGAGGTAGAAAACCTCTGGGTTCCACCCCCAATACCACCAAAAAAACAAAAAAAAAAAAAACAAAAAAATAAAATAAAATAAAAAGTCACATATGTCACTTGCTAAATCTGTTTGCAAAACAGTCTGGGATTAAAGTCCCTTCAATGTGCAATTATATATGTCATATTACAAAAGCATTTTTAGAGAGTACATAGAATTAAATTAATTAAAATCAACTTGAAATTGACAAATTGGCAGAGAACATATGCTACAATGTTGGGGAAACCATTGTGCAGTTAATCTATGTAGGCTCTAGAACTACTGTTTTCTATATGGCAAATATGTAACTGTATCCTGCAAAGAGACTATTATGGTACCACATGCTATAGAAAAAACAACTCTATATGAAATCTATAAGAGATTCAGCAAAGAAAAACTGATAATTTAAGTTGCAAACACTTCAGTAGACTCTAATCTACTAAAAATAGCACTTTCTTTCAAAGACTTAACATAATTACCAGAGTGCTATATTCATAGAAAGATTTCATATAGCTTTAATTTTCACTCTGAAGTTTAACAAAATTAGAAAATGGTGTTTTAAAACTTTTATTTAGATAAAATACAGCCATTTGTCAAACATTGCATTTTACTGATAAATGAATGTTAAGAGAGAATTTTTTAAATATTTATAAAAAATTTCTATAGCAATAAAAATTTGAGACAAAATTAATAACTGATACAAAAGTAAAAACAAAAAACTATTTACTAATAGATGTATCTAGGATACATCAAATTGGAGGATGTATACTTTTTTATTGTATTATGTTTAATTTCTTAATTAGAATTAAGAAATATGGTACATTACAAAATGTAATAGAAAGTAAGCAATCCCCTTGTCTTGTAGATCAAGACAAGAGACTTATACCTATGTAAGATATTAACCTGTCAAAGGCCACACTGCATACTCACTGGGCTTTAAACTGCTGAAAGACATTGATATGATATAAATTTCCATTATATGTCCTATATTCAGAATAGCAACTAGGATTTAATAAATTAAATGAAAAATTTAGCTAAAATGTGTCACTCTTCAAGCTATTTTAATCATAGAAAAATTATTTTTATTATTATCCACTCACCTATAATAATCTAAACAGAATCCAGATTAATTATATCATAAATACAAATTTAAATTTAAAAACTGAAAAGGTATGATTCTTCCCCTCTTCCATATCATCATTATGTCACTGATTACATATGGTTAGAAGCGTTAACTGTAGGGCCCCTTGTATAACTTCCCCCTTGGTCACATGGAAGACAACATATTTTCCAGGACAAGTAGCATCTAGCTTAAGCAACGGTTTGATTAAATGATTAGAGAAGAGCATAGCATCATAGTTAAGAACTTGAAATCTGCAGTTTCCCAGATGGATCTGTTACATGCTACCTATGTAACAAGTCACATAACTCCTTGCCCTAGTTCCTCATCTATAAAATGATGGCAAAGATATCAAATGGTTACTATGAGGTTAAATGAACTAATATTTGTAAAATACATAGACCATGCCTGCCACTCAAATGTTATGAAAGTCCTCATTAATCAAGTGCTATAGCATACATACTGCTAGTGGCATTCTGATATGAATATTATTAACTACTTCCAAGAAAGAGCATGAGTAACATCCCACAACAATTTATGAAAGACTGATCACACATGCCCAGAGGAAGAAAATGTTGCTACTGTCGAAAGAAAATCAAGGCAATCTAAATCACTGACTTACTTGCCCACACTTGGCCTCTGATATTCATTTTGTTCCAGCATGTGAACTAATTAGTGAAGTTTCCAAAGATGCTGAGAACATGAAGCCTGTATCCATGCGGCATACAAAGAACACTGTTGCGTGGTGTGCAGTTTTCACCTCTGGACCACCACAGTGCTTTGAGAACTTATATACACATTCTTTTCCTCATGTTTGATAAACAGTGAACTAGGATCTGCATGTCCAAACGCAGAAAGCAACAGTGAGTGTTTCTGGAGTGAAAGTATAACTTCCAATTCTCAGTGAGATAGCAGATGTAACCTGCCTCCTCTGATGTTTAACATATTATCCCAACAAGCCAGGAGTGAAATGTAATCCATCTAGTAAATGGGAATAAAACAACTGAATATTAATCAGTTACAAGAAATACCTGAAAAATGTGGCTAAAGTATGAGAAAGTAGCTTGTAAGTTTGATATAAAATTTATGAGAACCAAGAAAAAAATCTAAAATTCCAAATTATTGTTTTAAAAATCTACTTTATAGTGAGTTTAAATATGTAAACTTATGAGTATTTATGTAAAATTTTGACAATCTCTTAAAGATTGTATTGTAAGGTCTAAACCTTTTCATAAATATAACCCTCCCCTGGGCATCAATGAAGTAAATTATATACAAACATATACATAATCATGTAAGTTTTCTTAATCTTGGCCCTGAATCTCATTTCATTCAAATGATAGTATAATCAACTGTGGACTGATCATTATAATTCACAACTGAATAAAATCACAGTCACTTCACAGTTAATTTCATTGCACATTTTAAAATGAGTGAGGCAAGGCAGGTATTACAAATCAGGAAACTGAGGCAGACAGAAATGTAATGACTTCCTATAGTTGGTGAGTGGCAAAACCTGGTCTTCTGACTCCTAATCCATCGCTCAGAATCATGCATACACACAGGCATATGCACATGCCTACTGATCAGAACCAAATCAATGTCTCTATTGCATGTTTTATTTTTACAGTTACTATCTCACCCAGTGCAAAAATATATAGCTGATTTTCAAAGTTCAGAGTACTTACAGGAAATATATAGCCAAAATCTTTTGGCCTTTGTTTGCTTATTTTTAAATTTCACAATTACATTCTCCTTGCTTCAGAAAATTCTATTACCATCTGAAAAACTACTAACCAGCCTCCTATTGACTCTAGTAAAACAATTATTGAAAAAAGCACATAGCCCCATAAAGCATGTGCATCGAAACAAATATAATCCCTTCTTGGCACAGATGCACAAGCTCAAATTGCCAAGAGAGAATCTGAAAGATATTTTGAAATCAATACTTGTCCAGTAAATGGTTACAGAGAAATATAAAAGGCAAGAGAGGTATATATTTATAAAGTTCAGCATTAGAAGAATTCCTTTAAGTGAGCTGGACATTCCAATAAAGAACAAAAAGCCAACAAATCAAAGATAAATACATCCCCTGGGAATATATAAGGCAGACAGTAGGTACTTAATAATCTTTTAGTGCCATCAAGAACTTTTATGTTTTAGAGAGCATATACTGAATTCTATTAAGTTGAAAATATTTTTTGAAATGTATTTACTTCATTTCAGAGTCTTCAGGATGCTCTGCATTCCAGCTCTATGCAGGATTAAGATGAACTACATACTACCTTGTTACAATCTTGCTTCCATTTCTGACTCATTCAGCCAGTGGGCTGGCAGATGGTCACGGAAGAGGTTTTACATCAGCGGACAACATTTTCCACATACTGGTGTAGCTACATTAAAGAGGAAAACAAAACAAAACAAAACACCACCACCACCACAAAACCCTGAAGCACCTACCCACCCTCTTCCATCCCAACTCCACGCCTTCCTCATCCACTCCACCAAAGGAGGCAGAATATTTCAAGTAACAGCTGCTTGTCAGCTCAAGGGAAACTGAGTTCACACTGACATGTCTGATTTCTAGAACAAAACCTGTTTGAAACCGCCACCATACTTAGAAGGCTGAACATTTTACGCTAACAAGCAATAGGAATAAACAGCCTTCTCAATTCTGAATTTAAAAAAATTACGCTTGAAAATCCAAACTTCATATGTGGAAGCTAAAGAAGAAAATGTGGGGGGGATAATCTCATACAAATAAAAAGGAGACAAGTAGAGAAGAGGAAGAGGACCAAGGGGGTGTGGGGTGGGATGAAGAGAAAGGAAGGAACTGGGCTGTAAAATTGACTGAATTATGTCCTGTGCGTGTATGAGTGCGTCACAATGAAACCCACCATCATGCATCATTATGAGCACCTATAATTATTTATTTTCAAATCCAATGTTCATGCAGAGAAAACAGCAAACAAAGCTCAGCCTGAATGAGAAAGGTCTTGCCTTCCGGGCAAGGAGTCTTTCATGTCTTTGTTTATTCATCTCTAAAGTGAAGAAAGTGCAATTCGATGTCCTAAAGGAGTTGATATGAAGAATAAAGGAAAACATATCTAAGACAATGGCTTTTTGTTTTTGCTTTTTTTATCAAGCTATAACCAAGGATAAAATTCACTCTTATCAAAAGATTCAATCCCAGCTACTTAGGAAACTGAGGTAGGAAGATCACAAGTTTGAGGTATAAGCCTGGATAACTTGGTGAGACCCTATTTTTAAAAGGGGGAGGGCCAGGTATGGTGGTGAATGCTTGTAATCCCAGCGTTTGGGAGGCTGAGGCAGGAGGATCGCGGTTCGCAGACAGCCTCAGCTACTATTTAACAAGGCCCTTTGCAATTCAGTGAAACCTGTTTCAAAATAAGTAATTTTTAAAAAAGGGATAGCTAGGCGTGGTGGCGCACGCTTGTAATCCCCGTGCTTGGGAGGCAGAGACAGGAGGATCGTGCAGGTTCAAAGCCAGCCGCGCACTGGCTTAGGAGACCCTGTTTCCAAATAAAAATGTAAAAATAGGTCTGGGAGTGTAGCCCAAAGGTAGAAGGGCTTCCAGGAACCCCAGTACCACCAAAAAAAACAAAGGGATAGGGGTATAGCTTGGTTGTAGAATGCCCCTGGGTTTCATCCTCAGTGCTACAAAAAGGGAGGTAGATGTAGTTTTGAGGTAGAATACCCCTGGGTTCATTCTCCACTACCACACAAAAAAATAAGATTAAGATTCAATTAAGTTTCAAAAAGGATGGGGCTGGGAACATACTTCAGTGATAGCGCACTCCGGGTTCAATTTCTAGTACCACAAAAAACAAACAAGACAAAACAAAAACACTCCAAAGGGAAAAAAGTTCTTGAATTTCGAGAATCTGAAATGGGAAGAGTGGTCATTACCTAGTACCCAATAGAAATATATAAAATTATATATTTTAAAATGTGTGTGTGCATTTTTACAGGTATATTATACTCTTACATCATAGTCATAGTGATACTGACATACATGCACACAGCACTTGGTGGGCTTTCCCCCAGCCCACTTCTCCCTTCCTATTTCCCCCTTCCCCATACAAGATCCTGAGGTTGGCACTGATTTTCTCAAGTAAATACATGCTGTCAATGGAAGTGTTTCCTTCATTATCCCCACACCCCCCCAGCCCCAACCTCACCAAGATCACCTCCCCTGGAGATTTTCCTCCATTATCTAAAGTCTCTCTGTATCCTGAGTACTCCTTAGCTTCAGCATATGAAAGAAAATGCATGATCTTTCCCTTTATGGGACTAGCTAATCTCACTTAGCATAATGCTCCCCAGGTCCGTTTACCTTCTTGCAAATGGCATAATTTTGTTCTTTATTTGCTGAGTAGAATTCCATTGTGTGCATATCCCACAATTTTGTGATTCATTCATCTAGTGATGGACAACTAGGTTGGTTCCATAATTTGGCTATTACGAATTGTGCTGCCTATAAACATGGCTATGCATGTATCACTATAATGTTCTGATTTCAGCCCCTTTGGAAAGATACCCAGTAGTGGTACAGCTGGATCATGTAGTGGATCTATTACCATTTTTCTGAGGAATCTCTACATTGATCTCTGTAAAAGCTGAAAAAATTTGCAATCCCACTAGCAGTATAGAAGAGTTACAATGTCACCACGTTCTCACCAGCATTTATTGTTTGACTTTATTTATTTTTTTTTCTGGTACTGGGGATGAAACCTACGGTCATTCTACCTCCAAGTTCCACCCCCAGCCCTATTTTCTATTCTTTGTTTTGAAACAGGGTCTCACTGGGTTGCAGAAGGCCTTACTAAGTAGCTGAGGCTGTCTATAAGTATCAATTCTCCTGTCTCAGCCTCCTAAGTACTGAAATTACAAGTGTGTGCCACCACACCCAGCTTAGAAATTTTTAGGTATCTGAAATATCCTGTATTAACTTAATTAAAAATCCTTCAGCAGGGGTTTCTTTTCTGGATTCCCTGTGTACATTTTCCTAGGTCTTCACTTTCTCTCATTTTAAAAATGGGGTCATACTGACAACCAACTGAAATAAGAAAGAACCTAATACTATGTGCTTTTATGCTAAATTCATCTCACAATATTATTTCCAACAAATTATTCATCTACATATTCTTAGAAAACAGTAAGCATTTTTCTCATGAATTGTAGGGCCAAATTAAAAAATAAAGTGCTGAAATAAATGTATAACTTCCAATCCCCAGTGAGACAGCAAATGCAACCTGCCTCCTGGGATATTTAGCTGAAATAAGTATATTGTCTAATTGTTTTTAATTATGCACATATAGTGACAAGTTCCTTTTTTCATTTGACTCAAATGTAATATGCTTCATTTTATAAATTAAGAATAATTTTTTTCTGTGTGATACTGAGGATGGAACCTAGTGTGTGTTCTATCTCTGAGCTACAACCCCAGCCCTACTTTATTCTTTTATTTTGTAACAGGATCTCACTAACTTGCAGAGTGCCTCACTAAGTATCTGAAGCTGGCTGCGAACTGGTAATCCTCCTAGCTCAACCTCCCAAGTACTCTGGATTACAAGCATGCGCCACTACACCTGGCTTGAATTAAGAATAATATTTCCATAATGTGTATTAGCTTTTTATGGTGTTTCTATTATAGAAAAATGTTTTCTTTAAAGTGAATCTAGTATATTAAGAAAATATATGTTATGGTACTTAGTAGATACTGTTGGAAAAAGAAAATGATATTTAATTTTATAGCCACCAAATATTATACCACTATTAAATTACCTTACTTATTATCATTATATGTAGACATATTTAAATAATAGGAATATACATGATGCCCTTATCAACATATTATTTTGTTATCAGTAGACGATTTGCACATATATTTAAGATCCATACAATAACGGTACTTTAAGATCACAAAGACAAACTTTCCTTACTGTGGTGGGCTGGAGAATAAATGAAGCAATATTTCCATGTGCCTTTCCAAAGTAGAAGTGGACAATATTTTCCCTAACCACATACTGTGTAACATGCATTTAATGAATAGTCCTGTATACCTAATGTCTCACTTTTCACTATTCTGACATGTTCTTACTTATGTCTGCTTAATAGGATGTAAGTTCTGTGAAGAGGGATCTTGTCTATCTTGATTGTTATTACATAAAGAAGACTCCAAATAATGCT
The DNA here is from genome assembly GCF_963383645.1 of Muscardinus avellanarius. NCBI lineage: Eukaryota > Metazoa > Chordata > Mammalia > Rodentia > Gliridae > Muscardinus > Muscardinus avellanarius. The sequence continues at coordinate 40,143,284 of NC_137795.1, read as the reverse complement.
GGACACATCATAATTATTCAATAAAGAGATTCAATAAATGAGTAAATCCTGTATTTAAGCATCTTGAAATGCTAGAGTAGAGAATGGTTTGGGAGGAGATGTGGAGAAGGTAACACTACCTTGTTAGGAGTGCCTCTGCCTGACTCAGAGGCTCTGGCTCCAAATACACAGCTACTAGTCAAAAACACAGGAGTGAGTCTAAAACTAGAAGATGAGTAAGAAGCATCATAGAAGGCTCGGTTGCCCTAAAACACACAAAATTTAACTTTCCAATTTGGAAAGTGGATATTGAGACAAATTCAGAGGTTTTATATACTCCTAAACAAATGACCAACATTATTTAATCTAGTTGTATGCCACAAACAATAACCAAAAATTGCCCATAACTCTTTTTCAACAGCATGATAAAAAGTAACATAAGAATAAAGTACACGAAGGGCCTCTTATCATTGCTTCCACATTTCTGATTGTGTCTTGTAGCTGAAACCGATAGCTATAAATTTTGTAGCTAGCTAATCTGTCAATTTAGATATATACAAACCTTGCTTATATATAGAACAAGTATTGAATAAAATTCTTTGGCCTCAAAAGCTTTAAGAGTAAACATTTCAGCACACATGGCCATTTCTTACCTCAATAAAAAGAAACAAGCATAAAAATATAAAGCTTAAAAAAGATTCTAAAACTTCTCTCCCATAAGTGTCAGAAAAAGAAATGTGTGTGAAACTGATGTATAAAATAATCTTGTTTTCTTCCTTCCTAATTCCATCTTCATTACAGTCAATTCTTCATTACCATCAATTCCCATCATTTACATTTTTGGGGACTAAGTTGCTCAGTACACTTAATAAAACTCTGGGACTAGACTGACACCTACCAGGCTAGGAGAACTAATGAAACTAAATCCATTGTTTTCTAGTTTATACCACCACCAGGTATTTATCATTTTGTTTTTTGGTTCTACTAGAACTAAGAAAGTTAAATACTATTCCAACATTACAACAAGATTAGATTGCAGAGGAGCCCAGTTTCTGCTAACCCAATTCCCTCGGACTGGCGATGCTTCCATTCAAAGGAGCCCTCAGACTTTTGCAAGCAGTTCACTTGTAGTCAAGATAGAGTGTGTCAGTTTATTTACCAACTGTAAAGAATAAAGGAAAGGCAGTAAATCTGATAAAGGAGAATTAGTACACTGAACACACAGTACCACCAGAGATTTCAAAAAAGTAAGATTAAGAGCCTGGCGTGGTAGCTCACAATTTTAATTCCATCATTTGGGAGGCTGAGACCAGAGGATCGCGGTTCGCGGACAGCCTCAGCTACTTAGTGAGGCCCTCAATTTAGTGAGACCCTGTTTCAAATTAAAGAATAAAAGTAGGGTAGGGGTTGTAGCTCGGAGGTTGAATGTGCCTGGGTTCCATCCCCAGACCTGCAAAAAAAAAAAAAAAGTCTAAAAAAAAAGTAAGATAAAAAAAAATAAAGTCAATCATATTCCCCCAAGATAATAGCTCTGGGGTGAAGGGTGGGGGTAAGATTGTGGTGTGAATCTAGGGTAGCCATGATTTCAAGAATGTATTTAGTTGCAAGAAAGAAATTATAAAAAGTGGATCCTGCAGAAGTATCCAAAAAATTCAGATGAAGAGACATACAAAAGAAAACAACAGAACTCAAGCTAGTTCCTAAATAGTTAAAATTCTCCCAAGTGTTTTTATAAATAGAAATTTGGAAATCAGAAATTCACTAATCGTATCAACCTTAATTTGTACTATAGCTTAAATACTAAATCTTAAAAAAAAAAAACAACAGATCGGCAGTGTTCACTTAAATTGGTGTCTGCTATATTGCATGAACTTTTATACTAACAATAATTTTATATTCAATTTTTAAAGTACCACTTATATAAATGCTTAAGACACACTAAGTACATATAAATGCATCCCAAATATTTATTTTATGGCTGTATCTGAACCCCGAAATAAAGCAAAGCCATTATGTTCTGCTTAACCCCATGCTGTATGCAGAAAGAAGATGTGCTATTTCAAATAAGAAATAATGCATAAATAGTTTCTATAAAATGCATGTTGAAATTATGTCAATAAAACATCTCCATTCTGGAAGGGAAGTAAACCATCTTGATGTATGCTAATGTAAGTCTTAATAAGAGATACTAGTCTCATACTCAAATTCAGTTCTGATTGCAAAACAAAAATATGCTGGAAATTCCATAAATATCAAACTAATTAAGGTATTTAATTGCCTCTGACTAATTATGGAAGTTGGCAAGCTCAGTGAGGAAACAGGCTTTTTAAGAAGACATCATATTTTAGGCTGCAGCTTCCTTGGCTTCGTTTTAGCGGGATCCACTTGTATCGTTTCAGATCTGATATTTGCAATCTCGGTCCACAGAGAGTTATAAAGGGAAATGGCTACATATGCATCCCAGGCTTAACTGGGACAAGCAGCAGCTATGTCCTCAGCCGTACAGACAGAAGTTGGGTTGGCACTTTCCTAGACAGCTATGGTATACATTATTCCTCATTAGCAGGACTTCTCTTCTAAGATCTGTGTTGTTGTTAAGAGAGCAATTCCTGGCATCGAGCCTATTTGTCAGCTCATCCTGCCCCTTTAACTCAAAGGGAGAAAATGTCTCAATCAAGAAACTACAAATCTCCATGATATATTTGTCATGAAACAAAAGATAACAATTTCAGACATAAAGGAAAGAACATGGACTCTGGATTTAAACTGACTGTTTTTTTTTAATATATATAAACCAGTCTGCCATTTAAAAAGTATGTGTATATGAGCTTGGGAAATCACAGACATTCTTTGTGGCCTCATTTTTGCATTTATTAAAAGGAAACAGTAGCACCTAGTTCACACGTTGTCACAATAATAGAGAAAATAAAAGGTGTGTAGCTCATTTATGTAAATAGAAAGTACCCATAAATGGTAGTTATTGTACTTTATATTCAATGAAAGGCATTCTTTTTCATATTATGGTACACTTATTATAGGTGTAGGAGCAAGCATGAAGAATCAAAGATTACTCTGAGATCTTCCTGAGACAAAGTATAGCTCTGTCTTAAAAATCAAAGAGAAATAGGGGGGGGATTGAAATTAATCAATAAGTAAATGATATTGTATGGTCTTTATACTTAAATATATTTGTGTCATTTCCCATATGAAATGATACCATTATTTACAATGATTATATTGTACAGAAAGAAATGTATATAGTATTTCAAAGTGCATATACACATATATATTCAGAAATCAAATCAACAACATAACTATAAGTATTCAATTTCTCCATATTCTATTTAAAAAGAATGCAACCTATTTGTGCTCTTAAGCATTGGAAAGAATCTTGCTTATTTTTTCCTTCTCTTAAGCTCCCGGTCTATTGCAATAGAGACCGTTAGGCGCTGTTATAGGTTGTTGCTGAGATTGGCCTCAAACATTCAATCTTCTGGTCTCACCCTCCCAAGCAGTGGGATTACAGGTCTGTGCAGTTGTGGGAGGCAGTCCTGCAAAGGCAGTGCTGCCCATGCCGCCTCAAAGTTGGCGCAAAAACAGCATGCAGAGAAGGCTGCTGTGCTGCCAGAACTGCTACCATAGCCTGACTTCTGGTGTAACCTTCAGTAGATCCCTAACACTGCCGCGTACATGCTACCCCACCATCAGACTACTCATAGATGCATGGAGAGGGTATTCTCCTGAGGGCACATAAGCATAAGTGTGTTCTCCAGGAAGATATAAACCTGAACTTAGGAGAATTCAGTCAATACACAGAAATCACTAAACCCCTATCTCCCACTCCACCTCATTATTCCAACCATGGTATTTCTGTGAACTCTGTATATTAAGTAAAAAAGCATTAAAAAAGTCCTAAATCCATTAGACACTAATAATAAAAATGCCCCATTAATAAGTATACACTAAAGCAAGAAATACCTTTTGAGATGGTCACAGTTTTGTTTTTTAAGTAGCTGTATTGCTGATCAGTATAGGAATGTCATCACTGAATGGAAACGGTCCAAGAGACTCATATCACTCCCACTAGAAAGAGAAGCTTCAATAACTCTCAAAAGCTATGGCAGTGATCCAGTCCCTGCGCCATATGGCATTCCACCTGTCCCAAGAAGTTTTGTTAATGTCCTTTAGAGCTCCAAATAAAAATACAGAGATATAAACAGTCAAGCCCACTTTGCAGTTGGGTTCTTTTGGTCCCTGTATGGTAGCTGGAAAAATTTCCCATGCTGCGTGTGTTAATGAGACCTTCCATAGGCACCATTAATACATAAAAGCAATCACCCATAACTCACAGGCCTTTCCCTCTGCCTGTTTCTCACTGTGTTCACTGCACTTTGAAACAAGAAATAAAATATACTAGGAGAAATAAGACTGGATGTCAGGAAGCATTAGGGCTGAGAATGGACATGCAAAAGTCAAATAAAAAATCTATAGGTTCCAGACTGATTACCTCTGAGGACTTACTTTTAAAGGAGCGAAGCACTTAATACAAATATATTGTAAGATTAATATATGTAAGTAAACAGTAATTGCTCAAGCTGAAAACTCACTTTAAGCATATATATTATTTTTTCTTTCTTTCTTTTTTTTTTCAGTACTGGGGATGGAACCCAGGGGCATTCTACCTCCAAGCTATAAAAATGGCTATGTAAAAGGTGCTCATATTCAAGCAACATTCCACTAGCATCAGCCAGTTCTGTTAAAACCCTGGTTAGGAGTCCTATTGAGATAAACTATTGTCTCTTAGCAAATAGGAGCAAGTTGTTGAGAGTCATCTGTACACCCCAAGAGCTGGTGTGTTATGTAGAAAAAAGTGAATGAACTCACATGTTCTTTTTTTTTTTTTGGTGGTACTAGGGGTGGAACCCAGGGGCTTTCTACCTCCGGGCTATACTCCCAGACCTATTTATATTTTATTTGGAAACAGGGTCTCATTAAGTTGCTGAGAGCCTCACTAAGTAGTTGAGGCTGGCTTTGAACCTGCATGATCCTCCTGTCTCAGCCTCCCAAGTGCAGGGACTACAAGCGTGCGCCACCATACACAGCCAATTCACATGTTCTTTTATTGAGGTCATTCTCTAATCAAGGATCTATAGAATTCCATTTCTTGAAACTACAAGTTTCAATTAAAATAACAAAGACAATTAGAAACATGGCTCATAAGAAAAAGCTTTGCTTCTGTGATCCTAAAGGCCTGGGAAGCCTCTGTATCAATGATAACTACTGGAAGATACAGATATTTTCATGTCACTCACCTTTATTAGTGAAAAAAAATACTATAAAGTCATGACAAAAGAGAAATTAGCTCCATATTAAGGACCACAAAACTACATTAAAACTTAACATATTCAATAGAGCTATTTCCTCTAATGTTTTCACACCTTGTTCTTTGATTCTACTTTAACTTTCCTACCAATGATAACCCAAGTGCAGAAAGTAATCAACAGAAGAAAGACAGATTGGTCTGTGTTCTCCTAACCTGTATAAATACTCAGGAAATTGTGACATCCTTCTGCAAAGAATTAGAGCAAAATGAAGGTAAAAGAAGGAGAATGATAGTTTTAATTCAGAAAAGCTTCAGAGAATTGCCATTCTTTATAGATTTTATGATCTTGAACTGACTGAGCTGAGGTGATTTCTGTATCTTCACCCCACCCCAAGATGAGGAATAGAAAGGCTTGGAGGTGAGGAGACTTACTTAAACCATTTCAGAGGAAAGGGTACCTCCTCTAATTTAAGTGCTTGTTCCAACAAACTGTGATTGATTGACCTTAACATGCCAAGCACTGTGTGAGTACTGTAAGTAAAGTTTGTTAACAGGACAATCTTAAGTATAGTGATGAGATAATTTCCAGTATATTAACAATAGAAATGAACATGGCTAGTTGTCATTATATTAAAAAGATACAAAAATACACTGCACAAATATATTTCAAAGCCTCATTTCACTCATCTTATTTAAAAAAAACAGTAAATTTAATGTATGGTCAACAGCTATAATCATGGATCACTGAGCTAGTGGGGTATACTTTATCATTCTCTTTTATTTCCAAGGCAGCATGAGAGTTATTCTTTTTATTCCTCTAAGCTTTTTAACTACTCGCTCTATTTTTCATGCTCCAGGTAAACAATGACACCAAAGCAGAAACAAGGTTTGCTCTGATTCTACTGCTCCTTCAGGCTTCAGTTTAAAATTAAATCTAGAATTACCGAAACACCAAACCTGGATTACATAGCTTCTTCATCTATCATCAAATATACTTGCAAAAGGGAAAATTATTTGTTCTATATATGTATGTACACATGTAAATACACAGAGAAACAATGACTAAGAATTGGGGTAAATATTTATTTATGAACTAGAAGAATAAATAGGAAAGTAGGACAGAAAATAAAAGTTGGAAGTGCTTAAAAGAAAGGGAGTTTGGGTCTGTCACACATAGGTTCAAATCCTTTTAGTATTTATGTCACTAATAATCTGTGACCTTGGGCAGGTGGCAGTCTTTACAACCTTGCTTTCCTCAAGTAGCCTGACTTCAAGAGCCACACTCTTGATCAGACAGAAAGAACATGCTGCTTCTCTATATTACACAGTATTACTAGTATATATGTATGAAGGTGGAGGGGTGTGCAAGGTATTTCTGTATATCAGATTGTGATGTCAGTTCTGTAATCATCTTGACCAAGCAGTATGACTAAATTTGGTAAGGAGCTGGTGTCACCAGTTTGACAACCATTTAAATGGGAACATATAAGCCGGGCGTTGTGGCACTCACTTGTAATCCCAGCATTTGGGAGGCTGAGGACAGGAGGATTCTGGTTCAGAGACAGCCTCAGCTACTCAGTGAAACCCTGTTTCAAAATAAAGAATAAAAATATAAGGCTGGGGGTGTAGCTCAGAGGTAGAATGCCCATGGGTTCCATCCTCAGTAGCACACACACACACACAAAAAATACATACATACATAAAACATGTAATACAATGCTTGAAACATAGTGAATGTCAGTAATGCTTTTTTCTTTTCCTCTGAGCAAGCTCTGAACAGGAGAAATGGACCGACCGCCGCAGATTTGAAATGACAGATGACTCATTGCAAAGGTGGAGAGTGAGAAGCAACAAAAGATATAACTTTGCTGAGGTTAAGTTGCCTGACAAGCCGTCAGCCTATTTTAGTTATGTGACTTAATAGAATCTATAGTACCATATTCTACATTTTGAATTATATCCTTTTAAAATATTATTTGCAATACTCCCTAAATTACAAGTAAGAAAATGAAGGCAAAAGTAGATTAACTGTTTTCCTTAGCCTCACAGAGCAACTGAAATTCCATTAGGACATGAGAAAAGCATCCCTTACCTTATACTCACACTGGCTGAGAGAATACTTTCTGAAACACAGTCAAAATCTGCAGCAAGGTGAAAGTGTCTGTATATGCGCGCACACACACACACACACACAGAGAGAGAGAGAGAGAGAGAGAGAGAGAGAGAGAGAGAGAGAGAGAGAGAGAGCGCATGCATTCTTTTGCTTCAAAACAACTGCCTTTGCTGAAATTGACTCTGTATGTATGTATGCATGCATGTATGGATGTATTATTTCTGTTTGGTACTGGGGATTTAAACTCAGGGGTATTCTATCTCTGACCTATACCCCCGGCATTCTTACTGTTTATCTAAATCAGGGTCTAAGTTGCTGAGGCTAGACTCAATCCCGTGATCCTCCTGTCTCAGTCTCCCAAGTTCTGGGATTACAGAAGCGTACTAACACCCCAGACTTTTAAAGCACTGTTAGAAGCAAAACTCACAGATTCCTCTCTCCTCACTTGGAAACACAATCTACTTTCTACGGCAAAAGGATTCTAATGTTTCTTATTCTTTGACATTTCTCAGGATCAGTTATTCCCTATAGAAAATTAGGTCAGGTCAAAGAGAGGTTGATCTCTGAGCTAAGTGAAAAAACATATTTTAAAGGGGGAACCTCACATTTCATAATCTTCCTACGCACATCCCTTTGCTCTACCACCCCACCCCCAACTCTCCATTGATGTCAAAGAGGATATTTGGTTCCATTTCCACAGCCAGGAGCTAAGCAACAGAGGCAGGTGAGGGGAATAATTAACAGAAGCAGGAGCGCAAAACAGCCTTGTAGAAATCTGTGGTTTTCAGATATGGCAAAAAGTAACTGAAGCAAATAGCAGTTACGGTTACACAGAATGACCTCATGGTTGACAGCTTTACTCATCCAGTAATACCTACAGTTCGTCTGATCAACTCTGTACCCAAGAGTAGGAGGTAATTTTCCCTCACCCTTACCCAGAATCCAACAGAAGCAGAATACAACAATGAATTCTTATAGCTCCATTAACTACAACCAAATTTCCCTTTATTCTGTCATGAGGGAAAGAGATTATGAAGTCCATACCTCTTTGTATTATTAACATCAAGGCCAAATATTCTGAAATAAAAATGATACTATGACACAAGTATCTGGAACTAAAATAAAATTTGTTTCCTATTATTTTTAAAAAAGTAGCATATGTCAAATTCTAATTTTTAAAAAACTTCCAACATTATTAGTGCCCGAAGTTTGCATTTTATCTGCAAACTGAGCAATCTAGTACTGCCACCAACCATAATCCCTTTTCTTCTTACATTTTCAAACAAAATTTTCTACATAAAATATTTTACTCTGAATAAAATTAAGTGAATTGCTTCTCAAATAATTTGCTGTTTTAGTTGACAACAGATATAAATCAAAAAGTTTGGAACATACCACGTTTGGAGTACCTGGTCCATCTAGATGGAGCTTTCAGTTAATGATTAAATAGTAAGGGCTCTGATCTCATCAGTGGACTAATCCACTGATGTTTAAGTAAACTACTTGGAGGAAGGACCACCCGGAGGAAGTAGGTCCCTTGGGGTGTGCCCTAGGGGAGGGTATATTCACCCTGGTCCCACCCCTACCCTCTACAGGTGCCATGAGGTGAGCAGCTTTCCTCTCCTTGTCCTTTTACCACCATCTAGCTGACCTCAGGCCCAGAGCACTAGTCGGCTGACTATGGAATGAGACTTTTAAACCATGAACAACAAATCTTCCCTCTTTTAAGATGTTTCTGTCAGGTATTTTGGTCACAGCAATGAAAATTAGACAGAAATACCATTATATCCAACCTCATATTACAAACTCAAACATCATGTACAAAGAACATTATCTGCCTACCTCTAACCAGAGTAAAGTTTTGCAATCATATTTAGCATGCAGACACTAAATATCCAGTCTTTTCTGCTGTATACTTAAAATATGCAAAAAACTTACAAGACAATTTTACTTATAAATTTGAAGGTTATTTTCCATAAGCAGAAGTACGTTATTTACATTTTGTAGGTATAATAAGTGTCAAATAATGCATTCCAGTGAATTGTTGGTAGAAATAATTCTTAAATAATTAAAGCTGCCAATGTTTGGTATATTATTCAGCATATTAATTCTTAAAGATGTCATATACATTACATAAAATTTACATTGTATACTGTATTATACAGGTCCCAAGTAATAGATTTCTTTTTTTACTTCCATTTATGGAACAAAAATCCATGGAAATTTTATTAGAACTGTTGGACTAATATCACTTAAATTTAAAGTAGTTTAAATTTGAGGTAATAAAGATAGTCAAACCTAATCCCATTAGCATCTTTCAAAGACAGATAAGAAGCTAGAAATAATTTTTTTCCAAAACCTATCAGTTCTGTTTCAACTGATGCCAGTATCTATGATTGTAGTACAAACTGCACTGACATTATCAGTTACTTCTGAACATAATTTCATAAAATTATAAACTTTCAAAGAATAAAAATGAGACAGGCTACCAGAACATAAGAGGTAACAGTACTGGGAAAAGTCAACATATTTAACATAAAGGGGCAAATTTCAGCATAAAATATTAACCACATCTCTTCATTTACTGCCGCACTACATTTTCATTTTATAGCAACTTTATAGAAAGAAATATTTTATTTTTAAAAAACAAACACATACAAATATATTTAGTGAAGGCTTACTATGGTTCAAGTTCTTTAGGGTACATTATATATATTATCGAATGAATTTTTATTTTAATTACCCTACAGGTACCTTATCATAAGTATAGCTGATTCCAAAATCTAAATTATTTCTAGAGCACTATGAACTTTTAGAAATCATCAGAAAAATATGAAATTCATTAAAATCAACAAAAACACAAAAATTTATCTGGGGTCTTCCCAAACCTTTAAATTTGCTTTGGCAAAATGAATAGAGTGCTGGAACATGTAGTCAAATTTAGTTTTTTTTTAACCAAGTTTATTTCTGGCTTTATAAAAAAAACTAAGTAATCAAGATAATTAATCTTTTGGAATGAAGTAAAAGTCTATGCTGTGCCCACAAAGAAACAAAGTGTTCTATAGTGCTAACCTTTTACATCACCCCAGGAGAGCAGAGGCACAGTCCTGCCCTTTAGATTCAGAATCAAAGTATAAAATCAAACTAGGAGGAAAACAGTTCAAGGAGATGACCCATTCAGCACTACAAGTTTTAGACCTAAACAGTGTGGCATTTTCCAATAAGCATCATTATGTAAGAATCCAATAAGTAAGATTATGATTGTCATTTAAAATGGTTATAGATGACACCCAAAAATCTTATTTTTGGCTCTATGTAAATGAAAACTTATTTTAAAAGCTTTTTACTTAAAAAACTAATATGTGATCATTGTAAAAGAGATGGAGATAGAAGAAAAGTAAAAGAATTGAACAGCTCAAGAAACAGGAAATGAAAATATAAATCCTTCTTATTTTTACTTTTTTTTCCTCAAAAGAAACTGTTACTAATTATTTCATGGAAATATTTTTAAAAATTATTTGTATATGTATTTGTTATTTATATATCTATAAAACATTATCATTACATAAGCATTCTCACAGTTTTTATAGTTTTACATTTTACTTTTTCTGACTTAAAAATGAATTTCAGACATCTCTCTTTATCAATACACACAAAACTCCTTCAGGGGTTTCCAGAACTATGTAGTACTTCCCAATTTATTTTACCCTTACTGAAGTTGACTTGAGCTACTTCCAGTTTTTCCTTTATAAAAATTGCCCGACCAACATGGATAGAACTGGAAGACATTGTTAAATAAAATAGCCAGAAAAAAAAGATATATTCTTATTCATATGGAAGCCCTAAAAGCTGATTTCATAGAAGTAGAGAGAAGAATGGTAGTCAGTAGAGGTCAGGAAGGACAGAGAGAAAGGAGGATATAGAAAGGTTGGCTAATGTTCTACAGTTAAGTTCTAGTTCTATAGCATGGCAGGAATACTATAATTCACAATGATTTATTACATATCTTATAAAAACTGAAAGACAATACTTTGAAGATTCCAAACTAAAAATTAGAAATGCTTAATGAGATGTGCTAATTACAAAGTTGATTATATATTATATACATATATCAAATAATCACTCTGTACTACATAAACATGTATAATTATGTTAACTAAAAATAAAATAAGTATTTAACAGTTGTCCTAAACTTCCACAATTTTTTAATTCTCTGGAATTCATGACAATAATCTAAAATAATATTTTACATGACCTGCAGCCTGGAAATACTAAAAATGTTTAGAATATAAGGCAACTCTCATGAAAGTCAAAGAAGCCAACAAGTTATTTTGAAAATGAACCAAGTGTTTATAGGAAACCAATTCTCAGAGTAATATATCTATTTATCTAATGATGAATTCTCCATACATCTTTTAAAAGGCAATCAAAGATTTAAAAAATTATAGAGTTGGGCTTTGACAAACTGAAGTGGAATCTGGATTGGTTAAAAACGAAAAAAAAAAAAAAAACTTAAATATGAGAGCCAGTTCCAAGAAACCAAATAGGTAGGACCAGCTGGAAGAAAGGGAAAAAAAATTTATATTAAAAAAATCTCATACCCTTCAATATATTTACTGCTGCTTTAGTCACATGGTAAAGTGATCTAATTCTAAAGGCTAAAATTGCAGTTTCAAATGTTTAAAATATTTTTTCCTCCGAAATTTTATCTTCATGCCAAGCAATTACTTTTCAATGAAAAGGTTCTTCATACTTTGAAATTTTCACACCTTAGCAGGGATTTAGAGGCAATGATCTCTCTTAAAGTAACTAGCAAGAAGAAGAAAGGGTTTATTAAACATAATTTAGAAGTCAGTAGACAGATGACACTGCATAGAGGAATAGAAATTAGATAAATAAGCTAAATTTAATTATAATTTTTTCACAGGTTCCAAGGATGACATTTTTTTAAATCAAAGTATTCTTTTCCTGTTCTGCAGGACACACAAATAAGTTACTAAATGGAAAATGAAGACAGTCTTCTACTCATTTTGAAGAGAGGAAATGTTCTCTCTAGTGTGCATAAAGTAGCAGAAGGTGTGGCTTGACATGATAATCCCTCTAAATACAGCCAGAGACTTGCCCTTAGAAACATACGACACAGTAAGAACAGGGATCAGAAATGCCTAGCCATTTAACAGCCATGACTTTAAGCAAGTTCTCTCTGAATCTTATTTTTCTAAAATGTACAATGGTTATTATTACCTTGTAAGGGTGATGTGTGGATTAACTTGAGATAACGAATTCAAAATGCCTAATACCTTACAAGGGCCAGGTCCTCTGCTTATCCAGGGGTTGTTATGAAGCAGTGATTCATGCTCCACCATTCCTCAGGCTGCAATCAAATTGGAATCTAACTGCCCTACACGTGCTCTAAAGATTCTGTCCTGATTCATGCTATTTCCTCTAATATCAATGTCTTGCTCCATCAGTATCTACTGAAATTTCCCCCTTCTTTCAGCACTTTTGTAAATGCCTTTATAAAATCTTTTTTTTCCAGTCTTCATCTATTACCATAATTCCTACAATGTGGACAGGACTTTGTGTTCCCATAATACTTATATTTGGCCTCAAGAGTTATAAGCTCTTATATCCTTCTCTTCAGATTGTAAGCTCCTGGGAAGAACACTCTTACGTAATGTTGTAACTCTTTGATATTTACCACACATCCACAAAGATACCTATGATTTTGAAATGTTTGATCGGAGAGTTTATATATTTTCGGAGATAGGTATAGACAGGTTAATATCTGGAAAAATATGTTTCAGTTCAGTGTCCTTCCCCAGTGTGGTCCAAATTACACTGAATATGTCAGAAACATTAGCCGTCGTTTTTGGAGATTATAAGTATTTCCTAGTTTTGCTGTTGATATAAGTTGTGTCTATATTTTTCACTATTTCACATTATCTTTGGTGTGGGTTTTCAGAAGGAAATTGGAATAAATACACTCTGTATCATTTACTAGGAACTCTGCCTTATTTACCAAATAAATCATTATAGCCTATATATATTATCTCAAATGTTTCAGTATATATATTATTTCTATTTAACGTAACCTGATTCTAGTCTGGTGTGGTGTTGCATGCTTGTAATCCCAGTATTAGGGAGGATGAGACAGGAGAATCACAGGTTCACAGCCAGACTCAACTACATAGTGAGGCCTTCCACAACTTAGTGAGACCCTGTTTCAAAATAAAAAATGGATGTGTAGCTCGGAAGTAAAATGTCTGTGGGTTCAAAATCCCTCCTATTGAAAAAAAAATTACAGTAACCTGATTTTAAAACTAAAAGTAGTTGGATAACCTGTCACTTCACCAAGGTACCTTTTGTACCTTCAAAGACTATCACCAACACAACCATAATGAGTTAAAATAATATGGAAATATGTATTTGGAAGATGTGAGAGTGTTTCAAATATAAAATATATCAAAGTTCAAAAATACTTAAAAGCAACCAAAATTAAGAAAAAAATGATTCTTCTTTCTAGGAAATAAAAAAAAAGGTCAGTGGTAATCACCGTAAAGTTGTTAGCCTGTAACAATGTTAATCTTTATAATTTGACTTGAGTTAGTTTACAAAATAATAATATCATATAACACATGAATCAGAAGCAGCAAAAGCTTTAACTTTCATTATTATCATTTTTGAAGGAGCTTTGAGTAGTAATTTTTTTGTGTGTGTGGCATTGGGGATTGAACCTAAGGAACTTCTACCTCTGAGCTATACCCCCAGACCTATTTTTTATTTTATTTTATTTATTTATTCATTCATATATATATATATATTCATATATATAATTTATTTATTTGCTTGAGAGCCTCACTAAGTAGCTGAGGATGGCTTCAAACCTGAACAATCCTCCTGCCTCAGCCTCCCAAGTACTGGGATAACCAGAATGTGCCACCACACAGGCTTTTTTTTTTTTTTTTTTTTTAAAAAACAGGGTCTCACTAAGTTGCAGAGGGCCTTACTAAGTATCTGAGTCTGGCCAAAAACCCACTATCCTACTGTCTTATGCTCCCAAGCACTGGGATTACAAGCATGTGCCACCATGCCCAGCTGTAATAATTTGCTACTGTCATTAACCTGAGCTGGGCAAATTATTATCAGAAGTTGCAAACTCTGCTAAAGTCAAAACTCAAGTTTTCCAATATGAATGGACGACCATTAGGGATCATGTTAAAACCACCGACCTCATTTTCAGTAGCCATCTGAGTTCACATAAACTATGTTGCTAAATATAAAGCACCACTGGTTTACCTCCAAATGATTCAACTCCTTCAAGAAACTAGGTGTAGTTTTAATAAAACGGGACTCATAAGTTTTTATTACATTTATAATGAATGATTTTCAGTTTTATAGGCTCTTTGAAGCAGCAATTTAGTTTCTCTATTAAAACAAGACTTTATATCCTTCACAACTCTCAGGTTTCAATTTTATGTTGCTACCACTCTAAATATAAATGAAGATATTGAAGTTTTAATAAAGATATATAGTTATTTTTACTGACATGTATGGGCAGTGAGTTTACAAAATTACAGGAAAAAGTACAAAAGATTAAAAATTCTGTTTTTTTCCTGATTCTGTATATTTTCATCACATAAAACTAATCAATGGCTTTATCAAGATACATCACATATTTAGGTATTAATAAAGCAGGATTCATGATATTGCCTTTTCTCAGAGTAAAATATTTTAAAATGCTTTATTGACACAGTATAAAGTATAACACTCTTGGACTTACCTTGGTGAATCTTTAATCAGCCTCTTTATTCTATCTTGTGCAATAATATAAAGTTTTCAGACAACCTGGCTGTATACATCATTAAAGTCTAATTCAAGCTCAACATCAGGGATTGTTACAAATGCACTAAAGATAGCTACATGGCATTTTGTTTGTTTACTTTCTAAATTACAGTCTATTATATACCAGAGCCTATTTAAGATCCTATTTAAGAAGGATCTGGTATATAATAATGTTTAAAAAGTGACAAAAGCCCAGGAAGATGGCGACCGAGAAAAGCGGGGCTTAAGAGTCCCGCTAACAACCAATCTCCATTACCACAAAAAGAGTGCCTTTCATAGCCAGAAAACACCATCACCAGAAAAACAAAAAAACCACCAGGCTCCAGAGAGAAAGCGGACTGAGAACAGAGCTCAGGGCCACAGAGGAGACACACGCGCCCGAGGACGCGGCAGCAGCGCCATACTGCCGGCGGCAGCGGCGAACTCAGCGGACGGCTACAGCAAGCCAGGTGAGCCGATGCGGAACAGCCAGGCGGGATCTTTCGGCGCAGACAGCATTTAAAGCTCCCAGTGGCTGAGCTCAGCACACGCTGCAGAGATTCAGAGTGGAAATCAAAACCAGAGAAGAAAAAATACGCCAGCCTCATGGCCGAGGGCATGGCAGAGGCGCCATATTGCCACCGGCGGCGGCAGCAGCAGTGAATTCACCGAGTCCAGTACAGCTACATCTACGTACTCAAGAACAGTGAGTCAAATTGTGGGCCACAGAGGAGAAATCCCAGAATTGTGCCTCCTGGGACTTGACCCAGTGAGGGAGTGGTGGTGGCAGAGATATCACACCATAGGAGAGCGTGCAACCTGGCACCCCCCATAGTTTAAAGCAGCCTCTATCGACTCCCTGGGTCGGAGACTCTGTGATACAACCCAGTAAAGGAGTAGTAGGGTCTGAGATAATACAGACTCGAGATCCAGAGCACCTTAAGTGAAGCCATAGTGACCCAAGGGAAGAACCCAGAGAAGGCACAAACCTCCGAAATCATGGGAAAGAGGAATAACACTGAAGTAATGAATGTGCACAACCCCACAACATCAGAACCTAATAAAACAGAAAATCAGAGATTTCTAGAAGATCAAATCAGGAAAATAACTGTAGAAATAATAGAGGTGCTTCGAAAAGAACTCAGAGCCAAAAAGAGATAAAGGATGCAATTAATGAAGTAAAGGCCTCAATTCAAAGCACAAACAACCGATTAGACCACATGGAGAACAGAATCTTGCTCTTAGAAGATGATCATTCCAAAAATGAATGCATAGTTTCTAATCTAGAAAAAGATATCCAACAGCAGGAATCTGACATTGAAGAAATATGGGCCCATCTTAAGAGAGCTAACCTAAGAATAATTGGAATAGAGGAGGGAAAAGAAAGTGATACCAAAGGGATCAACAATCTCTTCAAGGAAGTAATAGCAGAACATTTTCCAAATATAGAGCAAGAGGTTGATACACAGATCCAGGAAACTTATAGAACTCCCTTTAGACAGGATCGGAGAAGAGGATCCCCACGCCATATAATTGTCAAAATGACCAATGTGGAAGCCAAGCAGAGAATCTTGAAGGCAACAAAAGCAAAGGGCCAAGTGACATTCAGAGGCAAACCAATTAGAATCACTCCAGACTTCCCAAACCAAGTCATGAGAGCCAGAAGGGCTTGGAGTAACATATTCCAAACTCTGAAAGAAAACAACTTCCAGCCAAAAATTTCCTATCCAGCAAAACTTTCTATCAAATTAGATGGAGAAATAAGAAGCTTCCATGACAAACAGAAACTGAAGGAATTTATGTCTTCAAAACCAGCGCTAGAGAAAATACTCAAAGAGATTAACTACAAAGAAGAAATAGGTAACACTCACCAGAACCAGAGAAACAAGAGTTTCCATCCAACAGACAACTAAGATTGGTTATCTGTGGAGATTCATTATTTTTGTTAGTCTTTTACCTATCTCTAAATTGTATTGTTTGCCTTTATTGTTGTTAATTTTTAGGATTTCTAGTTGGAATATTAATATACCTTCAGATATAGCATTTGGAAATATTTTATCCAATTCTATTAGTAACTTTTAACTCTGTTTACATTGTCTTTGGATATACAATATTTTCTTTTATTTTTTAGGGAGTTTGTATATTCTTCTGTTGCCTGTGCCATTGAAATCATATCCAAGAAATCACTGCCAATTTCAATGTTGTGAGGTTTTATGACCCAGATTTTCTCCTAAAAGTTTATAGTCTTAAGATTTATATTTAGGTCTTTTATCTAGTTTGAGTTAATACTTGTATGTGGGATTAGGTAAGGGTCCAATTTTATTCTTTTCCATGTAATTATTATTTTTCAACAATATTTAGTTAAAAGATTATTATTTCTACCACCAAATGTTCGTGGAAACCTTGTCAAAAATAACTTGACAATATAGGGAAGAAGTTAGCTCTAGGCTTGTATTTAACTCCAATGGTCTATATATCTGCCTTTAGAACAGTACTACACTGTTTTAATTATTGTAGCTTTATATGGTTTGAAATCAGAAAATATACATCTTCTAGCTTTGTTTTTGCTTCGAGATTGTTTTGGGTATCTAGAGTCCATATTCCATATCAGGATAGATTTTTTTCTGAAAAATAAATATATGATAGTTTCACCTAAAAAAAAGAAAAAAATATTCTCTGGTAAGAAAGAAAGCAAAAAGAAATATTGAAATGTTATCTTTAAGTCATCAAAAGCTTGGTATCAGACAAATGAAACTGTTATGTGAGATTATCATTTTTAATTTTGGATAAATTGCTATAATACTAGATGTCAACCACTAAGCCAAGCATGGGAGGGAGGGATGGGGAGAGAATGGGGTGGGGATCGGGTGGGGGCTGACTGGGCGATGTGTGCATGTATGTCTACAAAAGTTTGTATCCCACTATGATGTATGAATACAGTGCACCAATAAAATAAAATTTAAAAAAAAAAGATAAATGACAAAAAAAAAAGTGACAAAAGCATTATCACTTTTTTTTTTTCCCTTTGGTGGTACTGGGGTACGACCTCCGGGCTATACTCCCAGACCTATTTTATATTTTATTTGGAAACAGGGTCTCTTAAGCCAGCGAGGCTGGCTTCAAACCTGCGCGATCCTCCTGTCTCTGCCTCCCAAGAGCAGGGATTACAAGTGTGTGCCACCACACCTAGTGACAAAAGCATTATCTCTACACCCATGAAGTTCTCACTCTCTGCTGGAGAAAAGGCAGAGACCAACACAATAACACACTCTAAACAATAATATACTCTAAAATGGATATACTAAATAATGGATAAAAACATCTATACTTTTATAGGTAATTCAGAGCAGTAATGTAATCACTGAGGAACAGCAAACAACTCTGCCTAGCAGAGAAAAGAAGACTTGGTGGAGGCAATATTTCATTCTAGAACTTGAAGGATAACTAGGAGCTAACCAAACACATCAAAGAGAGAAGGCACGACAGACAATAGGAAGAACCAATACATTATTTACTGCTGTTAAAATTTAGTACTCTTGTACCAATAAATATTTTAATTATTATGTAAACAACAGTTCACAAAAAAACTATAGTATTGTGGTAAAAATAAAAGAAATTATTCTAGGTATTTTTAGATTTAGTTTTCCACAAAGGTAAAATCTGATCCTGTTCACTGGTTCCTGCTTTTTATCTTGATTTGTTTGGATGTCTGAAAAGTATTTGTATCTGTTCTTTTAAAAATATATAAGAGGCCAGGCATGGTGGCACACACTTGTAATCCCCCTGCTTGGGAGGCGGAGACAGGAGGATCGCGCTGGTTCGAAGCCAGCCACGCTGGCTTAAGAAACCCTGTTTCCAAATAAAAATATATATTTAAAAAAATAGGTCTTTGAGTGTAGCCCAGAGGTAGAAGGGCTTCCAGGAACCCCAGTACCACCCAAAAAAAAAAAAAAAAAAAAAAAAAAAAAAATATATATTATATATATATATATATATATATATATATGAAAGATCTAGTATCACACTCATATGTTTGGAGAGCATAACACAGAAAATTTAATAGATAGGCAAAGAAGGCCTATATCAAGCCAGGTGTGGTGGTGCATGCTTGTAATACCAGTACGTGGGAGGCTGAGATATGAGGATCCAGGTTAATTTCAGCCTCAGCTACTTAGGCCCTCCGCAACTTAGTGAAACCCTGTTTCTAAATAAAGAATAAAAAATAGGGATGGAGTATAGCTTGTAAGTAAACTGCCCATGAGTTTAATCCCTAGTACTGCAAATAAATAAATAAATAAATAAATAAATAAATTTTAAAACATTTAAAAAGCTTATATCCTGTGAAATAGTTAATAATGAAATTAATATGTTAACCCAATGAACATTAGAGAGTGGCTTCAATTTCAAAAAGGTATCATTTATGTAATTTTGGGAAAAATAAAATATATCTTCCATGGTTTAAATGTTTGTTTCCCCACAAAATTCAAAAGCCGAAATCTAATCCTCGCTGAAATAGCATTAAGAAGTGGGAGTTGGGCGTGGTGGCGCATCCTTTATAATCTCAGCATTTGGGAGGCTGAGACGAGGATAGCAGTTCGCAGACAGCCTCAGCTATTTAGTGTGGCCCTTTGCAACTCAGTGAGACCCTGTTTCAATAAAGACTAAAATGTAGGGCTGGGGGTATAGCTCAGAGGTAGAATGCGCCTGGGTTCAATCCCTGGTACTACAAAAAAATAAAAATAAAAAAAGAGGTGGCCCCTTTAAAGTGCTGAGAACTCTACTCTCAGGAACAGAATCAGTGCCCTTACAAAAGATATATAGGAGCTTGTTTGTCCTTTCCACCACGTGGGGGTACTAGAAGAAGATACTGCGTCTTTGTGGAAAAAGCCATCACCAGACACTGAATCTTCCAGGGTCTTGACCTGAGGTTTCACAGCCTTTAGATTTAGAAATTTCTGCTCTTTATAAGCTATCCAGTCTAAGTTGTTTTGTTATAGCAACCAAAATAGACTGATACTACCCTATCCACATAAAAAACTAGATATAAATCTCAAAGAACATCTTTTGAAAAGTTACTTTATTATCTCACTAAACACAATTGTGGTAAATAACATTATTTCTAGACAAGGTATTGTCACTGAGAAATAATCAAAAGCCAGATAAAGCATTCCTGTTTCCTTTGATGTCAGATCAACTTACACAGTCTTTACTCTTGGCAAAGCAAATCAGCGTGATTAAAATCCATTGACAAGAACTTAAATCTGACTGGGTAAGGGAGCTGTCAACTGGAGTGCTGGCCCCTAAGTCCACCTTGCTAATGATGCTCTAATGACAAGTTTCAAGAATCAAAAATAACTGTACTTGTCACGCACTCATAGCTTCCCATCATGTAGAATTCATTGTGACAGAAGTGCCTTCCTTTCTCCTATGGAAGTCTATCATTTAAGCTACTCCAAATAAACCCAATGGGGCAGAGATGAGTGTCCTCACAGTTAGTTTCATTCGTGAACCCAGCCAGCGATTCAAGCACTTGTACTTTGTTCTAGGTTGCTGCACTCTAATGATCGTCAGTAAAGAGGATATGTAGAATTGACTCTTCACAGAGACTGGCTGAAACAGTGCTAAAATATAACATCAAAGGAAAACATTATCTGAGCAAGGAGGGAGTTGGGGGAAATGGACTACTTCTCTTTAGGAATGGGATAAAGAGATAAGTGATTTTACTTTATAAACTCTAGTTGACCCAATACTAATCGGTTAGTGGAGTAGAAACAAAGGCAAATATGCAAGGGGATGTTGTGAATTTGTAGAAATGAGCTTAAAGTAAAATCTATTATGAAAACTGGTGGATGAAAAAAAGCAAGAAGACAAATAAAGAAATCTACAGATGTTCACCATGTTGAGGATCAGACTTAATATGGACAACTTGAGCACTGGTCTCTTGCCCTAATCTATAAACACTACCACTTAGATACTTAAAGAGAAGTAATTTAGTCTTCTGCAAACAAGTAATTTGCTTTCTAGTCATCAGAAGTGAAAATTAAAACCTCCTCAACTCAGACATCTCTTTAAATAGAGACAAGAGAAAAAAGGAAAAGAATTAATATTCCAAAGGATAGTATTTTATTTGAGAGAAATTGATTCTTCAGAAGAAAAATGGTTTCATGAAAAGAACCAATAATCCTCATAGCAGTTTGTTTTATTTTGTTTTGTTTTTCCACATTTAATCTATAAATTTGTATCGAGGGCATCTTATGTGCCAAGCATTATTTTTGCCACTGTGACAAGAATAGTCGACAAAAGAGAGAACAACCAGTCTTCCCTCTTGAGACATTCTTATTCTAATATAGAAGAGAAAAATAATGCAAACAAAAAAGTTATATATTACATCAGACGCTGAAAGGTGCTTTGATGAAATTAAAGAAGGCAAGACAAATATAGAATATAAGGAAGGTATTATTTTACATAAGGTAGTAAGGGAATGCAAATTATGTGCTTTTTCTTTTTGTCATACTGAGGAGTTGAACCAAGGGGCATTCTACTCCTAAGCTTCACCCTCAGACTTATTTTATTTTTATTTTGAAACAGGATCTCACTAAGTTGCTGAGGCTGACTTTGAACCGGAAAACCTCCTGTCTCTTCTTTCCAAGCTCCCAAGTACTAGGATTACAAACATGTGCCACCACACCCTGCTGCAAAACATGTTCTTAAAGAAAAGGAAAAGAAATAATGTTTGGGAAAGAGTAGGCTATGATTATATAACAACAAAGTAAGTGTTTTTAAAACTTAAAACTGAAGAATCAAAGCAACCCAAGGAATTAACTTCATCATCTGCTCATTCTGCTTCTGTCAACATCAAAATAATTAGATAAAATAATTTGCTTTTTGCTTCTCTTTTCCATTTCCTGAAAGAAAGGACATAGGCTGGATGCAGACCATAAAACCCAAGATGATCTTCAGTATATCATGCAGCAGCTTCAGTAGTAGATGGAAGCCCCCAATAATTCCAAAATATTTTAGAAAAACACTAAATCCCAAAACTTCTGTTGGAAACATTCTCCATATTTTGGTAATATTACATTGGTTACCCTTGTAAGAACTTTGTTAGAAATAAATGTAAAATGGTTGTTTTAATAATACAAAAGATCTCACTTTGAAGAACTGCTGAATAGACTAGACTCACAAATCAGTCATGCTGTTAAAGTCTAACCATCCCAGTCTACACTCAGAAAGGAAATAAATCTCACTTTAGAGACATCATCTATCACTACTTATGGGATCTGCATTTTTTAAATATTCTAAAATAACATCATTTTTGAGTGGATGAGAAATTATCATGTCCTGTCCAGGAATGTTTCAATGACTCGAGACAAATCATGCTGTGAATCGCATTGAAAATACTTTCAAAGCCCACAGTGCTCACTGATGCAAATGTCTCGCGAGAAATCCCTGCCTTTAAAATGCAATTTACAATTCCCTTCTGTTGAAATAAATTACAATATGAACTGCAAGGCATAAAACAACAATCTCATTTTAGTTTATAATAAACCCCAGAGCATATAGTCACCTCTGCATTATAAAACAGATGAAAAAAATTTCTCTCTCAAATATAATAGTCTGCACAATTTTTTATGCATACCAAGTATTTGATAATGCTCACTTATTAATCTGTTCTGTATATTAGCACATAAAGTATCTATATACAATATTGCAATGATATTTCTACATTATATTTTTGTAATATTACATAGAAATTCTATACTATTCTTAATGTTTAAATTACAAATACAATTTTAAACCTTTTTTAACCTATTTTATACTTTTTATTTAGAAACAGGGTCTCTTTAAGCCAGCGCAGCTGGCATCAAACATGAAGGATCCTTCTGTCTCCGCCTCCCAAGCGCCTGGATTACAAGCATGCACCACCACGCCTGGCTACAAATAACAATTTTTTTTAAAAAAACTTCTTGGCCACCACCTATATGCTTGAGGTACTTTCACATTTAAATGTCACATTGAGTGTTTTAACATAACTCATTTGTCTTCACAAAAGCCTGTATGTTTTGCTATTCCCACTGTAAAGACTAACCCATTCCATACCAAGCTTTCGAATTCTGTGAATATTTCCATAAAATTGACAAATATGTATTAAAATATCTTGAAAATCTCAGTCTAGAGCTTTATATAATTACATTATATACTATATTTAAATGTCTGTATGTATACTATATCTGGGACAATGAGGCAAAATGGATTAGAAAACTACAATTTGAGAAGTTAAATTATTTACCTCAAATCATGGGATAAGTGTTTACATTCAAACCATAGTATTTAAAAAATCAACTGCTAAATTCCATCAGGAAAAAAATTATTAGATCAGAATTATATAAACTAATGTTACTTTCTCACATAAATAAAATTTTAATATAGAATAAAAATCCTGATGCTAATGAAATCTGGAAAAATAAACTATCCTATTTAAATTTTTATAGACTATAAAACAAATAGTTCTGATATATCTGTGAAGTAACCTAAGAAGTAATGATAGTCTATACATGTTTCTGCCAAAATAAAAAATTAATTTAAAAAGGAAACATAATAAAACAAGTAATAATCTAATTCAATTCTATTTAGGTTTCCATCCTAAGTAAATGCCCAGCTACTACATCCCCAATGACACCTGATTTAATAGGGAAAAAGGTAAACAATACAAAACAAACAAAGGAGAAAACCCACAAGAATTGAGAAGGGTTCTTGCAGGACAATTATATTTACTAAACAGAATTCTAAGCACATTTATAGACCAGGAACAATGCAAGGCAGGAAAATAAAGAACCAAAAAAATTAAAGCAAGGTTTTTATGTGTGAAGAAGTCTTACACAAGCTGGAAAAAAGGCAATAAAAACAAATGATCATTATAGAAAAGATAAAGTGCTAACTATACAATACGAGTATGTAAGTACAGAAGGCTTCGGAACATATTCAGAATAAAATCTCTCATGGCTTATCGAGAAAAGCTGTGTTTATTATTATTATTATTATTATTATTATTATTATTATTATTATTATTTTAAAAAGCCTGTTGGACCACTGTCTTTCTTTTGTGTGTGTGTGTGTGTGTGTGTGTGTGGGTGTGATACTGGGGTCCCTGGAAGCCCTCTACCTCCGGGGCACACTCCCAGACCTATCTTTTTATATTTTTTGGAAACAGGGTCTCTTACGCCAGCGCGGCTGGCTTCGAACCTGCGTGATCCTCCTGTCTCCGCCTCCCAAGCAGGGGCGGGGGGGGGGGGGATTACAAGCGTGCGCCACCATGCCGGGCTGGACCACTGTCTTTCTGAAAGTGAATTTCCCTGGACGAACAGCACAAGGTCGTCCCCTGTCAGAGCTGCCGGTCACACTTGCTGCTGGCACTTTGTGACATGCAGAATCTGTATGCATGAACCAACCTCAGTGGCATTTTCCTGGCTTTGAGCTCCCTCATTATATGAATTCCTTGCACTGCTGAACAAATAAACAGACAAAAATGTCTTTAAAGAGTGGCAAATGCCGAAGCTGCAAAATTGATAGAATTGAATCTTTCTATCCCTAATAAAAATCCTCTTATTGTTATAGCTATTACTTTAACATTATTGTTGGAGGGTAGCTTGGAATGTAAAATGTCATTATGTGTGATTATACAGTAACAAGATTGAATTGTTTTTCATAAATATATCAGAGCTCATACATTTGCTTAGTCTATCTCTGTTGCTATAACAAAATAACAGAGACTGAGTGATTTATTGAAAAAAAAATATTTCTCACAACTCCAGAGGTTTCAGGGAACATATCAGCACTTGGTGTTGGTGAGGACCTTCTTGATGAGTCCCCACCAAAGGAAAAAAAAAAAAAGAAATTAAGAAAGAAAGAAAAGAAAGAAAAGGAAAGAGCACTGTGTCCTCACATGGCAGAAAGTGGAAAGCAAAAATATCCTAGAACGCTCTCTTCATTCCCTTCTCTAAGGTCACGAATCCCCTTCATGTGCGCCCTAAACTCATTACTTAGTCACCTCCTAAACCAAATGAGTGTCGCCATTACAAATGTTTCCATTTGATTGGCTATATATTTACTGCAAGGATATTGTCATAGCTTTTAGAACCACTCTAAGGAGATTATTACACTGCCAATTCATTAGCTCCTAAGAGAAATCAGTCCCATTGAATGTTGCAGGCCGTTATAGGTTGAATGAAGGTCTCTACTGCAAGCCAACTTCACTATCTTTGATTTTATTTACAATGAAATTTACACAAAAACCATGCCTTTACAAAAACAATAACCAGCATTAAATAATAAATAACAACAAAAAATATAGGATTGTTACACACCTAAAAAAAAAAAAATCAGAGCATAAACTATGGGCTGAGCTACTTTCTTTCTGCTCTAGTCTCTCCTGCTACAGCTGCTCTGGATCCAGTCTAACCCTCTGCTGAGTCCCAAGCAGAGCCCATGGGAACAAGCTGAGGTCATTGGTGAGGGAGCCTCATTTAATTCACATCAGGAATTAGAGCAGCTGGGCTGAGTTCATCTGTACCCTGCTTGCTGTAAGTGCCATTACATAATGACTTGTGAAAGTGGCAGGGAGTATTTCTGCATCTTGTAGAAATACTCCAAGTGGAGGACTGTCTATACAGCTCCATCCCGAACACGTACAGCAATTAAGCATGCTATGACACACAATGTTAAGTCTCCAGAGACAGCTCACTGACAACAAATCTGATTTCCTAAAGATACTCCAGACTGCTTTAAAGCCACCTTAAATACCATCTTATTCTTACACAATTGTGATATTTAAGAAATCTATAAACTCTTCAGATTTCATTATTAGTAAAGTCTGAAAGGTTTTCATTATATCTACCTTAGAATACTAGATCCTGCTTGCTTTAACTTAAGCCTATTTCCTCTCTATCCCCACAGAGGAAACAAAACCAGGCACCTTTTAAATATCTGACACGTTTTAAAGTTCCCCTTCACTTTTTAGCTTTAAGCTACTGAAGTCCAAATTTGCT
Source organism: Muscardinus avellanarius (assembly GCF_963383645.1). NCBI lineage: Eukaryota > Metazoa > Chordata > Mammalia > Rodentia > Gliridae > Muscardinus > Muscardinus avellanarius. Next base: position 40,117,000 of record NC_137795.1, on the reverse strand, counting down.
ATGCAATTTTCTAGCCTTGTTATTAGTTCCCCCAAATTGGCACCTCAACCTGCAGTTTATGCTTCTTTTGGTCTATAGTGACCCAATGAGTGACTAATCTTGAGATTTTTAAAGTGAGAATACAGCCTTAGAAGCTCATTCTCATCTCTCCAGCAAGATAACAATAAAACAGAACAGAATAAAACAAATAACAAACAATAAGCCTCATAGAAAAAGGTTCCTTTTTCTTAGGTCTCACTCTTAGTCTCTAGTTGAGCACAAGAAGTAAACATTTCATAACTAGTACATAAAAAAGACCAGCAATTACCATTCACCACTCTACAACTCTTTTTAGAGAAAAAAGTACAGAAAGTATGTTTGTAATCTTTCAAAGAAACCTACTCTATGGTTTATCTTTAGGACTACTTTTCCCTGCTTGGGGATATGTTATATAATGTGAAACTCACTGCAGAAAGCCCCGATCCCTCACTTCTAATAGCCATTTGAAAACAGTCATTAGGGTAAACCCTGGGTAGGAAAATACTTAGAGAATCATTACCATTACCAAAAAGATATACCTTGAAGGGGATACTGAGTGCTAGCCATACACTGGGACTTTGGAATTGGCCTGCCTGGGTTAAAAGTCATAGCTTAGCCACTAATAAAGTAGTACCTGTGCCTCAGTTTCCTCGAGGAGCCTGACCTATTTCACAGGGTCAGGGGAAGAATTGAGGGGATAGACACAAAGCACTTACTGTGGTTCCTGGAAGAAAGCAAGGGCTCAGTTAATATTAGACATTATTGTATTGACTTCTGAGTCCTTGCTTACCCTTATTATTCCCAAACTTCAAATATATTTTAAAAGATATTAAAAAAACCAACCATTTATCCTCCTCCTATAGCTCTCGGTTCAAAAGACCCCTTACCAGGTAAGCGGTTCTTGGGCTCCAATACTCAATCCTTGTTGTTTTTTCCATTTTTAATCAGTAAGTAATGGCCTCAAAGTCCATTAGAAAGTTTTATATATTGTATGTATCATTTGGTTTTATAGTCTAACAAAACATGCCATTTTGCCCATATTCAATTTGTTGATATTTTAACAAGATTATCACAGGTCATTCAGGAAAAGAATAATTAAGTAACACTTTCATTGATGTTATTTAATAATTTTAATACAACAAGTAATGGGAATGATAAAAGCAAAAAGATTCTATAACATAGAGAACTCATTATTGATTAGAAATCCAAAATCAAAGCAAGCCCCTAATTAATAACCTCTTTAAATTATCTTATTTTGTGGCCAAATTACCACTCTGATACTGATTCAGTTAATTATGCCCTAGCACAGAGAACTGACATTCTACTCGAAGGTTATGAAATGTTTGTTAAAGCTATGATGTCTAATTACAAAAGCGTCCTTTCAAAGGCTCACACACAGTGGAGAAGAGCTGGAAAATTATTTCCCTCATGCTAAAGGAAGAGGTATAAAACAAAGAAAACAAATAGAGTGAAATGAGATGAATAATAGGCGTGAAGGTGTTTACAGGACACATGAAAGGGAGAATGGACATAAAATACAGAGAAAAAATGGAAAGATTGGTCTGCTGCCATCCTTTGGGTCTTTGTGGAAAATGGCATTAGCATATTTACTTTTTTTCTTCAATGGGGTTGGCTATAACTGAGAATTCACAGTTGCTAATATGTTATCATTACTTGAATAATTAGATTGGGAGCAATAGATTTTTTTAATTAGCTATCTCAAAGCAAGTCCCCTTATAATCATCTAATTATCTTTTGAGGCAGCTTATGTACAAATGCTTTAAATATTCACTGCCTTAGTTCCATGGGTGCTGGCTCCATGGTTATAGTTTAAAACTAACAGTATTTATGAGAATACAGTGATTAAAACTTAAAGAGCACGATTTATGTGTTTCTTCATGAATTTGAAAGTAATTTCAAAAAGCAAGAGTTCATTAATTACATTTAGATTAAAAAATGAATATGTGTTTTAAGCTAATGAAAGTGGTAAAACACATATTCATTTCCAATTTATTCACATACCAATAAAGCTTAAAGCATTTCTTAGCCTAAATGCCAAACATTTAGCCATATTCAATCAACAGCATTGCTTACCTAGATAATTAATACCTTTTCAGAATAAGATGTCCTCCTGTAATGATATCATTCAATCAGCTTCTACAAGAAAATTACTTTTTCAAAGATATATTTATGTGCCGGGCGTTGTGGCGCACACTTGTAATCCCCGCACTTAGGAGGCAGAGACAGGAGGATCGCGCAGGTTCGAAGCCAGCCGCGCGCGCTGGCTTAGGAGACCCTGTTTCCAAAATGAAAATGTAAAAATAGGTCTGGGAGTGTAGCCCGGAGGTAGAAGGGCTTCCACGAACCCCAGTACCACCAAAAAAAAAAGATATATTTATGTTAATATGTTAATAAGTCAAGAGCATATCCACTTGACTATGGGTATACTATATAATATTTGAACTATAAGGTGACTTTCTTCATTACTCTTTATTATATGCATGGATTTAACATCAAGAGCTTTCCCAGAAACTGGTGGATAGGACATTGATAGGTGGAACTGAGGGTTTGGACCAAAAAGAGAAAGGGCACAGGTGTTCATGATCTGTAGGCCCCAGCTGCCTGTCTATAGTCCCATGCTCTGTTCAAATCTTCAGGAGAGAAGTCCAATGTTCTCCCCATTCCCTCCAAACAATGTGTTCTTAGCTAAAAGTTAGCCACCAATCTCTCCTCCATTTCCTCTCTTTTTGGTTAAAATTTTGTTGTAAGTAGCTCCTTGTATTTCCTATTGGTTGAGACTTTCTATGTTTTTGATTCTCTGCCTTCAATTAATTAAAATTACTCTTGTCTTGCTATACGTAAGAGATCCAGTATGTGATGATTAGTAGAAAGTTAGCTGATATTTGTCTTAAATATTGGAAAGTTCTTTAGAGATGGAACACACTTCATACGTAACCATGTGGCTATATATACTTTATTCATCAGTTTGAAGTTTACAAATGGGGTTTGTTTCACACATAATCATTTTTACAAAATTCATCTTATCTATTCTTTTGTTCCTATATAGAAACTCTTAAGCCACGCACATAGGAGCCTCAATTCTTAGAAAACTCCAAAGACTATCTGCAAACTTTTTATAATTCCATTAAGGTATCTTCTCACTATTACAGACAGAAAATATTTTCATTTTCTATGCCTGATATGTTTTTAAGTATCATACATCTTAAGTCGGCTTTCTTTTTTAGTTGTACAGCTGGTTAAAATCTAAGAAATAATGTGCCCATTTATACTTATATTCTTAAGATACTTTCTTTATACCATGATAATATGTGAGTATGGAATTAATAAATCTTCAATATACAAAGGGCAATATTTTCCTAAAAATGAGAACTAGAACACTGAACAAAATTTTACAGAAAGAATATACTAGAATGAGAGAATCTTGTGATATATCTGTCACTCACTATATCTACATATATCTATATATAGATATAGACAGAGTCTCTGGCCTTACTTGAGATAAAAGGAAATAAGAAGAAGAATTAGAAATATAAGTTAAGCAGAAATTATCTGCTTCCTTCTAAATAGATAATATCTTCAGTCTTTTTGCCATATCCACCAATCAATTTAACAAATATTTATTAAGTGTGTAATACCAGAAACTACATGAAGAAATACAAGAAAATTTTAAGAATTTAAGTGAGATACCAGAGAGTTCTATAAGTGTTCAGAGGGGAGAAACTATATATATGATTGGTTTGCATAAATATGAAAGCATTTCATATAGGCCTTAAAATATGGATTGGAGTTAATAAAAGTAGATAAGGTAGAGAACATGACATTTTTAGGGGAAAAAAGAGAAAAAAAATTTACACTGAGTTTGAAACCTGGAGTAATCCAATATTAGTAGTGGAAAATATGGCTGGAATCACAGGCTGAGCTAGATCAACAAGGTGTTAAATATTAGTCTCAGTCTATTTAACTCTAATTAATGGGAGAAACTAAGAAGGTCATATAATTAGAAGCTTGGCAGAAAAATGTAGCATAGTTTTAAAGCATAATATGATAGAAGAAAAATGGGGAGGGAGACAGAAATCCAAAACTAAAGTTATAGAAATTAAAGTTGAAAGAAAGAAATTTGAAACATACAAGGGTCTGGCTCTTAGACTGGAAAGTGGGCTCGTGGATTATCATTTTGTTAATATTTCTCATATACACACACACACACACACATATATATATATATATAATTTATACTCTGCTGCTTAGATTGTTTTGTGGTTCAGTTATTATATGTAGTAATATTTTAAATTTAAATTTATTTGGAACACATTTTAGAATTGACAGATCTGGGAAAATAAGAGACTAAAAAAGGAGAAAGAGAAAGAAAGGCGTGATAACTTCAAGTTCATCCTGTGTCTAGGAAATCATATCCCATTTGTTGAAATCAAATAGAAGAATTTGTTGAGATAGCACTGAGGTAGAAGAAGTTTAAACACAAATATGAATATACATGGCAGCAAAGAAGGGAGCAGGGGACCTGGAGCCAAAGAAAGTTTATGGAGGAAATGCTGGTCAGTAATGTAAATTTAAAAAAAAAAAACAAAAACCTTGCTGACTAAAAGAAGTGGGAAAAGCAACTGAGCCCGACAGTCTGTGGCCTTCCAAGGCAGCCTTTTCAGTGGAGCAGGAAGCCTAGAGGCCACCTAGGAAGGTCACCAGGAAGGAGTGAGGCCATGTACAGGAGGAGCCAGCTCACAGCACAGCTGCTGGCTGCGCACAAGGGCAAGCTATGGGAGCCTAGAGAGGTAATACGCGGCATCATGGGGAAGGGATTCTGTATATTGGATTAGTCAGGAATAGAAAGTAAGGGAAGAAACAGGACAAAAGAAGATATGATTTGTTAAGTAAGATCGTGGAAAAGGGCAAATAGTACAGGCTAAAAGGCCCTAGCAAATTTTTTGAGGCAGAAAAAGAATGGTGTTTTGGTTAGATCTAGAATGTCTCCTGCTCATGTGTTGATATTAGGGGTTGAAGCACTGAATTCTTGATGGTTGTAATCTCATCGGTGGATAAATCCATTATCAGGAGGTAACCTAGGCAGGTAGGGTCACCGCCTAGAGGAGGTAGGTAGGTCCCTGGGGTGTGGCCTTCAGAATTGCATTTTGTACTCAGAATATTTCATCTCAATCATATAACATCTTCTTCCTCATCTTCCTCAAAGTTTCATCTCCTCATAATGTTCAACATAATGTTGGCTTGTCATGACTCCTCATGGCCATCTCTGGTTTACTGCTAGCATCACTTTAGCCCCTATATAATTAATTCATTCTGTGACTATACCACTCCTACTTTTGAGTGAGGTCAGGTTGCAGGACCAGCCACCTACAGTTTGACCATCTTTGGATTGTTTCCCACTTCCAAACCTGTCATCTATAAGAATGATTTGATCTAAGGCTTGGATTAAAGTTTCCTCTATTTCTGGAGTTTTTTCTAAAACCAAAAGTGTAACAAATAGAATTATATTGTTATTCTTAATTTGAAATTTCATGGCCAAAGAGAAGGAGGTAAAATAGAAAGATATAAAAAAGACATGAATCATACATATGACATTTTAAGTATCTGTATTTTTCTAATGTAAAATATATGATCAGTAGTTAACTATACTATGAGGATAAATATACACGATATATATATATATAATTTAAATATACAATGCAATTAAATAGGCAGGCAATAATTGTAGTTTGAAGAAAAAAATTTTATAAAATATAGTATTTTGCCAGGCGTGGTGGCGCATACTTATAATCCCCGCACTTGGGAGGTGGAGACAGGAGGATCACGCAGGTTTGAAGCCAGTCTCACTGGCTTAAGAGACCCTGTTTCCAAATAAAAATATTAAAAAATAGGTCTGGGAGTATACCCCAGAGGTAGAACAGTTTCCAGGAACCCCAGTACCACCAAAAATAAATAAATAAAAATAAACGAATAAATATTCTTTTACTTTTCTATATCCACAGTGCTTTATAAATTAATAACATGTACATTTCATATGCTTTTAATAGCATGGACGCTGTTAGAGATCTCATCTCCAACCCAATTAATTACAAAGTAATAATTTTCAAATTTATTTAAAATTTATTTTCAAATTTGTATAAAGGATTAAATTTCTCCTCAGTAAAATCTTGTATACTAGGAATTTCCCAGCATATTATTCAACACTTAAGTGAAGACCAATACAATGCTATCCAGAAAAAGAGATTGAAAGCAGGGCATGGTGAAGCACACTTGTAATCCCAGTACTTGGGAGGCTGAGACAGGAGGATCATGCAGGTTTTAAGCCAGTCTCAGCTACTTAGTGAGGCTCTCAGCAACTTAATGAGACCTTTTTCCAAATAAAATAGAAAATAGGTCTGGGAGTATAGCCCAGAGGTAGAAAGTCCCTGGGTTCCTTCCCAGTACCACCAAAGAGAGAGAGAGAGAAGGAGGAGGAGGAAGAGGAGGAAGAAGAGGAGGAGGAGGAGGAGGAGGAGGAAAGAGAGAGAGAGAGAAAAGAAGAAGAAGAAGAAGAAGAAGAAGAAGAAGAAGAAGAAGAAGAAGAAGAAGAAGAAGAAGAAGAAGAAGAAATAGATAGATAGATAGACAGACAGACAGACAGACAGACAGACAGATAGATATTATGCCGGGCGTGGTAGCGCATGCTTGTATTCCCAGCATTCAGGAGGCTGAGACCACAAGATCGCAGTTTCTGGACAGCCTCAGCTACTTAGTGAGGCCCTCTGCAGCTTAGTGAGACCCTGTTTCAAAATAAAGAATAAAGCCAGGCGTGGTGGCGCACGCTTGTAATCCCCGCGCTTGGGAGGCGGAGACAGGAGAATCGCGCAGGTTCGAAGCCAGCCGTGCTGGCATAAGAGACCCTGTTTCAAAAATATATATAAAATAGGTCTGGGAGTGTAGCCCGGAGGAAGAAGGGCTTCCAGGAACCCCAGTACCACCAAAAAAAAAAAAATAAATAAATAAATAAATAAAGAAAGAATAAAAAATAAAGCAGGGGATGTAGCTAGGAGGTCAAATGCCCCTGGGTCCCATCTCCAAACCCACAAAAAAAATAAAAAAAGAGATTAAAGTAGAACATACATGTTGGCCCATGCCACTACAACAAGGTTGTTTTTTGATGAATTGTATATCTGTGCATTTATATATGTATATGGCAAACTTCACTTTATAGAATCCAAATTTCAGTCCTTTCCTTAAAAACAGGAACAAATGTGAGTTCTGGTAAAACTAGGCTTGCAGTTGCACACCTTAACCACTTTGGGCTGAGTACAAAGTATAATCTTTGGGTGTACAGATTCCACTTTGCCAGAGTCTTGACCATGCCTCATGTTCATCACTGGTTCAGAGTTGTCTTTGCACAAAGACATTATAATAAATGCACCAGGAAGGAAAAACAAAAACAATTTCCACCATTCTATTTCATTGCAGAGCCTGCCAGGCATGCACTGGCCACATCCTTCTGCCTAAAAGAGTTAAATGTCTTGCTCAAAATCAAACAGCTGCTAAATAATAAATTAGATTTAAATTTGAATCTTCAAACCCCAAATCTAGTGCTTTTTCAGCTATGGTATAGTTAATATGACCAGTAAATAAAGAGTAGCTATTTCTCCCAAACAGAAATGATAAGATACTCTTGCCTATTTGAGTGTAGCCCTTTTTACCTCACAAGATCCAATTAACTGTACACCAGGCAAAGCATGCAAGGTGCTCATGGAGTCTAACTTCAAAAATAACATGCATTCTTTCATTCCTGAATTTTCATCTTATTTTCTTCAGCAATAAAGAAGGGTTACAGCTTGTAATCCCAGCATTTGGGAGGCTGAGACCAGAGGATCACAGTTCTCGGACAGCCTCAGCTACTTAGTGAGGCCCTCTGCAACTCAGTGAGACCCGGTTTCAAAATAAAGAATAAAAAATATGGCAGGGGGTGTAGCTGGAAGGTTGAATGCCCCTGGGTTCCATCCGCAGACCCGCAAAAAAAAAAAAAAAGGGGTTACATACAAAAAGCATTAGACCACCCACAAATAGACACCTAAAGAAGAAAACTACATCAATTATTCAGGAGAGTCGCAGAAAACTTTGACAAAGCATTACCTTTCTCCTTTTTCCAGAAATTTCTAAGCTCAGATTCTACTTTCAGTCTTTCTAATGGAAATCTACCATTGGCTCTTACACAAAATCGTTGAAGTCATTCTTTTGTTCCATCTACATTCCTCATCTATAAATGTGCTCATCAACTTGTCAAGCAGACGGTTAGAATTTGTACTTAATCTTCACATCCCCTCTCAGCTGAAATTTTCTTCTATCCCTTAATCATTTCCTATCTTGATTACTATAATTTCTTTTTTATTGTCCTCTTGAAATTCATACTTGTTAAGTCATGTACAGCCAGAACATGTGGCTAAAATAACATTTCTCTACAACTGTCTCTCTCTCTCACAAATGCATCTTGACTCTCTTGGACAATTCCAATTCACCTTCATATCACTCCTACTATCGTGCTGTAATTATCTTCTCTGTCACTACAGTTTGGAGTCACACATCAATTTCGCCATCTCGCCTTCCTCCCGTGACGTTACGAGCAGATATTATTTGAGATGCTTTCTTCTCTTCAAGAGGATTGTTCTAAAATGTTGCCTATGAAGTTAGAATTGCAGGACAATATGTAAAGGGGTAACTATATCTGTATTTACTTACTTCTACAGGGAAACAAGAAATAGATCAAAATGCATTCCACATTTTAATTTGATTTGAAGTTTAATCTTTGGAACATAATATCCAATAAATTGAAAATGGGGAGGAAACGGTTTCTCAGATTTTAACATCTTCTGGGCAAAACATGAGAATCCAATTCCATCATATGAAGCAGTAAAAATGTAAATATTAGAAGAGTAACCATATCATGAAAAGACCATCATATTGGCCCATAAACCTTTCAACTTCAGAAAGATTTTTTTTTTTAAATTTACTTCAACCACATAATCATTTTGAAGTCTTTCATTAGGAAAAGCAGGCATCTTTGATAGGAGGGGAACAGAGGAAAAGACATATTGCTAAATATAGCAGATGATTTGGTTCATATAAACATTTGAAGTAAACCCACAAATGAAACATATTTTCACTCTGTAAATTTATTTTTAAAAAACAAATGCAGATGTACTTTCTTATCCAAAATATTCTGTCATCTACTAACACTGTGTGCTCTCGCTCTCTCTCTCTCTCTCTCGCTCTCTCTCTCTCTCTCTCTCTCTCTCACACACACACACACACACACACACACACACACACATACATACGCACAATTTTTTTTTAGCAATTACAGCATTCCTAGTTAGAAATGTTTTCATCTGGCTGGGCGTGGTGGCGCACGCTTGTAATCCCCGCGCTTGGGAGGTGGAGACAGGAGGATCGCGTAGGTTCGAAGCCAGCCGCGCTGGCTTAAGAGACCCTGTTTCCAAATAAAAATATAAAAAGTAGGTATGGGAGTGTAGGCTGTGGGAGTGTAGCTGGAAGTAAAGGGCTTCCAGAAACCCCAGTACCACACACACAAAAAAAGAAAGAAATGTTCTCATCTGACCCACTATAAGTCTTTACCCTAAATCTAGTTCTCTTTTAGGTGTGAAGATGGCAACCAGGAGCAAAGCAAAAGGGGAAAAAAAAAATCAGTTTTGAATATTCTCCTAGTGAAAAATAAAGGAAGAGCTGTCCCAGAAGGCATCAGCAATACTATTGGTCATATCGGTCTACATCAGCAGCTCTCCTGACACTCTTCACATAAAACAATTAGGAACGATGGTATTCACCTGAGACAAATCGAGTCCAGTCGGCCCAGCTCTACCCAAAGCATTTAGCCTCAAGGACAGCAAAGCAGTGTGCCAGAAGCAAGGTAGAGCTCCAGGAAAGGCACAAGGGAAAGAAATACCCAGTACAGCTAACGGCGTTCTCTGGGTCAGATGAGAGTCATCACCAAATTTTCATACCTCCTTTACTTTCTTCTTTCATAAACAACAATAAAACGAGTGCTGCAAATTACAGTAATTTCACGAAACTGTTTACCTTCAAATTGTAAAGCTGCAGAATTGTGACTATGAGTAAATATACCAGTACAAGAAAGAACTGCTACTAAAGAAGAACTATCAATCTTCCCTATATATTCTAGGAATTTTATTTTTAATATAAAATTGAATTTCATATTTCTGAAAAGTTTAGATCTCGATTATAAACTGAAGGTCTTCAATATCTCTCTGCAGGTTGGCTGTAAAATGGTCATGAACAGTGGTATTTTTTTAGGTTTTTTCAAATAATGAGCTACCAAAAAAAAATACTATATCAACTTTTGTGACTTAATAAACACTAAAACTCAAAAGACTCTATAATGATAGAAAATATGAATCACAAGTACAATAATAAGAATTTATCTTTTCCCTATATATAACTCACTTCCTCCCATCTACGGTCTTAGTAAAAAAAAATATGACAATATAATCAAACGTCCCAACCTGAGAGCTAAGTATCTGCTCCTATTTTTAATATTTTCTCACAAAGTTATCAAGCAAAGCCTGATACAGTTTCTGATACCTATAATTTTGTTCTTGGAAGGCTGAGACAGGAAGATTGTAGGTTTGAGGCTAGTCTCAGAAACTTGACAAGACTGTTTCAAAGTAAAAGATAAAAAGGGCTGGGGATAAAAGATAAAAAGGACTGAAAATGTAGCTCTGAGGGAGAAAATTCCTGGTTCAATCCCCAGTATGAAAAATAAGAATTATCATCCACTGTAAAACCAATGTTTTACAAGTCTTTCCAACGAATTTTTGTAAAGAAACCTACAATATTGTCAATCCTTGTAAATGTCATATTTCTTATGAAAATTTTTCCCTCCTGAAAGAGCTGCAAATCAAGAATGCATGTACCTGTACTATAATGTGCTATATTTGCCATATTACATAAAACAAAGATGTAAACTTTCGGCATGTTTTCAGAAACTTTTTCAGTTTTTTTTATTGCAATGTTAAAAAAAAAACTGTACCAATGAACACAGGAAACATATATAAAACATTCTACATATGATCTTAAAGGAAATCATAAAAATAGATAAGGCTATATATATATCCTGGACCTAGATCTAAAATATTTTCATTAGCTTAATAAAAATTGTGAAAAATCTCTAGTGTTAAAATATCTCCAGTTAACTAGTTTATAACCTATAAGGTTTTAATTCAACCAGTGACTAAAATAGTTATTTCTGCTTCATTATTTCGGGCTGGCTAGTTGAAGGCTAGGGCTGTACATGTCAAAGTCACTCACTGGGCTAGCAATGACAACAATGGAAATTACTTTCCTATGAATGATTCAGAAATCGGGCCCCTGGCTAAAGTCAGTTATTGCAAAAGTGCAATAAATCTTGGAAATAGAGGCCCTGTCTCTTCTAATATAAAATAATGAATATTTTAAAAATGCCCAGGATTCTGCTTTTAAAACTAAAGTAACAAATACTTCTACAACTTAGAATATCTACATGAGTTAAAGTCATTTATGTTTCACCACTAAAATGAGTAAAGGAGTGAAAGGAAGTCATGAAAAATATGTAGGAAAATAGGAATATTAGGCTAGACAAATATTGGACTAGATGGCAGATTTACTAAATCAACTGCTGATACACAGGATAATGATTGGCATTGGCTAGGTAACTGTTAACTATCAAAAATTAGATTTTTATAAAAGTTTTAATTTATTCTACTTTGAAATAGGAAACAACTGCAAATTTAAAAGCCCCCCTCCTCTTTTTTGGTACTAGGAATTGAAAACAGGAGCATTACCAGAAACCATACCACCAAGCTATATACCCAGCCCTTTATTTTGAAACAGGTTCTCACTAAAATGCTGAGGCTGTCCTTCAACCCATCATCTTTCTGTCTCAGCCTCTTAAGTACTGGGACTACAGGCCTGCACCACCACTCCTGGCTTAAAGGCCGTGTTATAGAGTCAGAAATACTGACCTAATCCTAGTAAAATAAAAATTTTTTGATCTGTTTGTTAGGGGCACTGTTTCTGAAGATACCCCTTGTGTTTCCCAAGACACACTGCAATGAGCAATAAATATTCTGATTTCCAGGCCCCTGAAACCTATATCCTCGAACTCTTGAAGTGAGATCCAGGACACTAAATTTCAAGCAAATGTTCTAGGTACTTCTACAATGGCTTGAGATGCCTTTGCGAAAATATAAATGTTAAGTAAACAGAGTGACCTGAATGCAAAATTTAGCCTTATTGATGTCAATGTATTGTTACATATTTTTTAAATTGAGTTATTATTCTTACATATTTTTATTGTTTTCATAGAATGTTTTCTTTTATGAAACAGGAAATTACATCTAATTTAATATTTTTCCCTTTGCTACCACTATTCTATAATCTGAAGCCAATGTTGAGTTGAATCATAGTCAACTACAATAATTAAATAATATTGATATTCTTCTAGTTTGTATAACCAAAAATCATGTTTTTAAACATTTTTATCCTGTTTTTATTGTGCTTAATTTGAAAAGCTTTCTAAAATCCTTAATGGAGTTACTTGAAAAGTAAGTCTCAAATAATAAGATCTTACAGTAATTCTGGAATGATTCAAGCAATGGGAATATCATTTTAAATTCCTTTCTCAGAAACCCAAAAATGGCTAATGAAAAAAGAAATTTCACAAAATAAATTTGGGCCTAATTTTTAGATTATGATTTCATGCTCACAGTATTTTTTAAGTTCTACTGAAGAATTATGGTACTTATCTATTTCAATTTTCCAACTATTTTACCATACTATATCTCTACCATACTAAAGCCACATAGGCCCAGGGGAAAAAGAGGAAATTTTCAAGATAGATTTGAATTTATATTTACAATTTATTTTATATGTATTAACAGATGTAAAAGATGAAGAACTAAATACTGCTTGATTATCAGCTAAACAGAAAATGTGGAGTTGGCATTGCAAAACAAATTTGATGGTGTTTATGCATATTTCATAGAAAAAAATTCAAAATATTTGAAGGCATAGAAGCTACAGTTTAGTTCCAGTCCTATAAAGATGGTTCAAAATCAGAAAATAGCTTTATTATCTTAAATGAAAGAAAAGTGTTTTGTTAAATAAAATATTCATTCAAGCCTTCTATAATACTGGTAGTTCTTCAGAGACACAGGATTAATAGGAGATAAACAGATAGAGACAGAGCCAAACAATACAGCTACACACACACACACACACACACACACACACACACACACACACACCGAGAGAGCGAGAGAGCGAGAGAGACTGATTTACGTAAGGTATTATTTCATGAGATTATGAAGACTAAATTCCATGGCCTTCCTTTGGTAAGCTGGAGAGCTAAAAAAAATAAGCCAGCAGCTAAGTTCAAAGGCTGGAAGCTAGAGAGCCAATGTTCTAGGTACTATTATGGGTCTGAAAGCCTGAAGAACTGAGGAACTGAGGACATGAATGATGACTGTTCTAGCTCTACAGTCAGAGAACTACTTTTCCATTCTCTTTAGGTCTGAAACAGACTAAATGATATCCACCAACCTTGGGGAAGGTCATTTAGCTTATTCAGTTCACCATTTCAAATGCTATTTTTTTTTCCAGAAACATTCTCACAGACACCCACAGAAATAATGGTTAACCATGTATCATAATATCTGTTTACTCAATAGAGTTGATACATAAAGTTGGCCAACCCAAATATAAAAAAGACATATTTCAAGAGCTTAAGCAAATATAATAAAATTAAAGCTTTGCTCATATTATTAGTAAAGTAAAAAATATTTTATTCCATTATATCTATCTGAAGATCATGGTCAATAAAAAAGCCTATTAAACAGAATTTAAAGTACATGAATTTGAAAGCATTACTCATATCTATAGATGCTATGACTACCCAAACAGAAAAATCTGGCAGCATCTACAACAAATTGCTAGAAAAGAAAAGACTTCAAAAAGTGTCTTCTTAAAGATTAGTAAATAAAAACTATAGACTTCCTATATACAAGTAACAATCAATTCAACATTTTTTAAATAAACACAATACCAACAACAACAAAAAATATGGTGCTGGGAGAAACGATAAAAATTTTAAAAACTTAGTTCTATGTCATAAGAAGTTATGCTATAATCATATATGGAAAAGATACATATTATGAAGATAGCAAATTCCTGAAAATGTATTAATTGAAAGTAATTTCAAAAAATTGAAGAAGACCTTTGGAGATGGAAAGATCTTCCATGCTCTCAGATAAGCAGAATAAATAGCAACAAAATGGCCATTCTTCCAAAAGTGATGTACAGATTCAATGTAATACCCATTAAATTACCAAGGTCATTCCTCAAAGACATAGACAAAACGAGTCCTGAAATTCATTTCAAACAAAAAAATCTCAAAATAAGTATTTCTCCGCAACAAGAACCATGCAGGAGACATTACAATACTTGACTTCAAACTACACTATAAAGTCATAGTAATAAAATCAGTATGGTATTGGCACAAAAATGGACACAGAGACCAACGGAACAAACAGAAGACTCAGAAACATATTTACACACCTACAGCAAATTTGATTTTTGACAAAGGGGTCAAATATATACTGGTAAAAAGATAGCCTCGTCAACAAATTATGTTGGCAAAACTGGTTAAAAATATGCAGAAAAACAGAAATAAACCCTACTTTCTCACCCTGCTCGAGAGTCATTTCAAGATGGATCAAATACTTGGAAATCAGACCAAAGACCTTGCAGCTCCTTGAAGAGGGCATAAGTCCAACACTTCAACATACAGGCACAGGTAAAAACTTTCTCAACAAGACCTCAAAGGCACAAGAAATTAAAAGGAGGATGAATACTTGGTATTGCATTAAACTGAAGAGCTTCCATAAAGCAAAGGAAACTACCTAGGGAAAATTCCCTAATGTACATGATGCACATTAATAAACAAATTAAAGTCTATCACTAAGTCAAACATGAGAAGGAGAGAGGGAGAAGGGAATGGGGTGGGAAGTGGGGTAGGGCTAAATGAACGATTCGTGCATGTATGCCTCTACTATCTTGCACTCCATTAAGATGTATGACTACAATTCACCAGTAAAAAGAAAGAAGTTCCAAAAGGGTTTTTCATTGTAGCTGAGAATCTAATTCCAAAATTTATACGAAAAGGCAAAGATCCAATATAGCAAAGGTAACTTCAAAAAAGTAGCATAACATACAATATAGAAAAATTTATCCTATGAAGGACTGAAACTATCATCATTAAAATAATATGGCACTGAAACAGAGACTGAAAACAGAGAAACAGATCCACGAAGTAGCCTGAGAGCAAAGTGGAGGAAATTGGAGAGAAAATCAATTCCTACCTCACTAAGGTGACAAAGTAAAGGAGGCCCTGCTTCTGCTGCGCCATCCCCCGATCCCCTAGTGCTACCTGTAAGTCCTAATTACAGGGCCACCTTAATTCTAGATTGATTACACAGAACTGCGAGAAGCAAAATGCAGAAAAATGGACCTTATCATGTAGGAATGAGAAGAATCTCTTGACCAACAAAAAAATCTTATGTCAAAAATCACTGGTACAGTAAAACCAAAAGGTTTAATAAGAAAGCATATGAGTCAAATTAAAATAACCCACAGACTAGAATATTTTCAACAGTTATACCTGACGGATGATTATTATCTAGAATAGCAAAAAACACCTACAAATCAGCAGTATTTTCTGGAAAAAAAAGCTTTAATAACTAAAGAGAAAAAATGTAGGAAATATGTAAACATTTCATAGGGAAAAAATAGTCAATAGGCACATGAAAAGCTGTTTGGCCTCAGTAATAATCACGGAGATATGCAGTAAAACTTCCAGATGAAAATTCACACTCCAGCAATACCAAGTTTTGTGAGATGAGCTGAAATTGAAACATTCTTATAATAAGTGTAAAATAGCAAAAAATACTTTTGGAAACAATTTGGCAATACTTAGTAAAATTGAAGAAACCTGTATTATGGGCTTGGCAATTCTAACTATAAAGAAACTGTGGTCCCTCTACACAGGTATATAGAATCATGTTTGTGGCACCATCATTGGATATAGCAAGAATTGGAAGCAACCAAAACAGCCAACAATAGTAGCATGCATTGCATTATGTTATACTCAATAATGCATATGTACATTGCATGCCAAAATCAGTTACATATGTTAATATGGATAAACTCAAAAGTAATATTGATGAAAACTTGTTATAAAGTGATACAGAGTACCAATTTGTTTTTCTTTTTTTGCAATACTGGGGATTGAATCCAGGAGCATTTTACCTCTAAGCTACACCCCAGCCCTATTTTTTATTCCTTATTTTAAAACAGGGTCTCACTAAGCTGCAGAGGGCCTCACTGACCAAGAACCTGTGATCCGCCCGTTTCAGTCTCCCAAGTGCTGGGATTACAGCATGTGCTACCAAGCCTGGCCAGAGCACCAAATTTTATAAACTCTTAACCATAAATGTACAATATATTTATTAGTAAAATATGTATATTAAAATGTAAAAATATATACAAAAATGAGTAGTAAATTCACAAAGATGATTAGCCCCTTATAAAGATAGGCAGAGCCTCAGGAAAAGGTACATAGGGGTCTCTACTTCTTTTTATAATACTCTTTCTTTAAGAAAAGAAAAAATTATAGCAAAATGTTAAAATAATCCCCGCGCTTGGGAGGCTGAGACAGGAGAATCGCACAGGTTCAAAGCCAGCCTCAGATGGTTTAAGAGACCCTGTTTCCAAATAAAAATATAAAATAGGTCTGGGAGTATAACCCGGAGGTAGAAGGCCCCTGAGTTCCAACCCCAGTACCACCAAAAAAAAAAAAAAAAAATGAGGCTGGAGGCAAATTTCAAGCCAGGCATGGTGGCGCACGCTTGTAATCCCAGCATTCGGGAGGCTGAGACCAGAGGATCGCGGTTCGCGGACAGCCTCAGCTACTTAGTGAGGCCCTCTGCAACTCAGTGAGACCCTGTTTCAAAATAAAGAATAAAAAACAGGGCAGGGGGTGTGGCTGAAAGGTCGAATTCCCCTGGGTTCCATCCCCAGACCCGGAAAAAAAAAATATATATATATATATATATATATATATATATATATATATATTATGAAATTGGATTGTAGGTATGTGTATATTATTGTTCACTGCCATTTTCAGAGTTTTATAAATATTTCTAAAATATTAAGAAAAAAATATAAAAGTCTAAGTAAAGTGAACTCTAGGAAGCTTAAGCTCACTGAGTTCAACCTTCTTGGCCAAAAAGGAATACCACAAAAAAAGAACAAATGAATGCTTAATTAATTTTTACAACATGCAAACACTCTTTGCTATTATAAACTCTTGAAAACCCTTTTTTATTAATTCACACAATGTACTTCAGCCTTTTGTATTATTAATCCCAGCATATGATTATAGATTAGTCAGTCAACTCTACTTTTTAACATGCTTAATTACCCAGCAAATCTCCATTCTTTGTATTGCTGTGCCTTACACTGGCTGTAAGGTTTATTTAAATTGTTTTCGGCAGTTCTTGCAGCTAAAATTTCATACCTGGGTTAGCTGATATTTATTAAGGTTAAAAAGGTATTAACCCTCATGGTTACAACAGAATTCTGAGCAGTATGGGCCTGTGCTGAGATCACAGCGTCCATGGGTAGTTGCCAATCCTCACATTGCTCAGTGCTTTTATCTAAGTCAACAGCCTGTGTAGGCATCTTATGCTATGAACTGATAACAGAAACCTGCTGCATAGACTCGAGAGAAAAATATGAAATGCATTTTAAATTGTTACAGGAGGAGAAAGAGAGCTGCACAGTAGAGGCATTTGGAGATAGAGGACTCAGCATCTCAATTGGGCTCAGCTGTCACTCTCGCTGTGGCCTCGAGTAATGTAGTCCCCTCTCTCCACCTGGACTTAATCCTGGGGAGATAATGACACTCACTGTCCTGCAGACCTCACAGGATTGGTGTAAGGCCGGCTAAAGGGAGCATATGTGGAAGAGCTTTCCAAAACCACAAAGTGGGATCTGGGATCACCATTACTTTGATCCTTTCAGAAATGAAGAATGTACAGGTAAAATAAATGCCCCAAAATTCCCTGAAACAAATTGATTAGGGAAAAGTACCTTGGTGACTAAAGAAGACTATCATTTGTACATGAGTAATTGTAACGATCAATGGGAAATCTACATGAAAAAAATACACAATTGCTAATTTTGTTAAAAGTAGGAGTAGCCGAGGAAGCTGAAGGAAGGCATTGGAGTGCTATCTTCCAAAAATGACTCAAGAACTACATTAAGTGGTGATTGCTGTTTGTGTGCAAAAATTAAGATGGATACTATCTGAAAGGGGGCAAGAAGGTAGAGAATATCCCTCGTTGCTGTTGTCTTTAAAGTAGTGGTTCTGAATGTGTGTTCAGTGGACTTCTGGGATGCTTGAGAAAGCTTCAGGAATCCATGAGATGGGGGGAATCATTTCATAGTAATATAGGGCATTATTTGCCTACTTTGCTATGTTAATTTGCACAAATTTTATAAAGGCACTGATGGAAGAATGGCTGTTGCCTTGGTCAAGGCCAGTGCAAACCAATGACAGTCACCGTACTCTTCATCACCTTTTTATTTCATTAAAACACACAAAAAGGAAGAAAAAAACGTGTGTTCTATTCAACAATATTCTTGCTGAAGTAACAAAAAATTCTTAGTCCCACTACATCAACTCAAGTTCAATTCAATTTATTCATTTTGTTGGTGAGATGGCAAATAGAAGTAAGGCATTTGGTTCTTTTAAAGACTAGAACAACCTACTCGGTTGTTTTAGTTGTGAGCTGAAGTAGCCACTATTTTTCATGAAACAACATTTTTACTTGCACAACTGACAAACCATGATTATTCAAATTTGGGTTTTTGGCAAACATTTTTGCAAAAGCAAAGTGAATCTGTCACTTTAAGGAAAACAACCAACAGTATTCATTGCCAATGATGACTATTTTAGTCAGCTTTTTTTGTTGCTGTGACCAAAATACCTGACAAGAACAACTTAGAGGAAAAAGGTTTATTGAGTGCTCAAGGTTTCAGAGCTCAGTCCATGATCATCCAGTTCCAAGGCAGAAACCACAGTGGCAGGCCTTCAGGGCACGGGGGAGGAAGAACAGCTTCTCTTACCTCATGGTGGACATGAAGCAGAGAGCAAGAAAGCGAGTGTGTGGGGAGGTGGAGGGAGCCCCAGAACCTGCATACTTAAGCCATACCCCACCTTAAAACCGGCTGCATTATCTAACACATGATTCTCTGGGGAAAATAAAAATTTAAGTCCAAACCAGAACAATGACATTAAGGCTATCTAGAGAAAATTAGAAGGTCCAGAAACTTATATCTGTCACAATGACAGTTATAAGAAAAGCTTATATATATAACATTAAGTATCCTAATACAGTGACTATTCTCAGTAGAGCAGTGGTGATACTAACTAATGGGGTTTGTGCGTTCTGTATAATGACATGTGTCGATATTTGGGAAATACATGTAACTCAGTTGATATTTTCCAAATTACCAACAAATGATGATATCACATATGGGTAAAAGATTCATTGAAAGCACAAGATATACCAGTCGCTATTAAAACAACAACAACAACAAAAGATCATTGGTATGGTTTCAGATTCTGAATTATGTATATGCAGTCTTGAAAAAAGTAGCAATTGTTGAGTTTTGATATAATATAAAAAAGAATGTCCCACAATTACCAAAAAGCACTAGCAAAACACTCTTTTCCAAAAATTCATGTAGGGGGCAACACTCAAGATGAATAGAATGCAGTAGAGTGTTGGAGTGAGAAGTAAATCATCCAGTTCCATCACGTTGAACTTGGGAAGACACATACTTTATATTCCAGACCTGTCATTAAGTTTTGCACTAAAGCTTTCCTGAAGGAGACTTTACCTCAGACCACACATCTTCTCGCCCTTCCCTGTCCTTTCTCATTCTATCACCCCCTAATTCATATCTCACTTTCTTAATAAATAATTGGCAAACACATCCTCATCTCAGTGTTTCCTTGTGGGTTCAACCATGACAACCAAAAAGGGTAACTGAATTGTTTCATCAAAGTGCTCTGATTTTCTGGTCAAAGGGTATCAATTTAGCTATTATAGTGATGGGAGAGTTGTTAATATACATATTCTGTGTGTGTGTGTGTGTGTGTGTGTGTGTGTGTGTGTGTGTGTGTGTGGGGGGTACTGGGGGTTAAACCCTGGGATGTTCTGCCTTTGAGACACACTTCTATCCTCATTTTATTTTGTTTTTATTTTGACACAGGATCTCACTAAGATAGTATATACACTGCTGTCTCAAACCTGAGATCCTCCTATCTCAGCTTCCCTAGAACTTGGATTATAGGTATGCACCACCATGCTCAGTGTACAATTTTTAAAATTTCATTCTACAGTAATATAATTACAGCTGTGAGATGAAAAAAAGGAAGAAATTTTTGCGGTGTCAACAATAAAAACAACTAAATTTTGGTTACAAATTTTGGGTTGTTTTTTACAGAGGAAATTTTTGAGTCTACAACAATGGTAACACGATGTTGGAAAATAACCTAGGATGAACAGAAATAATATAGAATTAGAGTGATGGAATAGAATGAAGAGAGCACAGGAAACACATGTACAAGCTTATGAAACAAGATACTCATCAGTGAAGAAATGACTGAAAATGCCAAGAGAAAGAAGAGCCATCTTGTGGATTGGTATCCCTGATGAAATGAGAGGAAACAAGAATAAAAATAAGGTAACAAATAAGAAGAAAAATTAACACAAAGAAAATGCCAGCATAGCCAGGTATGGTAGTGTACGTCTGTTACACCTGTTATCCCTATACTTCTGAGGCTGAGACAGGAGGATCACAGGCTCAAGGATGGCCTCCGCAAGTAGTGAGGCTCTCAACAACCTGGCCCCATTTAAAAAATAAAATAGCTGGGGTGTTGCTTGGAGGTAGAACACCCTGGTTTCAATCCTCAGGACCACAACAAACAAACAAACAAACAAAAAGAAATGCCTTATTTGCTCCTCTATAGGATTTCCTTTTTCACCTGGAGTTCTTCCTATGACGCATTTCTCCTTAGCTTTCACGTATTAGGGAAAGCATCTGATTTCTTATTTTTGTAACTAATCTCTCTTAGCATGATGTTGCGACCTAACTGAGGGGATAAGAATGGGGAAGAAAGAAACTCTCTAAAGCACATGATGTACTTAAACAAACATATAGATGTCAACCATTAAGCCAAGCATGGGAAGGAGGGATGGGGAGGAAATGGAGTGCGGATTGGGTAGGGGCTAACTGGGTAATACACACATGCATGTATGTCTACACAAGTTTTTTTTTTTTATCCCATTATGATATACAAATACAATGCACCAATAAAAATTTTTCAAAATAAACACACACAAAAAGAGAAATGCCAAGGTAGAATAAGGGGGCAGGGCTGCTCAAACTGTATTCAGTGGTTAGAACACAGAATAGAGGACCCACTACTACCTAGTTTCACTCCTTAAACAGCCAGCCTGTGTTTCGTTTAGACCAATACACATTTCTCACACTTTTTCATTGTTCTATTACCAGTGTTTTTAGCCTCTCTCTTTTTCCTTTTTCTATATTTCAGTTGCTCCTCAAATTACTCCTTTAAGAGGCCACAACTTCTGTCTACAGTCAACACATGCCCTAAAATATCAATGAGCAAAGAGGGAAGTAAGATACAC
This sequence comes from Muscardinus avellanarius, assembly GCF_963383645.1. Classification (NCBI taxonomy): domain Eukaryota; kingdom Metazoa; phylum Chordata; class Mammalia; order Rodentia; family Gliridae; genus Muscardinus; species Muscardinus avellanarius. The sequence continues at coordinate 40,095,107 of NC_137795.1, read as the reverse complement.
TGCAGATTAGCCCCTGTTTTCTTTTAGGCTGAAGACTGTAAGGGCCAGTTTATTTTATAGAACCCAAGAGGAAACACTATTCATAGAAACTAGTTCTGTATGAAATCATATCTACCTAAAACTGCCTTTGCTGGTCCCAAAGGACAATGATAAAAAGGAATCTCAAGGCATATGTATGTCTACAAAGAGGCAGTGCTTGTAAAGCCAAAAACCGAGTCAAAATATTTCATAAAGCTGTCTCATATTATGCATATGTAAGGAATAAACCACCTCTAAATATTGCAAGCATGCAATAAACATTTAATGCTTAGGATATCTATCAAACATTTGATAAACATATCAAATATGTTTATCAAATGTAATTATCTTTTGGGTGTGGTGCTGGGAATTGAACTCAGTAAAATAGGGATATACCCTCAGGCTTATTTCATTTGTATTTTCAAAAATAAAGTATTGCTAGGTTGTTGAGAGTCTTACTTGCTGAGGCTGTCCTCAAACCTGTGATCCTCCAGTCTCAGCCTCCCAAGTACTGAGACAACAGGGGTGTGCCACCACCCTTAGCTGTAATTATCTTTTTATGTTTAAAATTTTATCAGTGAAGTAGTCTTATAAAAGACTACTGAAATTATAAAATTCCACCATGTACCAAAAATGGCATTAAATAATAGCCCATTTTTAAATTAATCCAGTGTGGCATTTATAACATTTTAAATAAACTAGTATCTTGGAATCATTTTTGAAAATTTTCTGCTATCAATCTGTTTTCTCATTAGTTGTAGTTGTTAGAAAGTTCAACATAACAAGCTTTAGTTTCAACAAGACATACAGATTTCTGAGCTGCTTCCATTCAAACATAGCCCCAGGCCAAAGAAAGCTATCAGAAATGTCAGGATGGACTTCAGATAGGTTAACCAAGAATCCCCTCATTAAGAGTGGAGCTGTTGAAATATTTTTGTCTTCATCTTAGGGGAATTTTTTTTTTTCTGGAACATAAAATAATTCTTTTCCTCTAAATTCAAGGGAAAATACCACCCTCCATAAACCAGCATACATGATAAAAGCCACAGACCTGAAAGGCTGTCAATGTATGGACAGGAGCCCTTGGGAGTATGAGGGAATATATCATGTCTAGCAGGTCAGTGCTTAACTTGGTAAAGCTAAGTCTATTTTTATTCATTTGTTTCTTAAGACAAGCGAGTTATAAAAACAAATTAGATCCTTAAAAAACTTTTCATTTATAAAAACAAAAGGAAGCCAAAAATCAAAAATTCGCAAATGTGGAATTATTTTGCCAAAGCCACGAAATACTGGAATCCAAGCACAAGAACAAAGACAACTACCTGAAAGTCCTCAGGCCCAGATGGCGGAGGCCAGCACAATCCCTCAGGTCAGCTCTCTCAACTCTGTGCTGGAAATGTGAGCGGACTGGGGAGCAAGCTGAAGTTCATAAAAGAATCTCTTCCCAGAAACTGACTAGATGCTCTCGGAGTTCCTGAGTTTTAGATGAGATGTCCCTATTATGCAACAGCATCATTTATGCCCTGGAAACTTTCTATACAAAATGCAAGCATTGTATAGTTATTTGCAGAAGAAAAACTATGATCAAATACAGCCTTTGTTCTTATATCAATCTTGAGATTTAACAGAGCTTCAGCCATCAGAGGTGAAAGACATCTTACTATGCTGCTAAAAATAATGAATATACATGAAAATGCAGGGTAAAATAGTAATTTACAGCTTTAAAAATTGATCAAGAAGTAACAGTAAATATTATATGTGTGAAAAAGGTAATCAACAAGTGCTAGCATTGATGGGTTTTTTAAAGCACCTATTATTAAGGTGATAAGTAAACCTGATTTTTTTTTCATATAACTAACATATAATTTGCCAATATACTAACAGTTGAAAATCCTTTAGTTCTACTCAGTAATCTTTTTATTTTTTTTTCCTTTCGGTACTGGGGACTGAACCCAGGGGCATTCTTCTTCCAAGCTAAACCCCCAGCCCTATTTTTTACACTTTACTTTGAAAGAGTCTCAGTAAGTTGCAGAGGGCCTCACTAAATAGCTGAGGCTGGTCAGGAACCAGTGATCGTTTTGTCTCAGCCTCCCAATTACTAGGATTACAAGCTTTTGTCACCACACCTGGCTTCAATAATCTTTATATGAAGTAATTTCTCTGTACCTTGATGATAAATTCCAACAAACATTAATTAATACCTTATAATCAGAGTCTATAAACTACTTTTATTTTTTATTTTTTGTGGTACTGGGGATGGAATCCAGGGGCTTTCTTATTCCAGGCTACACTCCCAGACCTATTTTATATTTTATTTGGAAACAGGGTCTCACTAAATTGCTTAGAGCCTCACTAAGTAGCTGAGGCTGGCTTTGAACCTGAGCGATCCTCCTGTCTCAGCCTCCTATGTACTGGAATTACAAGCATGTGCCACTACGCCTGATTATAAACTGCTTCTTTTTGGGGTGGGGGGTTCTGGGGTTCCTGGAAACCCTTCTACCTCTGGGCTACACTCCCAGACATATTTTATATTATTTTTATATGGAAACAGGGTCTCTTAAGCCAGAGAGGCTGACTTCGAACCTGCGCGATCCTCCTGTCTTCGCTTCCCAAGTGCGGGATTTACAAGCGTGCGCCACCACGCCCGGCATAAACTTTTAAAACCACTAATTAGATAGTCTTTAACTTCCTTTTGAAAGGAAACAAAATGATTATTAAAAATAATTTTGATGACCAGTATACATATTCCTTTTGTAATTTTAGTAACTATTAATAGGAAAAATACAAGGTGATCAAGGTAACTGATCTTTATTTCTTTTCTTGTGTGTATATGTGTGTGTGTGTGTGTGTGTGTGTGTGTGTGTGTGTGAGAGAGAGAGAGAGAGAGAGAGAGAGAGAGAGAGAGAGAGAGAGAGGAGGATACTGCGGATTCAACCTAAGGGTGTTCTACTTCCAATCTATGCCCCCAGCACCATTTTGGTTTTTTTTGTTTTGTTTTGTTTTGTTTTTTTATTTGGAAAGAGGGTCTAAGTTGCCAGAATCCTAATTAGGAAGCCTCAAGCCTGTGATCTTCTTGTCTCAGCCTCCCAAGTACTCAAATGACAGGCGTGTGCCACAGTGCCAGGCTTGATAACTGTTTTGTCTCATAGTCAAAATCCCCCAAGGTTTCCAACAGGAAGAGGATTCTTAATGTGCCGCAGCTGTTCCACATATGGCCGCACTACCTCACCCTATTCCCATTTTCAGCCATCATTCTAAGATAATGTGTAGGACAAGAGCTCAGTTTATTTGAAGAGACTCCAACAATAGATAAAATTTCCCAGTGACCAATTTCCAGGGTGTCTGAATAAAAGAGAAAAGGAAATACTGCATATACTAAAATATTCCACATCGTTAGTACATACCAGGCTTTTCCATTTCAAAGGCAAATGTTTGGTAAAGTTCAATTTGAAGCATCTCTTCACTCGCTATGGAAAATGATTCTAAGCTCTATCTAAATACGTGGGAAATGGTGCATTGGAGCAATGCCCAAGTGTAAAGAACTGAAGATTATATAAGCTTTGGTAAAGATTTTTTGTGTTATATCTCCTTGGCTCTTAGATGTAATTCCATAAAAAAGCCTGGACAGTTTGGTATGGGCCAGCATACGGTTTATTTTCAGCTTTATGGAACAGCAGAGATTTGCAAGCTTTAATAAATTCCCATGTTTACTCACAGAAGATCTTTTTGGACCCCAACAAAGAGAAAACAAACAATAATGAGGTCCTGGGGTGGCAGGGTTCTTATTTGCTGTAATGGCAGAGAGAAAGAAATGTGTACCTGCGGCTGTTGTTTTAATCATGAAAATGTGGTCACCAGTGCTTGGTGTTCCTCATCCCTTTGTCATATTTACAACCTGCTCGATTAATCTGATGATTAAAAAAACTTAAAGAAGCTTCTTGTCTGTTGAGTAATTCATTTCTCCACAAACACCTATTGAGGTTTCATATCAAACCAGAAGTTATGTCTGTACTATGCACAAATTTAAAGACAGAAGGGTTTAAAAAAAAAAAAAAACCAATTAAATACTTATTTTATCCTTTTTGTAAGATAATCCCAGTACTTGTGAGGCTGAGACAGGAGGATTGCAGGTTCCTGGCCAGGTTTGATGATCATGTTAATATTTCCATAAAGGTATTGTATAAGTCCAAAAGACTAAACAATAAAACTTTGTGTTTATTTTGGGTCTTGAAAGATGATAAATGTAGGACAACACTAGTTTTGCTGTACGGGAAACTTTAGGCTGAAGTACTATTACATTTACTTGATCAGAGGTTTTTGTGGCTTTTGTTGTTTGCCGAATATTTACTGACTACCACACAGGTGCCTGGCCCTGCACGCGCCATGCTCTGAAGACTTTATAATGTCATCATGCCCGCTCCCAGAGGACTTCTAATTTACTGACCAGGTATGAGAGAGGGAGTAATAGAAATCAAACACTAAAATTAACAAAGGTACAATTACAAACGAAGATATAATCTAAAGAAAGAAATCACTAACAAGAAAACCTGTTTTTGGCTTAATGTTCCTAAGGAAAGGAAATCAAGAACTTCTCTGGAATTGAATTGCTTGGGATGAAAGCTAAAGAATGAGTGTATGTTAATGGAAAGGGAAGGTTAGCTGGCAAAGGCCACGGAATGTACAAAAGCCCTATGTTTGTGCAGATAGGTCCCACAGTGTGGATCTTGAAGGTCCCCCAAAGGCTTGGTCCCCAATCTGTGTTACTATTAGGTGGTGGAACACGTAGGAGATGTGGCCCAGAAGTGGGAAATTCAATCACTGGGGGAGTGATCCCTTGAAGGAGATGAGGGGCCCACAGTCCTTCACTTTCTCTCTCTCTTTTGCTTTCTGGCCACCAGAAGTGAGTACCTTCCTTCAGCACCTGTTCCCACCATGACACACCACAGCCTGTCAGCCCCTAAAGCAATGAGCAAACTGGCCATAGACAGAAACCTCCAGAACCATGAGCCAAAATAAAACTTCCTTGTTTCAGGTTGATATCTCAGGTATTTTTGTCAGTGACAGAAAGATAACACAAATGTGGTGAGAAGAGGGGAGGACCAAAAAAAAAAAATTCACTCTACAAAAATGAAAAAGTCAATGAAATTAAAATGTAAAGAACAAAGTGTGGGTAACGGTTCCAGATAACTTGAAAAGGACATCCACCTGAAGTCCTTACATTGCAAACATACTCAGGGAGCCCGTCAATCGCCATATAACTCAATTCAGCATTATAGTGCAATTTTGGTTATATTGTTGGTAAGCAAAATTTCTATGCAAGGGAAATATCTATGGGGCTAGGAAGAGAGAGCGAAATTAGGGAGGCAGAAGAAGAAACTGCAAGCAGGCAAGCCATAAGCAAAAGTAAAATCATGTGCACTCTAAAGCACACAAGAACCAAGTAATTTCCCCACGGACAGTACCAAGACCTGCACACTATCATCAGGCCCCGAGCCACAAGCAATATGAAGCCCACTCCGTGGCTGCCAAAGTAAGCCTGAACAGTGTTACTTAACAAGCAAGTGGAGAAAACTGGTGAAAAGAATAAAGTAGTGGAGCAAGAAGGAATTTCAAAATGGCTTGAGGAACAAAAACATTATCAAGACACCAGTGGGGAGTCACAGACAGAATTTCAGAGGAGTTAGTTTGCAAAAGTCATTATACAAGTTGCAAATGAAAATTGTGACTGAACCTAGCAGCTCATTTAGACTGAAATATTTAGGTCACGTTCTTAGTTCAAGGATCACACTGTTCCCACTGTGCTCTTAAATAGTAAGACTGGTGAACACGGAAAAGCCGACAGGTAGTACGTCTGTCTGACATTTTGCTCCCGTAGATTAAAATAGTCTTGAAAAAGACTGGTTTTCATTTTGCAAGATGATTATTCCATAAAGGAGAAGTGGAAATTCACTCCCAATTTGCTGTTTTTTGGGTGGCTGAGAGGAAAAAAAAAATGCTTGAAGCCAAACTTGGCAACTTACTGAGACCTTGTTTCAAAGTTCAAATAAATAAATAAATGAATAAATAAATAAATAAATAAAAGGGCTGGGGGTAGCTTAGAGGTAGAATGCCTCTGAGTTCAACCCCCAATACCAAAAAAGAAAAAAGAAAAAGAAAATGTGGCAAATATTGACTTCAGTAGGAAATTTCTTAAAGCACCTAATCAACAATATACTTTAAATTTTTTTAAAGAACATCTAAGTAAGTAAATTCGTGTGAAAAAATATAATACTAAAACCAAGAATTGTCCAAATCCCTTATTAGCCATCAGATCACCTAGAATGTGGTATTGTAAGTCCTTAACTGACAGCCAAATATAACCCTGATCTTTTTTTTTCAAATGGCTGAGGCAAATCACCGCGCTATTTTATATTGTCAGACGTTTCCTACTAATCAATGCAGATGCACTTAATAATCATTACTTCAAGGCCGGGCGTGGTGGTGCACGCTTGTAATCCCCGCGCTTGGGAGGCAGAGACAGGAGGATCACGCAGGTTCGAAGCCAGCCACGCGCTGGCTTAGGAGACCCTGTTTCCAAATAAAAATGTAAAAATAGGTCTGGGAGTGTAGCCTGGAGGTAGAAGGGCTTCCAGGAACCCCAGTACCACCAAAAACAAACAAACAAACAAAAAAAATCATTACTTCATACTTTCTGCAACATGGAAACCTCCGAACAAAAAAACCTCATCTCACTCAAGTTTAGCCTTCACAAGTGCTGCAGAAGTCTTTTTTGAGTCTTCCAAAAGGTCCAGCTTTTCCCCTCACTTGAGTATTTATACAGGCTTTCCTCCAAATATTTACCAAGAAAACCAATTCCTAATCATCCATCAGATCTTGCTGAATGTTACTTCCCCAGTGAGCCCGCTCTACTTGCTCAGTCTAAACTAGCTGCAGCCTCCCTAGTAACATGCAGCCTTTTTTTTCCCCTCATCTGAGTTGTCAACTTAGTGTGTTTATTTGTTTAATCTGTCTTCCTCAACAGTGTAAGTCCCATGAGGGAAAATTTTCATGTCTATTTATCTACCAAGAGCAACACACATATGTTAGGGGCTTAGTAAATATTTATTGACTGAAAGTGAATGAATGAATGACATCTGAGCAGCTGAAGTAAAATCAAGTAACACGGAGGACCATGAATAAATATGTATTATAATCGTCATAAAAAAGGTCTCTGAGTGGAAGCACTTCAAAAAATAACCGAAACACTCTTCCGAGAGTTTCTCAAGGAATATTATATGATGCAACTGTCAAGCATAATAACTTTTTCTATAAGGAATGCTGCCAAATTTCAGTGCGCTATCTAGGAAGTCAATCTGAATTTATCTAGGAAGTCAATCTGAACCTTAAGACAATTTCAAAGAAAAAATAAGAAAAAAAGTTCCCAAAGATAAAACCATACTAACCAAATTACTTGCACACATACACAGAGATGCGGTATAACAAATGTTGCAAAAGAAATGCTTAATGAATACAAAATGGATGGATAAATATTTAGTATTTCCACAACCACTTTGCTCACAGCTTTATGCATAACACACATTTGCAAATGACAATATAAATTATCCTTCTTATGGATTTTAGAGAAAAGTAAAGACATAAAATTTTTACTAATACATTTCTAGCTATGATCCTAGGAGCCATTCAGAATGTGTAGAAAAAAGAAATTTTCAACTTAAAAAATTCATAAACAACAATTAAAAACAGCCAATTAAACCCCCCATGGTAATATATATATTTTTCATGATTCATTCACTGTATTGATCCATATCAAAGAACTTTTTGGGGAAAAACAAAACAGAAAAAATATTACTTACTCACATGTAAGCTCGGGAATTGTGACCTACATTGTGCCCAGCTCAACTATAAAGCAACAGGGACTCCAGAGATGGACTGGAACGGCCAGTTGTGAAGTCGCCTGGACTTGACTCTGAAATTTTCAATTTTCCAATCCAATACATTTCTTTATTTTTCTTTCTTTTTAAAAAGCTACTTCAATATGTGTAAAAGTATGAATGTAGCATGGTTAACCTGGACATTCATTGTTGGGAGGAGGGAAGCGGAAGGGGAAAAGAGGGTACCAAGCACAGTCTGAATGTATGCCATTTTCAATATGATCCACATAAAAGTAAAAAAAATAAAAATAAAAGCTACCTCACATCATATTTTCAAACTCTTGAAAAAGGAGGAAAGCCCAACAATAAATACTAAGGGGCTCTAAACCCATCCTCCTGTCCGTACTCATCAATTATTCCTCTACCACACACTCTAGCATGATATCAGAATGACAGCCCAGAAATGAAAATATGATTACAACCCTTACTCTAGTTTCTCCTTGAACATGGCCTGAAAGTTGAACTCTATACTTCATCACTGCCATCTTTACCTCTCCACCTGCCAATTCGAATTCACACAACCTGTAAGTAAACAATCTTGAACTTTTACTGTTCTATAGGCCTAGAATTCACTTCTCAGAGAGAGAGAGAGAGAACTCTGGAGAGGAGCTCCCTCATTCCTCAGGCTGCATTAATGATCTTTACTGTTGTTTCAAAGAATCCTGCTTATAATGTCACCACAGAACCGATCTCACTATACTGCAAGTTCTGTTTTGTTTACTGCTGCTCACCCCCACTGGTAAGCAGTTTGACAACAAAATCTGTTTCTTTGAATTCTGTTTTCCTGTTTAAAACATTGACCCTGACTCTCTCTACATGTTCAGTAACTGCAGGGTGAATGCACATTTTATCTAGTAAAAGTAAATTACATTCAACACATGCTGGCAAGTTAACCAGGCTTTAAAATAATTCACTGTGTGTGGAAGTGCATGACTGTAATCCCAGTGCTTGGGAAGCAGAGACAGAAGGATCGCAGGTTAAAGGCCACCATGTGGTAACTGCGCAAGATCCTATTTCTAAATTAAATAGGGAGGGGGTGTAGCTCAGAGGTTGAACACCCATAGATTCCATCCCTAGTAACTAACACACACACACACACACACACACACACACACACACACACACACACAACAACAACAACAACAACAATAACAACAACATTTTTGTGTGTGTGTGGTACTGGGGGTGGAACCCAGGGGCTTTTCTACCTCTGGGCTATACTCCCAGACCTATTTTATTCTTTGTTTGGAAACAGGGTCTCACTAAGTTGTTGAGAGCCTCACTAAGTAGCTGAGGCTGGCTTCGAACCTATGCAATCCTCCTGTCTCAGGCTCCTAAGCACTGGGATTATAAGCATGTGCCACCATGCCCAGCAAAACATGATTTAAAGGCTTTATTAAGAGAAAAATGAAGTGAGAGTAGTCATCTTAGCTCACAAACTCTGGCATAAAACAGGCTTGAAAATAGATGAAAGCTCTACCAATCTCACATCCTCCCTTAGCGACAATTTCCTGATCTGTAAAATGGTGATGATCATGCCTGTCCAATGCATGGTAGTAAAGACAAATAAGAGAGTCCATGCAAAGTACCAAGAGAGTAGCTGGTAATGAGCTGGCCATTTTATTAAGGTTGGTATTATTCTCCTTATGAAGAAAGCCCTTTAGTGAAGGAGACAGGCTCTGAAGCTACATGGACTTATTTACGTACCCAGCCCTAATGCCAGCCTTCTGAGATGTCAAGCCGCAACCTATAAATCTGGCCTGAGACTGCTTACTGAAATGACCAGTTGTCAAGTGCAGGTGGGGTGCTTAACGTTCAGCGTAATTAGAAAGCATTGCTGTTCCTGGAGAGAGAAGACACAATGAAGCCTAGAAATAAGAGTCTGAAGAAAGAAATAACACAGCCTGGAGAGCCTTTATGGCTTTGAATCCCAGCTCTAACAGTGGGGATTTTTGGTTTTGGGTTTGGTTTTATGTTTGACTTCAGGTACATTACTTATCTCTTCTGTAAATAAAGACAATAAAAATAATACTACATATATTATTAAGATTTGTTGATTTAATACTGTAAGGTATATATAAAACCAATAAGATTAAAAGTTGAAAATGTGTCAAATCAAATCTCATAGATAAAACAAGAATAGATTCAGGGTAAGTCTAGGTAAATTATTCTAACAGCTATCTCTCTTTTAAGATATCCCCACCCAAAACTTAAAAGAAAGGTTTCAGAGTGATAAAGACCTCTTAGAAGGTAAAATGTGACATAAACTGAAAAGCTGATCCAACATTGGTCTATTACATTCAACAACAGTTTCAATGTTTTAAAATAATCTACAGCCAAAACTGTACAGGGCAAACACCTTTAATTCCAGTACTTGGGAGGCTGAATCAGGAGGATTTCAGGCTCAAGTCCAGCCTCAGCAACATAATGAAACCCTGTTTCCAAATAAAAAATAAAATAGGGCAAGGTCTGAGCTAGGAGTAGAATGCCTCTGGGTTCAATCCCTAGTACATAATAATAATAATAATAATAATAATAATAATAACAACAACAACAACAACAACAACAACAATAACAACAGCAATTCATAATAATGTGTGCAGAAACCAAGATTTTGCAATCAGATCTCATTTGGATTCAAATTTTGCCACTTAGTAGCTGGATGCTCCTGAGTAAGTTTCTTAAGTTCTCTGAACCTTAATTATCACAATTATAAAACAGGCACAACAAAACTATCTTTCAGAATTATTCTAAAGATCAAAGCAGGGCATAGTGGCTCACACTTGTAATCTCAGTACTTGGGAGGCTGAGAAAGTAGGACTTCGGGTTCGCAACCAGCCTCAGCAACTTAGTGAGACCCTGTTTCAAAATAAAATAACAAAACAGGGCTGGACATGTAGTTTGGAGGTAGAATGCCCCTGGGTTTCATTCAAAGTACCCCCAAAAAAAGAATTATTATGAAAATTAAGTAAGAATGTATGTAGTGCACTTAACATAATAACTGTAGTAATAGCAGTCAGCATTATTGGTATAGAGCACAGGGAAGAACATGAAGGTGCCCATCAACCTGCTGAAGAAGATGGGTCAAGACAATGGTCACTCTGCCCAAAGTAACAACAACCCTTCCAATGCTTCTGACTTAGACCGATGGGCCATTACTATTTCCATACCAGTCTTCCTCACAGATAAATGTATACTAATCCCAAGTGTCTGCAAACTGGAACTTGAGTTACTGGTTCAAATTCCACATTACACTCAACATTATCCTGTAGACATCTATTAACAAAGCTGCAGGCATGAGTATATACACTTACCTTCAATGAACTCACTTAATTCTCCTACCATAAGTACCACACAGAAGAGTCAGTACAATCTGACCTCAAAAGTAGGCATTCAATCTCCTAGGCACTAATTTTGATAAAGCCTAATTCGTGCTAATAAAACAGCATACCACCTTCCACGTTAATTTTCACAAATGTTCCAAATAATCTGAATCCAATGTTCTCACATGCAAAAAGATAAGACAAAGATAAAATAAACAAGAATTATAAACACCTCCTTGGTTGAATTAATCATATTGACCCCTATCTAGAAAACAAAAGAGCACTCTCAGCCAGGTAAGGTGGTAGGTACGTGTTGAAATCCTGGTACTTGGAAGGCTAAGACAGAGGGGTAACAGGTTGGAGACCAGCCTCAACAGTGTAGTGAGGAGGTGGGACTCTTCGTGACTTAGCAAGACTGTTTCCAAATGAAAAAAAAAAAAAATGCACTCTCTTTGCTCTCTTAGGCAAAGGTTTTTAACTTAGGTCTACTTGATTGTGACAGAAAACAGATAACTGCATGTAATCTCTTTATCTCTGATGATCCTTTGTGAAATCCAGAAAACTTAATCTTCTCTCACATTTTTCTCAAATGCTTATGTTTCATTGCCAAGTCCCATCAATTTGGCAAGTAGAGAGTGCTGCAATCACTGGAGAAAATGGAGAGGGAAAATGAGCCAAATCAACTGATTTTGTTTCAATAGTCTATTTAATCTCACAATGAGTAAGCCTAAGTGTTCTTACTAAATGTAATTAAGTGGTATTTTGTTATCTCTGCTATTTAAAAAGGGGGGGGGGCTTATATGATAAAACACATTTTGTCCTTAAAGAAGAGTGACAGAAATACTTGCTAAGGTAATAATTTAGAATTGCCATCTTATTTTCACAATAACAAATGTTTAAACATTGACAGTAAATAGATTTCTTCATTAGTGCAATCAAAATTCAATTTGAATAAAGTTCTGGTAGTGGCTGTTAAGGAAACAAAGCGCATCAATAATATAGAATGCTTCCTTGAGGATACACAGTTACTGCAATGTTTCTGTTTCCTCTAGTCGAAAATCAATGTCACACTAGGCTATAATGAATGACTGCTGACCAGATGCACTTGAGCTGAAACTCGCCATGCCTTCAAAATCTATTCTTCCAGTGAGAGTAATTTAATAACCTGTCTTATTTAAGTCTGTGTTTTGATTCAGACACATAATCTAACCATGGATTAGAAAGCATTTTATACACAGAAAAAAAAAACAGGCTGTCTTTATTAATGTTCCAGGTGTTTACAACATAGCCAATTTTTAAAGAAAGGACAGAAACTGCAGTCAATTCTTAGATACATATTCACACCTGTTGTCTGTCAGGTTTCAAACCTTTCAAACCCCTTAGGTTTGAGATTTAGTCAAGGCAAATAAAATGAAGAAGGACCAGCTGCAAAACCTGATTTTATCCTCATATGGTAATTAAAAGGAAAGACTACCCTGTGTGGTACCTAGGACAATCCCATTATTTCATGGTGGGGATAGTTCCATTTTCTTTTAACAGATTTGTGCTGCTGTCAAGTCTATTATAGAGGCTAGTATTCACAGGTGAGGCTATTGACCTAATTTATTTCAGTAGTCTGTCCAATTACCCTTGCTAAATTTTTACCTGAAGCAGAATAGTCTAATGTCAGAAAAATTAAACAGCATCATTCTCATTTCAGTACCTGCACTTAAGCCTCTGCCACAATGTCCTACTCAGGTCAGGCCTTCCAAAGACAGAGGTGTTATAAACACCAAATGCTTTCAAAATGCAAACCACGGAGATGTAAAACTACATGTGGTCTGGTAATGATAAATGAGCATTCTGAACACAGGGAAATTCGACAGGGACATGATCGAACAATTCCTTGAGACACTTCAGGTATCAGCAACTGATGCTTTTATGTCTTGATTGCACAAATACTTAGATTGGCATCTTATTTCCTAAAATTTATTTACTTAATATGCTTTGCATATAACATTATATCTTTTAAACATCTGCTGAGGGTGCATATCTTCTGAGGAAATGATAATGTATAATAGTTCAAGGTTAAAATAGATCTTTACCCAAAAAAGTCACTTAAAAACACTTTTACCAGTGTTTCATATTATGTATCAAAATTAAAATGATTTGATTTATAAAAATCTGCATTTCTATATAAGACAATGAGTAATAGATAAAGATGAAGACATATAACCGGGGAAATAGATAAAGATGCAAATTCTGGCCCTACAATGTGGTTTTGTGATTTGAGGCAGGTCATTTAACAATTGTATGCATTAACATTTATGAGCTGTAAAAGCAGCATATTTACCTCAAATTAAAGCTTAAAAAAAGCTTAAAAATTAAAGCCAATCTAACCAACTTGACAAGGACTAACTTATGTCTCAAATGAATTTTATTGTATAATACAACTGGCCATGCAGAAAGACGTGAATGGAGGAAGCAAAGGACCACTTGTTATGACTTTTGCAGTTAAGTACCAGGGTCGAGCTAAACACACATTGTGCTTTGACTTTTAGTTACACACCATAGGTATAAAGTATATATTTATACTTATAAAGTATATATTTTTTCACCAAAAAGGAAAACACCGAAGTTTCTATGTCTTCAGATGATTTACAGAACTAAATAATGTGAAACAAAATGAAGTAAATATACTTTAGTGGAAAAAAATTGTTCACAGTCACTGGAAAGAGGTATTTGCAGGTATTGCTAAGGTAGTTGCAGCCTCTAGCAAAACATGTTGTTAAATTTTAAAATGTCCTAACATTATATGTGAAAAATATGATTCACCTGACCCAGCCATGGAAAATGCCCTTAACCAATCTACAAAATAGGTTTTCTTTCCAGATCATGAAGAATTATCTACTGAAAGGTTGTGCATCATAGAGCTGGATTTATTTTTTAATGGCAGTTAAAAGGAAAGGAAGAATTGAGGAAATCTGCTGAATATACTTTAGGGAAATAGAGACCACAACAATTGAGCAGAACAAGGACAGGTGTGCGCTGCTCAGGGATCAGTCAGCCCAGCTATAAATCAGTCCCTTTTAGATGCAGGTTTTAAGGCCCAGCTGAAGTAGATGAGCCAGGAGAGAGAATCCAATATCTTCCAAGTTTATTTATGACAAAGCAGTCCTCACTGAAGTCCAATTTGCTTGTGGAATTGCAGTCATTCTGATTTGACTAAACAATAAATGAATCTGCCTTTCATAGCTCCAACTCCAAGCATAAAAGAAAACAAAAGGGACTATTCCACAACAATACTTCACAATCCAGGGGTGCAGTTAAAGAAACAGTGGGAAGGCAGTTTTTGGAGTGGTAAAAAATCCCATAGGCTACAAAGCACAATTCATTAACCAGAACCACCCGTGTACTTTTTGCATCAGCTGAATTTCTCCTGGTGAGCCATTCATATCATACAAATGAGCTTGCTGAGAGCTTTCCTGCAATCCCTCTTCATTCTGTGTGCCTCCTGCACCAGTTAATCTGGCCAGCTCACATGACCACTCTGAATGGTCCTCCAGCTCAACCAAAGCCTCTAGCACAACTAGATCATTATACTAATTAACAGAGAAAAATTTGAGAAGATGAAAACATGAACATGTAATAATGTCTGGATAGGAAGGAGAAATCAATTTAATAACATTTCTCCACTCATTAAGTTTTTGGAATTCGACATACTGTTATTTTTCATGAGGACTCCATCATATGGAAATTATATATTACCTAGGGTTATATGACTAGTATTTCTTCATTTGTTATATTTACTGAGTTGTATCTTACTCAGGAACAATAAGGAAACTTTAAGTATTTTTCTGTCATATAATAAGTGTTTTTTTGTGTACTTCTCATTTGACCCAAATACATGAAGGTGAAAAATGCTGTTACAAAAAGAAACACCCTATTCTTTTTATCCCAAGTAAATAGCAGATGTCTGCAAAAGAAATGTCAGAATTTTTTTTAAATATGGCATAATTTTGCCTTCTTCACTGTTTAATCATTCCAGAAACATTTATTATTTTGACCATAAAATATTTATTTATTAATGTCAAATTATGAAGTCTTGCTGGACATGGTGGTGCGCACTTGTAATCCTAGTACTGAACTGGATTATAGCTCAGACTGGAGATATAGCTCAGAGGTAGAATGCCTCTGAGTTGAATCCCAAGTGCCACTAAATAAGACAAAATAAAATATGAAGTCTTTTAATATGATGAAAGGGTTCATTCACTATTACTAGTAACTCTTCCTCAAAAACTCTTAAGAATTAAAAGCTATAACCGGATCACTCTAGAAGCAATGGACACTGGTAAATTCCCAAGTTGGTAAAGTTGATATTTTTTAATAAATTAGTAATATTCACAACAACAGCTCTCAAAGTTCTTCATGTATTGGGTTGGAATTCTATGTGATAGGAAACTTATGTATTGTAGACAAACAAATCGCTCAACTGTGATGTGGTTGTACATGCCTGGAATCCCAGTATTTGGAAGGCTGAGACAGGAAGATCTTTGATTAAAGGACAGCCTCAATAAGTAGTGAGACTCTCATCAACCTAGCAAGACCCTGTTTCAAAATAAATATGAAATAGGATTTGGGGTGTATCTCAGAGAAATAATGGCCCCAGGCTCAATCCAAAGTGCCACAGGAAAACTTCAATCCCATATTCCTGTTTCTTATTGCTTTTAACTAAATATTTACAAACTGCTTCTAAGGATATAAAACTATCCATTGAGGGAACAGCCATATTTCTACTGAACTTCTTTCATCTAAAAATGTTACACCACTCAGTTAGTTCTTTCTTCATGACTTTCATTCCTCAATATTAGAACCTGTTTGAAGACCTACCTAGTAAACTCTCTCCTAAGAAAACATTCTCATAAATGGGAATACTACAACATGTACAAAAAAAGAGAAACAAATATGCTTTGACCAAGTAAGAAACATTTCTGAGAATATTAGCAATTGGCGCTTTTTAAAACAGGTCACTCAGGATCTGAAGGATTTTCCCCTCTTATTGAAACCCCCATTAAGGACCTTTTCCCTTAGGTATGAAATCAAATAAAGCACAAGCTAAGCATAGTGGCACACTAGAGGCCTCCTATCTTAGCTTCTCAAAAGTAGGGCCACTAGTACTTTTGAGAGGCTAATATGGGAGGACCTCAAGTTCTCAGCTAGCCTCAGCAATTTAGTGAGGTCCTCCACAACTTAGTGAAACCATATTTTAAAATAAAAATAAGAGCCGGGCGTGGTGTGGTGCACGCTTGTAATCCCCGCACTTGGGAGACTGAGACAGGAGGATCTCACGGGTTCGAAGCCAGCCTCAGCTACTTAGTGAGGCTCTCAGCAACTTAGTGAAACCCTGTTTCCAAATAAAATATAGAAAAAGGTCTGGGAGTATATCCCGGAGGTAGAAAGCCTCTGGGTTCCACCCCCAGTACCACCAAAAATAATAAATAAAATAAAATAAAATAAAATAAAATAAAATAGGGCTAGGAGTGTAGCTCAGAGGTAGAATGCCTATGGGTTTAATCCCCAGTACCAAGGCAGCAGGCAGACTATTCAGCTGGTGGTACACTAGAAAAGAAGGCATCATCAGCCAACAGGTAGAAAGATGCTTAAGGTGTGTATGCATGTGAACACCCATGCCGATGTTTATGTGTGTTTGGGGTATTTACTAGAAATGTAACAATGAAAAAAAGTTTTGAATTAGGCATTATAACCTGAGACCTAGTAAATATTTTCCACAAAAAAGTAATATGGCAAATAAATAAGTACCCTGAGTATACACACACACACACACACACACACACACACACACACACACACACACATATATATATATATATATATATATATATATATATATATATATTTTTTTTTTTTTTTTTTTTTTTTTTTTTTTTTTTTTTTGCGGGTCTGGGGATGGGACCCAGGGGCATTTGACCTCCGAGCTACACCCCCCTGCCCTGTTTTGCCTGGCATAAGAATATTTTAAATAGCGATGATACAATTTCAGAAAACAAAGTCTAGTGGATATAGCCACTGAAAAAGCTAATGGAGTCAGTAATATTTGGGGATAGAAAACATAGGAAGGAAAAGATATAAGCTCTGATGACTAAGTGACAAATGTTACATTCGGCTTCAAGCCAACAGTAAACTGGGGATTTTGAGTATTTAAGTTAAAATTCTATTTTTGAGAACCTGTGAAGAG
This sequence comes from Muscardinus avellanarius, assembly GCF_963383645.1. NCBI lineage: Eukaryota > Metazoa > Chordata > Mammalia > Rodentia > Gliridae > Muscardinus > Muscardinus avellanarius. The sequence goes on along the minus strand of NC_137795.1, from coordinate 40,077,600 downwards.
TCTATTTATGATTAACATTGGCACAATATACAAATAATTATTCAGAGAGCACTTTTAATATTGTTTCAGATGTATGAACTTGTTTTTAAAGATCCAAGCATTAGAAAATGGGATTTCTATTGCAAACAAAAACTTCTAAGTTTTGCTGGAAACTACATTTTAAAAATTACTAGGTTCCAAGATCGACAATGTCAGTATTTATAAAAAAAAAAAACAAACAAACTAATATTCAGCCAGGCGTGGTGGCATACACGTGTAGTGCTGGTACTTGAGAGGCTGAGACAGCAGGACTACAGTTTGGAGGACAGCCTCAACAAGCACATGAAGGCCAGGCTGAGGAGGGAGTTCCTTGTAAAGGCTTTAATCAGTGAAGTCTAATGTGCTTCTGAAAGACCACATAAACTAACTGAGGCCAAAATTTGTTATAAAAGGATTCCAAAACACTTAGTGTAAGACTCTCAAAACCTGCAATTTACAACTTCATCTAAAGTCAGAGAATTATTGTGGCCAAGTTTCACAAAGACAAATGCTTACAACCACCAGGTAAATCATGAAAGAGAGTGAGTGGGCCCAGAGGGGCCTGCGAAGAACGGAGAAGAACCAGGGTAACAGCTCAGAAAGCCCCCGCCAGCAGAGATGCGGGCACAGCATGGCCTGAGCGAACGTCAAAAGAAAACCAAACGTAAAGATTCCTGGGTGATATATATTGATTGAAATAACAACTCCAGCACTGTTTTCTGCAACACTGAAGTGCCCAACTAAATATTTGTGGAAACGATCTAACTCCACAGATTGCAAGGGCATTTAAAATGAGTCACCAAGGAACTTCCGGGAAGATGGCGACCGAGAAAAGCGGGGCTTAAGAGCCCCACTAACAAACAATCTCCATTACCACAAAATCAGTGCCTTTCATAGCCAGAAAACACCATCACCAGAGAAACAAAAAAATCACCAGGCTCCAGAGAGAAAGCAGACTGAGAACAGAGTTCAGAGCCACAGAGGAGATACACCGGCCTCACGCCCGAGGACGCGCGGCAGCAGCGCTTTACTGCCGGTGGTAGCGGCGACTTCACCAGACTGCTACAGCAAGCCGAGGTGAGCCGCTGCGGAACAGCCAGGTGGGATTTCTCGCTGCAGGTAAAATCTAAAGCTCCCAGTGGCTGAGCTCAGCACATGCTGCAGGGATTCAGAGTGGAAATCAAAACCAAGAAGAAATACGCCAGCCTCACGGCTGAGGGCATAGCATCGGCACCATATTGCCACTGGCGGCAGCAGCAGCGAATTCACCGAGTTCAGTACAGCTACATCTGTGTACTCAAGAACAGTGAGTCAAATTGCGGGCCACAGAGGAGAAATTCCAGTACTGTACTCCCTGGGACTTGACCCAGTGGGGGAGGGGCGGTGGCAGAGATATCACACCATAGGAGAACATGCAACCTGGCTCCCCCCACAGTCTAAAGCAGCCTCTATCGACTCTCTGAGTCGGAGACTCTGTGATACAACCCAGTAAAGGAGTAGTGGGGTCTGAGATACTACTGACTCGAGATCCAGAATTCCTTAAGTGAAGTCATAGTGACCCAAGGGAAGAACCCAGAGAAGGCACAAACTTCCAAAATCATGGGAAAGAGGAATAACACTGGAGCAATGAATGCCCACAACCCCACAACATCAGAACCCGATAAAACAGAAAATCAGAGATTTCTAGAAGATCAAATCAGGAAAATAACTGTAGAAATAATAGAGGTGCTTCAAAAAGAACTCAGAGAGAGCCAAAAAGAGATAAAGGATGCAATTAATGAAGTAAAGGCCTCAATTCAAAGCACAAACAACCGATTAGACCACATGGAGAACAGAATCTCACTCTTAGAAGATGATCATTCCAAAAATGAACACATAGTTTCTAATCTAGAAAAAAAATCCGACAGCAGGAATCTGATATTGAAGAAATATGAGCCCATTTTAAGAGAGCTAACCTAAGAATAATTGGAATAGAGGAGGGAAAAGAAAGTGAAACCAAAGGGATCAACAATCTCTTCAAGGAAGTAATAGCAGAAAATTTTCCAAACATAGAGCAAGAGGTTGATACACAGGTCCAGGAAACTTATAGAACTCCCTTTAGACAGGATCGGAGAAGAGGATCCCCACGCCACATAATTGTCAAAATGACCAATGTGGAAGCCAAGCAGAGAATCTTAAAGGCAACAAAAACAAAGGGCCAAGTGACATTCAGAGGCAAACCCATTAGAATCACTCCAGACTTCCCAAACCAAGTCATGAGAGCCAGAAGGACTTGGAGTAACATATTCCAAACTCTGAAAGAAAACAACTTCCAGCCAAAAATTTCCTACCCAGCAAAACTTTCTATCAAATTAGATGGAGAAATAAGAAGCTTCCATGACAAACAGAAACTGAAGGAACTTATGTCTTCAAAACCAGCGCTAGAGAAAATACTCAAAGAGATTAACTACAAAGAAGAAATAGGTAACACACACCAGAACCAGAGAAACAAGATCTTCCATCCAACAGACAACTAAGATTGGTTATCTGTGGAGATTCATTACTTATGTTAGTCTTTTACCTATCTCTAAAGGGTATTGTTTGCCTTTATTGTTGTTAATTTTTAGGATTTCTAGTTGGAATATTAATATACCTTCAGATATAGCATTTGGAAATATTTTATCCCATTCTATCTAACTTTTAACTCTGTTTACATTGTCTTTGGATATACAATATATATATATATATATATATATATATATATATATATATATATATATATTTTTTTTTTTTTTTTTAGGGAGTTTGTATACTCTTCTGTTGCCTGTGCCATTGAAATCATATCCAAGAAATCACTGCCAATTTCAATGTTGTGAGGTTTTATGACCCAGATTTTCTCCTAAAAGTTTATAGTCTTAAGATTATATTTAGGTCTTTTATCTATTTTGAGTTAATATTTGTATATGGGATTAGATAAGGGTCCAATTTTATTCTTTTTCATGTAATTATTATTTTTCAACAATATTTAGTTAAAAGATTATTATTTCCACCACCAAATGTTCGTGGAAACCTTGTCAAAAATAACTTGACAATATAAGGAAGAATTTAGCTCAAGGCTTTTAATTAACTCCAATGGTTTATATATCTGCCTTTAAAATAGTACTACACTGTTTCAATTATTGTAGCTTTATATGGTTTGAAATCAGAAAATATATATCTTCTAGCTTTGTTCTTTTTCAAGATCGTTTTGGGTATCTAGAGTCCATATTCCATATTAGGATAGATTTTTTCTTGAAAAATAAATATATAAATATATGATAGTTTCACCTAAAAAAATAGAAAAAAAATATTCTCTGGTAAGAAAGAAAGCAAAAAGAAATATTGAAATGTTATCTTTAAGTCATCAAAAGCTTGGTATCAGACAAATGAAACTGTTTTGTGAGATTATCATTTTTAATTTTGGATAAATTGCTATAATACTAGATGTCAACCACTAAGCCAAGCATCGGAGGGAGGGATGGGGAGAGAATGGGGTGGGGATCGGGTGGGGGCTGACTGGGCGATGTGTGCATTTATGTCTACAAAAGTTTGTATCCCACTATGATGTATGAATACAGTGCACCAATTAAAAAAAAAAGAAAAATAAAATAAAATAAAATAAAATAAAATGAGTCTCCAAGACCTAAAATTTGTGCATCAAGTTATTTCTTATTTGAGCTAAGGCTTCCCAATACTCTCATGGAAAGATGTCTGAGTGACAAAGACTAAGAATTCTGCTTCGTAGTGTGAATGGTAAAAACAAGTCAGCTAGTTTTGATTTAAGCAGAAAGCTGGGTTTTTTCTTGTTTGTTTTTTTTTTTTTCTTTGATTTGCTCATTTCAAAGTCAAGTGAATAGGCCCAAGCACTCTGGAATGATCCTAAAAGTCTCTGAACATTCGAAAATCTGCAAAGGAGAAAACTTACAAATATGGAATATTTTGTTTTCACTTATCAGTATCTTATCTGGTGGACAGAAATAACACAAGAATGCAATTTCATGCATGAAAACCTTCGCTGAAATAGTATATTTCAGTATCTAATATTGTACTCAGAGTATGGTTTTAAACGTCAGGGTGGACTGTCAGAATATCTAATACCTAGGTGACTGGATAGCTGATGAGCTCAGTATTTAACATTTCATTGGCTAAAAGAAAAATATAATACATGTATATATACATATTATATACATATTGCTTATACATATTACTTATATATTGTGTATATATATTATTGTATACATATTCATATATATTGCTTCTGGACAAAATCTTTTTTTGTGTGTGTGTGGTACTGGGGTTCCTGGAAACCCTTCTTCCTCCGGGCTACACTCCCAGACCTATTTTATATTTTTTTATTTGGAAACAGGGTCTCTTAAGCCAGCACGTCTGACTTTGAACCTGCGCGATCCTCCTGTCTCTGTCTCTCAAGTGTGGGGATTATAAGAGTGCGCCACCACACCCAGCTGGACAAAATCTTTAGGTTTTTTAATCAATGTTAAATTTTACATAGCACACACATGCCTCAAACATAATTCAAAATTTAATTAACCACGATCACATATCCAGATACAATCACTTTCAAATTTTTAATCTATATTTCACACGAATACATCGAGTAGTTGTAACTAATGAAACTGCCAGTTATATAGTAATTCCACCTCTACAACAAATCTACCTACTTTTAAAACCATCATCACCAAAACGTTTTGTGACATATTTCCGACCACAGCATTCAAAATGAATTCAAATCTGAGAGGCTAATTTTTCTTCTAAAAAGGCTTACAAATATAATTAAGGAAAACCAATAAAATTCAACCACAAATTGAATGTCATATTCATATGGAGCTAGAATGCATTCTCAAATATATCATAAGCACAATATTGACAAGCAATCTTACACCCATTGTTCAAAAATGTCAGAGTATATCCAGGCGTGGTGGCTCATGCCTGTAATCCCAGAACTTGAAAGTCTAAGACAGAAGGATGGAAGGTTTGAGGACAGTCTCAGAAATGAGTGAAATTCTCATCAACCGAATGAGACCCTTTTTAAAATAGGGCTAAGGGTATACCTCTGAGGTATAATCATCCTGGGTTCAATATCCCAAAACCAAAAGAAAAAAAAAAAGAAAGAAAATGTCAAGAGTACGAGACAAAACAAAAATGATGAGGAATGTGAAGAGAGAGAGCATTACGAGCCTACATTTTACAAAAATTTTCTGCCCTTAAAAATTGTTTCATGACAAAGCTGGGCATGGTGGCATATGCATATAATCCCAGTATCCCAGTACTTGGAAGGCTGAGACAGGAGGATCTCAGGTTAGTGGTCAGCCTCAGCAAATTGTGAGGCCCTCTGCAATATAGTGAAACCTGTTTCAAAGTAAAGTTAAAAAAAAGAAAACAGGCTTGGGGTAGAGCTCAGAGATAAAACACCTCTGTGTTCAATTCCCAGAACCACAATAAGATAAAATAAAATATAAAAATTAAAATGATTTTTGATAGGATATATTTAAAGAGAAGCTTCCCCTAATAGTAGTGATAACATTAATATTTTGTGAAAGATTTTTCTAATTATATGCTATAATCACTATTGTATTCAATTATATAATTCTATTTTCTTGTTTTTGTATATAACAAAATACTTGGTTTTGTTTTGGTTTTTGTTTTGGTGATACTGGGGTTCCTGGAAATCCTTCTGTCTCCGCCTCTCAAACTCGGACTACAAGCCTGCTCTGCCATGCCCAGCGTTGTTTTTAATTTAATACAATCTTACACAGTAAGGATTAAGTACCCAGGTTTATGAGTGAGGAAAATGAGGTTCAGGAAGGGAGGTGATCTAGCAGGATTCGAAAAATAAAGGAGCCAGGGGTAGGTGAGGCAGGACTTGACTTGAGGTCTACTCATACCCAATCACATGCTTTGGTTAACACAAGCATTTTTAGAATGCTCAGAATGTAGCATATCCTCTAATAATTACTGACCAAACCAAAAGCTTTGACTAAACATTAGAATTCTTTTCAAAGAAAGGATATCTATCTATATGCTGCTTCTAACCAGATAACGACTCCACAGATTGGCTTTATTTATATTCCATTGTTCAAAGCCACAATCACAAAGAAATGTTTCTGGAAACAATAAGTGCTTTTGTTTTTTCAATATTGGAGAGATATTCAATGAACAGTAACATTCTAAAGCTTCATCATTTAAAATAATAAACCATGAGGAATTATCTCTGTCTGAATGAAAATGAAGCGCAGAGATTTCTACTACACATTTCATGTTGTTTCCTTGGAAAGTGAGATTGTTTTTCTATAAAACAAAAGATTGATAGTCGCTTCATTTAGATAATATGCTAGTGAGCTCAATTAAACAATAATCTGCTTTGTTTCCTTGTTTAAAATACTATGCTAATTAAATATATGCATACCAAAAATGTACTTTCCAAAGTTACACAGTTAAAAAATCTCATATGTAAATGTAAAATATTTTATTTTTAAATCAAATTGATTTAAGGTCCCACATCTGTAGCTGATACACATAAGAAATACAATATTTTTTTAATTTTTTACTGGTGCACTGTAGTCATACATCTTAGTGGAGTACAAGATGGTATAGGCACACATGCACCCATCACCCAATTAGCCCTCACCTAGCACACAATACTTCTATAGCAGTACAATAATTTTTATTTGAAAATTTTAAATCTAATATTTAATATTTTCTACAAACATAACTTTCATAATGCACAAAATTCAGATGTTAAAAAACAAATACAATAGTAGCTCTAACACTAAAATAGTTACAAGTGTGACTCTGGGAAATATTTGGGTCACTGTGTAAAATGGTGTATGTTATTTTCTTCTAATCTGGTTCAGAACCCAAATTCAAAAGAATAGAATACATGAAGGAAACATTCCAGTAAAGGAAGATTAAGATAGTGAACTGTACTTCACACTTGTACATAGCAGTCTCACTTTTTCAAAAGATACTTGCAGCTTTTCATTCTCACCACAGATGTTCACTGCATGCCCATTGTTCATAAAGGATCATGCTCCCTAGAGTGAAAATTTATTTAAAACTGAGCACAGGAGTTTTTTCCATATCACAGGATAGCCATGAAATGGCATTTTCCTAAAGGGATTAGAGGTGGCCCCTTCCATAATTCAACCCTTTGCCCTGAACTGCCACATTAAATGATCATATATTGTGAGTTCACACCCACTGAGAAGAAAATACTTCAACTGTGAAGATAACGCCCTGACTCCGAAAGACAAAATACACAATGGGGCTAGTAGCAGCTTTAAGGACTTGATTAAAAAGTCTATGGGTAGATCTCCACTCCAACTGAGCTGATCAATTTTGTAGACAAGCAGCTTAAACTGCTTAAAATTTATAAAAAAATATTACACAATTATATCCCAGACAAATACCAAAGCCTAAGTTTTTTTTTCTTTCAAGATGTTTATTAGAATATGACCGTCATACAACCCAACCAGAAGTAAACAAAAAGCATTCTTGATTCTATTAGGAGAAAAATACCAAAAATACTTAATTGGTTGGCAGTGTTACTTCACATAAAACTCACAGTAAATCCCACTGAAAGCTGTCATAAAGACACAAAAAAATCTTATTAAAAAAACCTAATGTGCAATAATCCATATTATACATTACCAGGTTGGTTATTCTATTATTTCTTTATAAGTGAAAATTAGCCCAAAAACACCCTCATTCTGTAGGACAGATTGATTCAGGTCACCCGTTACTAAATTAAACATGCTCTGCTTTCAGTGCATCTCATTAAACATGCTACTGCAAGTTTAAATAACTCAGTGATTTCATTTGCAAAGTCACCCATTTTGTTATTGTTTACAGCAACCTAATTTGGCACATAATAATTCAGGCAGCACTGGTTTCATATTACACTGAAGTATTAATTTTTAATATAATTGCATTCTTTCGTCCAACAAAAGCAAGTTCAGTGGGGATTTTACTCAAGTGATTCTTCAATTAATGTACTAGGCAAATTCTTCTAATACTTTGCACCTCTCTTTGCCCTACTGATTCATTTCTCTATAAATTAAAATCTCATTATGAGCTTATTTAAACTAGCTTATTTGCTTAAACAAAACAGTGAACATCACACTGGTACAGAATATATGGCCTATCTATCTTGAAAACACTTTTCCCAAAGAACATTTGATTCAATAATTAAGTAAGGTGTGTTTTCCTAGTACAATGATATATAATTATTAAACCCCACGACTTTCATGAGGACTAGTAAGAAAAATTCTGCAAACATCAAAAAAATAATGATAACAAGAATTAAGCAGATAACTTGGAAAAATACAAAAAGATCAGTTACCCTCAAATGGGGGTGATCACAAAGTATACCTGAGAAGAATAAAATGAAATGACAAAAAGGTCAATAAACATAACACATATTCACACAGGGGCAGGATCGCCTTAAATTGAGCACCAATTTATCTCCAGTTTATTCACTCATATTTATATGTTTTCATTGTGATGGGTCATACTGTCTCATTTAAAACAGTGGTTTCGCCAGGCGTGGTGGCGCATGCTTGTAATCCCTGTGCTTGGGAGGTGGAAACAGGAGGATCGCGCAGGTTCGAAGCCAGCCATAATGGCTTAAGAGACCCTGTTTCCAAATAAAAATATAAAATAGGTCTGGGAATGTAGCCTGAGGTAGAAGGGTTTCCAGGAACCCCAGTACCACCAAAAACAAAACAAAACAAAAACAAAAACAAAAACAAAAACCCAGTGGTTTCAAGGATAAAATTGTATTTTTAAAACAAATATGTTGATTTTAATGTCCAATTTTTATGTTCATGATCACTAACATCACTAACATAATTTTTGAGGAAAAAACTTATCTCAATTGTATCCTAAATTCAATGATACTGAAATTAAAAGGAGAATCTAGTATTAGGTAATTTTTTTTTTATTTGATCTAGAGAGATTACGTTAACTAAACAGCAAAAAAAGGCTGGAAATTTAGGGGTGGCATCTATAAGGAAATGTGAAGGTCCATATTTATGAGGGTATTTCCATAAAAAATTCTTCTAAGCCTTGGAGGTCTATTTCCCAAAGCACTTAAGTCACAATGTATTGTGTTACTTTAAAATGTACCATAGTTAATCATTTCCCTATTAAATATAGGAGTAAGGGATTATTTTTCTAAAGGAGTATGCAACTGAAATATACATTATAAATTATAAAAATAAAGATTATGTGAAAAATATATCACAGCACAAATTTTTTTATTTGCCTTACCAGGTTTTCCAAGTAGGCAAGGTAAAAATAACATACTAGCTTAAATTAATTAATCAATAGATATATAATAATGTTGAAATGTTTATTCTCATTCATCTTTATTACAGTATAAACTCAGGAGGGAATGAAACAACTGTGGAGTTTGAAATTATAAACTGACATATTGTGAGTCAAATAAAAATCCCAACCTGAGCACAATGGTAAATACCTATAAATCCCATATTTGGAAGGCTGAGACACAAGGTTCACAGGTTTGAAGCCAGTTCATAGTAACTTAACAAGACCCTATTTCAAAATAAAATAAAATAGAGTTTGGGGAGTAGATTTGTGGTAGAACATCTCTGTGTTCAATTCCCAGAATAAGAAGGAAGAATGAAGAAGAGGAGAAAGAGGAGGAGGAGAAGAGATTGTTGTTGAGATTATTGTTGTTGTTGTTGTTATTATTATTATAATTATTATTATCATTATTATTATTACTACTACTACTACTACTACTACTACTACTATTCCAGGAAGTCATGATTTGTGACTATCAAGTGGAAAATATACCCTTCCCTAGTTAACGCTTAATTCTCAATATAATATTATATTATAATAGAATTACATTATAATAATAGAATATTATAATGTTACAAGTTCGTGGATGAAATATTTCCATGAACTTTTTTTTTCCAGTACTGGGACTAGAACCCAGGGGCATTTTACCTCTGAGCTACACCTCTAGCCCTATTTTTTTTATTCTTTATTTTGAAACGGGGTCTTACTAAATTGCAGAGGGGTCTCACTAAGTAGCTGAGGCTGGCTGTTGAATCTGCAATCCTCCTGCTTCAGCCTCCCAAGTACTGGGATTATAAGCATGAACCACCACTCCTGGCTCCATGAACTTCTTTAAGTTGACCTATTTAATAACATGACAAAGACTCTATTACAACCAAAACCTTATATATGAGATAAAAATGAACAAACCTCCTTCTGAAATCTCCTTCCTCCAAGTGTAACTCTCCGAGGGAACTGCGGTTCATTAAATGCCCTGAGTTTTCATGAATTCCCTCAAAACCATTTTCCTCCCAGGCTTAATCCAACAGGAATACTGACTTGAGTACTGTGCTTTGTGTATACAACTATGAGACCTGATTTGTAAGATATTCTTCTGTGTCTTTTATAGCCAACGTAGACTTTTTTTTTCTTATTTTTTTTTCTTATCATGCTACCTATCTTAATCTCCTTTATCTTTTAGTTAAGGGCTTCATACATTTGACATGTTTTGAGATCTACGATGAATCAACTTACCAACTATCTTGAAGATGTACAATGAAGAGACCTGAAAAAGCTTGTACTTGGGCAATGGATGTGGCTCAGTAGTAGAGAGTTTGCCTAGCAGCTGCAAGACCCTTGATATGATCCCGAGCAGCACTAAATAAAATTTAAAAAATAAAAGAAATGTAGAGTCTAGTAGATAAAACATATATAGTCAATAATAATTGTTACATAACATGTAAATGCCATAACAGAAATAGACGCGGATTGCTATAGGCAAATACTTCATTCAGAATAAGAAAAATAAAGAGAAATATTATACCAAAAACCCTTAAGCAAAATCATAAAGGAGCTACATATTCAGATTATTAAGATATATTGTTTATGGGAACAAAATACACTGAGCTCTTGAGGAGGAAAGGCATATGAGTGAGAAAGAAATTGTGATGAGACTGGAAAGGTTAGCAGGGTCTGGGGTGCCATACAAAGAAATGTAGATTTCACCATAAAGGCTATGGCGAGCCACTGAAATTTTTTAAACACAAGAGAGATATGGTCAGATTTGAGTTTTGTAAGTGGCATGTTATAAACAGCATGCCATGTTAATAGATGAATGCAATAATCTAGTGAGAAATGATACCATGCTCAACCAAAGTAGTAGTATAGGGAGGAAAAAAGGAATTTGTTCAATAAATTTAAAGTAGAAGCCATCTGCTCAAATGTCATTCTAGACACTAGAAATAAAAATGAACACAAATTTCTACCATTACAGAATTTATATTTCATTTTTTGTAGTACTGGGGATGGAACCCAGGGGCATTCTACCTCTGAGCTATATCCCCAAACATATTTTTTATTCTTTATTTTGAAACAGGGTCTCACTGAGTTGCAAAAGGCCTCACTGAGTAGTAGCTGGGGCTGTCCACCAACTGCGATCCTCCTGTCTCAGCCTCCCAAATGCTGGAATTTCAAGCGTGTGCGACCATGCGTGGCTGGAATATATTTTATAATGGCATGAATCTATTAAGAAATGATTAAGTATAATAGTAATACTTCAGATAAATACAAATAAAACAAAAGAAAAGACTGGGAAGAGAAAAAGAGTTTTGGGGGGTAAGGAGCTGAAGTTTTACATGGGAAGGCAGAGAGGATCTCTACAGTGAGATTAGTAAAGAAAGAAAGTAAAGGAGCGGGCTATGAGAATATCTGAGTCCAAACCATTTCCATATCAGGAAAGAACAAAAACAACAGCCTTGTAGCAGGACTGTGCTTGCATGAGCTGGAGGAAACAATTAGGGATGGGGGGGGATAAATATGGTTGACTCTAAACCCTTGTCAGATGGAAAAATATTTTTTTCTTTTTTATTTATATGGTTTCTCAGTCTCTTATTCAGAATTGATATCGCTGGACTAGCCCAGTGAGGTTGGGATACTGTGATTGGTAGAATCATAACAAGATGACTTTCGAGACCTAAGTGGGTAATATAGTGCCTGTGAGCTAGTATAAGGCTTTTGACTGTTAATGCAAAAGAGGTGGGAAACCACTGGAGGCTCTGCAGTGGAGAGTGGCATGGTAACTGTCACTGCTGTCTTGAGGCTATGCTAGAGATTCCATTCGCAGAAACAGGAAACCCAGTTAAGAGGCTGTTAACAAGTAGGCAAAGTATGACAATGGTTTGAAGAGTAGAAATAGTGAGAAGTATTCATTGTCTAAATCTGTATTTAACAAAGAACCAATACTATGTGCTGACATACTGGCTGTACAATGTGAAAAAAAGAATAGGAGGGGCTGGTACCCCCAAGCCCTGGACTGAACATATAGAAGGATCAAAATCAAATTTTCAACACGGGGAGGACCATGGGGAATCAGATTTGGTGAGGAGATCCAGATTTGGGACAGCAAGCTTGTCCAGCAGAATCTAATCCTTTGGGGGAAGGATGCTTCCAAATCATTTCTGCTACAAAGAGCAGATGGAGATTTTGTTTTGTTTTATATGTATCCTATTGGCAAACATACCTCTGAAAAACTTGTCCAACAGAAACTAATCCTCTAAGCAGAGACTTTTTTAGTTTTTTGCCCAATAGGAATCCAATCTGTAGGAAATTTAGGGCTGGACACTAAGCCTGAGGTTTGAATTAATTACTAACTAGAAAATGAGAGAGACCAAAAGTAGGCTGGCCAACTAGTTACCAGGAAAATTAGATGATGAATTTGACATCCAAGAAAAACTGAGGTGATCGACTAGAAGGCTGCTCTAATGCCAGGGATTAGCATTAGATTATGAAAAAATTACTGTTGGAAGCAACCATCCATTTTGAGACTCTGTTACCTATTTGTTAGTTTGGATACAGAATGTCCCTTGAAGAGCTATGGTTGATATAGTTAACTCAGGAGGGCTGTAATCCCATCAGTAGATAAATCTGCTGTAATGGACTTAGCTGGGTGGTAACGAAGGACACTGGGGTATGGCTGGGGAAGGAGGGCCACTGGGGTGTGTCCTTGAGGACTGTGCATGTGTCTTTGAATCCCTTTGCTTGCTTGCTCTGCCTCAGGCCTCTGTGATGGGAGGAGCAGAGCCCATACCTTCTGTCCTCTCTCCTTCTCTCTACCTCCCATCACCATGCACTGATATCCATAGATCCCAGCCTCCCATGGACTGAACCCAGAATCTCCAAGAAACTGTAAGCAAATAAATCTTATTTCCTCTAAGTTGTGTCCTCAGGTCTTTTGGATTATGTCAGTAAGAATGTTGACATATGAAGCAGTCCGTAGATCTTGATAAATGTGAATTAGGTGTGGAAAAAAAGGTTAAATCTCCCAAGGTGAGTCTTTGGTACACAGAACTGTACAGCATGGTTAGGTATGAGCCAGTCAGCAAGGATGTGACTATATTGAATTTACATTATTACTCCCAATCCTTTGTTACCTGTGTCTTTTATAGAAATAAGCAAAAGGGTTAATTATTTAAAGAAGCTTATTTACAGATCACTGGAAACAATTATCAACTTGATGAGCTTCAGAGAACTGTGGGACAATTTGGTTCTAAGTTAAAGAGATAGACAACATTTCTAAAATGTTGCTTATTTTAGCAGAAAATAGTTTAAGGCAGATTCACTTCCACATGGCTCAGATGACAGCCAGCTTCCCACATAAATTCACGTGAGTACATTTCTCTCCAACTGTCCCTGAACATAGAATAAGTTAGACTGCTGAAAGCTTCTTCCTGTTTGAAATATGTTCTATTAAATACTTTCTCTCCTATGCCTTAGCTATATTTTCCTGAGCAGTATATTGAACCCAAATTGAAATATCAACTTTTTGTTGAGATCACTGATTCTCAGAAGAATCAGATGAATATCATTCAATTTGATACAATGAAACTTTATGGAATAGTGAGAGGGTACCACGAACTGTGCCAATAAAAAGATGATTAAGAGACCAATTCTTATCTTCAAACAGCTAACTGGACGGAAGTGGTAGGGAGGGAGGAGTCAGAAGAAAGTTTATGGAAGGGATCATTTAACCTAGACTCTGAAAGAGAGTTACTTTTCATAGGTAAAAGAAGATTTATAAAAGAAGGAGCAAAAACCAAGAAGAGAAGAAACACTGATTGTTCAAGGGACAGAGAATGGCTTGCCCAAGGATCACTGCAGATTTCATAGATGCTTAAGACAGAAAATGGCATAATTAATGGATGACCTAAAACTATGAGAGAATGTGGGATGGGGGAGTGAGTATAGTGAGTATCTATAGCTAAGAAGAGATACAGTGGGGACTTTAGTTTGATTCAAGAAAAACAGAAATGGACATATGAATTTTTTTTTTTGCTCACATTACAAGAGTGGAGTTAGCATGGGGAGGTAAATACTGACTTCACATTCAGCAAGCCCTTCCCTTTAAAATCCCAGCAGCCTACTCAGAATCACATACCGATGCCTCTTCATTATTTTTTTCTTAGCACTTTCCACCATCTAAGCTACATTAAACGTATGTAAACAAAATTAAAAGCTTCCTCCAGGGTAGTGGCACATGCCTGTATTCCCAGGACATGGGAGGCTGAGGTGGGGGGGGTCATGGATTTGAGACCAGCCTCAACAACTTTGTCAACTTAGCAAGACCCTGGTTCAGAACAATACAAAACAAAACAATTAAGTGGTGGGGAGTGCTTGGGGGTATAGCTTGGACATAGAATGCCCCTGGGTTTATTCCCCAGGACCAAAAGAACAAAACAAATTTGGCTAATTTCCTTTCTGTCTTCTTCAACTACAAATATCCTGAGGGAAGGTACCTCAGTCAGTTTTGTGTACTATTATATTTATATCACCAATGGTACTTAGTAAATATTCCTTAAATAATGAACACATGGAATGGAGGCAAAAATGACTATTGTAAGGGGTCATTATCAGAAATCACAGGGTCAGGGATTCCTGTCCTGAGTCATAAAGAGACAGAGAATGATAAAAGAGCATCAGGCAGAACTGGGGGACTGGAGTTCTATCTCCAGCTCTGGCACTAGTGACAAATATCAGCTTAGACAGTTATTTTTCTTTCATAAACTGCGTTGCCCTCATCTCTAAAACCAAGATTTGACTAAACTTGCATATTCCAGCTGTAGGATTAGACTAAGTCCTCAATTTAATTAGCCAAAGATATGGAATTTTTCTGCCAGATCTATGAAATGGTCAAATGCTTATCATGCCTCTGCTCTTCTTATACAAGTGGTTAAAATCCTTTACTCAGAGAGAAATGCAACAGGCCTGCTTCTATTTGAAAGAATATTTGCAAACTGCAGCTTATTTCTTGACTAGAACGGCAGGAGCAAGGCCATAGCCTCATTCAGAGGGTGAAAGGAGAGTCAGGGTCCTGGTGTCCTTGATCAGTCAGTCTCTCTGCCCCAGCTTGGCAGTGATGCAGAGAACTTGTTTCCCCAAAGGCCACCCTTAACTGATTTAATACCTTGTTATCTGGATGGTTTTGATAATGAGTTTGGTCTGAGGGTCACAATTACAAAGTCATTTCCTCCCAACCTCCAAGATTCCTTTTGGTGCTCACATGCTATATTTCTCTAAACTTTTATAGGACCTTACCCAGTGGTAGTGCTGATAACCTTTCTTCTTTCTAAATATAAATTCTCCATCAGAATTTGTAGGGTCCCGCCAGATGGACAATGTGTTTTAAGTATTGAAAAGAAACAGTGAATCTGAAGTAGGAGAATTCTAGGTAATTTGAATGGGTAATAAAAAATAATTGTAAAGTCCTTTGGAAATATAAAATTACTGAGATATACTCAATGCCATTATTCAAATATACCCTAATTTGTTACTACTTAACATTCGCATCCCAGTTGGTCAGCATTATGGCTTATGAGCTTCAGGGTGAAGAAGGAAAATCTTGCCATCTGCTTTACTGCCAGAAGCGCTGGTCCCCAGAGGTCGTTTACTGTGATTACAAACAGGGCCTCAAAGGAAACAGTGACTCTGTACCCTCAGAGGCCAGAAGCTCAGATGTTCTTCTCCCAATTCTCTCCCTGATTTACTGGGCAACTTCATAGCAGGAAACTCTTAACCTTGAGCTATCTCTTTAACCCAATCTTTAACAGATTTGATAAGGGCAACATTATTTTCCTCTCCAAAGCTTTCAGATTACATTTTTTCTATATTCTATTCTCCAGGGGTAATATTACTTATCATCCACAGAGGTGTTGCCTGGGTTAATTAAAATATGATTCCAAGATAGACCACAAATTGAAATACTAAAAAACGATCATTCTCACTTGTCTATGAGTTCATGAGCCATTGTATAAAAATAGTCTCTATGCATTTTGTTTTACCTCATTACAAAGTGTCTTTTTCAAAAAAGTATTAAGTAAATGCTGGCCCATTCATGCCTATATATTATCTATTTAAATACAGTAATTGAGGGGATTTTTAATTGGCAGTAGTTATTAATAATAACCCCAGATTTATAAAAAGAGCATGGGAAGCAGTCATTTAAATATTTGTTTTTTTATTTAGACCAGGCCTCTATCCCAGTTTTCTCACTAATCACCTCCCCAACACCATGATGTTTTGAAATGTATCCATCAGAGACTTTCTACTAAGTGTTATATATTCCCAAGACATTGTATTTTTTTTTTAAAGCTGATACCACTAAAAGAAGCAGGATATTAGGATGCAGCTAGTCACTAGCATTTTGTGGAGCCTCCAGGCAGGAAGAACTCCCGAGTATTAGGTGTTTGGGAACTGGCAGAGTTGCAAAAGAGCAGTATCACATGGCTAAGACAAACTTCACCTCTTTCACAGTTTTGCCAAGGGCAGGCTTCCAGTAATAGGGTTTAGCTTTGTGGTGGCAGCGATGGGAAAAACAACAGTAAAAAGGTAACTCGCTGGTCTCAAAGATTCACCCTTGATAAAAAACAGAAGTGAAAACTGTACCTCTAGGGTAGAGCTATGAGTAACACTTCACCTTTCTGTACAAACTATGATCTTTGCTTCACCTGGGAAACTCGGAGGCATCAGCAAATGTTCCTCATTCTTCATGACTTCTAATGCAGATGGAGGAAGGCCCAGTGACCACACAAAAGCACACAAAGAAGGATCATTTGGGGAGAGAGGACCGCAGGCCCTGACCGTGTTCAAAGTTGTCGGTGTCTGTGATCACACACCCAGCCATGATTTCATTACGTATCAAGGCAGAGTTGGTGGAAACAGTTGAGGCGTCAGTGGAAATTTCACATAAAAAACAGTATCTGCCCATTTAAGAAACATCTTCATCTGATTAATTTCCTTGCTACAAGAAGTATGGATCTTTTTTCAAGTTTTTGTATTACTACATTGCTTAATGGTGATCAAACATTGTATAAGGAAGAACTGATAAATGTAATCTAGAAAGGAAAAAAATCACCCATGAGAAAGAATTAATAAGCAACAGACTTTTGAAGACACATCAGGTACCCATCCTTTTGAAAAATGTGGAAGTGTATAAATAATTATAAAACTAAGTGTCAAAGAGGAAAACAAGATGTTTTGGAAATATACTATGGCCTCTCCAGAATGCCACTCATTCAATTTTCTAGCTTAAGAACCGAAGGACTTGTTGTAAATAATTATTATGTTATAATCTGAATATAATATTCTTCTCCATGTATATGATACTAAATATAAACTTTAATTAATAATATTATGTACTGAAGTTAAAAAAATAACATCATGAAAACATAATAAATTTTAAAATTATATTATCAAAGTATGGAATTCTGTGTTTAATTCCAGCTGAGCCTCATTCTCCCATCTGAAATATGACTTGCAGAATACAAATTCACCACATAGAAATGCTCTCATAGAGTGTTTAACCAAAGTCCACTTAGAAATGTACTGGGATGTGTACCATGCTAGCTACCTAAATCTGCTCTCAGGGATGAAAATACCATGTCCTTATTCTAGAATCTTCCCTCCATACTGGCTAGCTCTTATTCTTATTCAATTCAGTCGTCATTCTTTGGTATTTGCATATTATTAATCTATTCAACCCCCTATTCATTTTGTGCAATCTCTGTGTTTGTTTGTGTTTGTGTGTGTGTGTTTGTCTTCTCCAAAGATCTGAAAATCACCCATTAACTTTTCCCAGTGCCTATGATAAAACTGCCCATTAAATGGGGGCAGAAATAAGCTAGCTAACCTTGCATTTAAAAAAAAAAATACTATTTCATTCAAAGAAAATATGTCAAGTGAATGTACGATACCAGAGATTCCATTACTTGAAAGTTATCATTACCTACCTCCCATTATGATAAATTTCAGTGCTGCCTTAAAGAAATCTCTTCTATGGCTCTGCTTTTCATTTTTTTCATAATGTACAGTATTATTCTTGAACATAATGACAGAATGCAATCCCAGGACCGAAGAGTCTAAGTGTATTCCATTTGTCATAAGTATTGTATTTAGTAACTTGAATTCTCTTTATGCAGATGTAGACCACCAATTATCTCATATATTTATCAGAGTTCATGATAAAGGAAAAATTTCCTCTTTTAAAAAATACAAAGCACAAGAGAAGAAACTCCATGCTATTATGTGAGCAAATTAGCTGTCAACCCAACTTTAAAAGCCTTCCCCAAAAGCATCCTGCCCTTCAGAAAGTAACTTGCAATGTAAAGAGTATAACCAGAGTAACTTTTACATGACAATTATATTTCAATAATTTATGGACTATAGGTTTGACCTGAAAAGACTTCCAGCTAATGAAAACACAAGTATTTATTTGCTTATTTTCTTACAGCATTTTCTTACTGTTTTGTAGAAATATATAAAAAATTGAATTTTTCTTATGTATATTAAAATGGCATCTCTAAAAAACACTTACCTTACATGAAGAATTTTAAAAGTTGTAATGAGAAATAGAGTCTCAGAATGTTATAGATTGAATCAGAAATGCCCCCCAAAACCTCATGTGATGGGCAGTGCATCTATGATCAGAAGTGAAATGATTAGAACATTAGATCCTGAGGTCTTTCACCTCACCAGCAGATTGATGTATATGATAGATTAATAATTTGAATGGACTAACTGGGAGGTGGCAAAACCTATAGGCAGGTAGAGCATGCTTGGAGGAAGCAGGTTGCTGAGGCCTCCATGATGATCTTGGGCACACATCTGTCCCTTGCCCTTGCCCTGCTCTCTCTGCTTCAAAGCTACCATGAGCTGAACAGCTTCCCCCTGCCTGATCCTTCCACCATGATGTTTGTGCCTTGGAGCCATTTGGTCATGGACTGAATCCTCTGAAAATAGGAGCCAAGATAAATATTTCCTCTTCTAAGTTGTTCTTGTCAGGTACTTTGTTCATAGCAACACAAATCTGACTAACACACAGGATCACCTAACTTGTGCTAAGAAAGTCACACTCTCCACTGACATGCCCAAGTGACAGAATGGCCAAATAAATAGCATGACTAATTCTAATTTGGAGAAAAATTACATTAACATGATTATGCCCGAGGCTCTATTTTGTTCTTTATTCTAAATTCTACTGCTTTGACTAGGAGTTTTCAAGCTTCAAAGTGAATCAGAATCACATGAAAGGTTTATTAACACAGATATTGGGCCAATATTTAGAGTTTCTGATATAGATGTAGTAGCACCCCAAGAATTTCTCTGTGTAAATCACAAATGATACTGATATTTCTGTTCAAGGGACCACATTTTGAAAACCACAGGCTATGTAAGACATATGCACAGATATCTGATATACTTCTAGATCTCTACTGTCATATCAGGCCCTTCTATACAACTGCTCATTTGAATTCTTTAAAGGTAATCTAAGTGCAAAATGTTCTACACTATCCAAAGTCTATATCATAGCCGGGCGTGGTGGCACACGCTTGTAATCCCCGCGCTTGGGAGGCAGAGGTGGGAGGATCATGCAGGTTGGAAGCCAAATAAAAATGTAAAAATAGGTCTGGGAGTGTACCCCGGAGGTATAAGGGCTTCCAGGAACCCCAGTACCACCAAAAAAAAAAAAAAAAAAAAAACAACCAAAAAACCAAAGTCTATATCATAAAAAATGTATGACCATCAAGAAATTGCCTTAATATAAATTTAGAAGTCATTCTAAATTATTTTCTCTGTCTGGTCACATTTAAATAATTGAGCAAAGACCATCTATTATATTTCTATACAAATTCCCAATCTATCTACTTCACTCTCTCCCTAGCACCACTTTCATCCAGGTCAATATCACCATTTCATGCTTGGGCCTCAGTAATAATTTTCTAAACAAACAAAAAAAATCATTTTTGTTTTTGTTCCTGTTTTAGTATTTTCCATGATGCACACAAAGCAATTGTTTTATAGTAGAAAAATGTTAATGTTAAAACTTTCCAATGTCTTCCTCTTTTAAAATAAGGCCTCAAATTTTTGGTGTGGTTTCCATAACTCCAAGACAAAGCCCCTATTATTATTATTTATTTATTTATTTATTTTTTGGTGGTACTGGGGTTCCTGGAAGCCCTTCTACCTCCGGGCTACACTCCCAGACCTATTTTTTATACTTTTTTATTTGGAAACAGGGTCTCCTAAGCCAGCGCGCGCAGCTGGCTTCGAACCTGCGCGATCCTCCTGTCTCTGCCTCCCAAGCGCGGGGATTACAAGCGTGCGCCACCACGCCCGGCTGCCCCTATTATTTTGTGAAGATTATCTTATACAAACTCTTCTACCTAACCATGCTGGCCTTCCACTATATATTGTTTTACCTTACATCAAGACTTTTGCTTTTGTTTATTCTGATGCCTCTATATATCCTCTATCTTGTTTTTTTTTTCCTAGCAAGTTTCTCATTCATTGTAATCTCAAATTAAATGCCATGTTTAATGCAAATATTTCCTAATTTCCCATAACAAAATCACTACTACAATTTTCTCATGAGGTACTGACTGCCCCTTGAACATGATTAATAACACAATCATATCATCATCGTACATCTACCTCACAAGCTAAATTCTGCAAGAACCATTTTGTCTTGTTCATCATTTTCAAATCAAGGCCTTATACAGTGCTTAGCATATAGCAAATCCACACTAGGCACTGACTTGGCTGATACATAGACTATTGCAAACATTATAGTGTATTATAGAAATGGGAGCCAGGAGTGTTGGCGCACACTTGTGATCCCAGCATTCAGGAGGCAGAGACCAGAGGATCGCGGATCACGTACAGCCTCAGCTATTTAGCGAGCTACTTGCAACTCAGTAGACCCTATTTCAAAAAATAAGAAGACTAAAAAAATAAGGCCGGGGTGTAGCTCAGAGGTAGAATGCCCCTGGGTTCCATCCCCAGTACCACAGAAAGAAAAAAGATAGAAATGGGAAGAGAATAAAAGCAAAAGAAGCTGGAAAAACTTACTATAATGTCTGTCCTGAGCTTGCTCTCATAGTACAGCTTTTTAAAAGGGCTTTACTTTTAAGGGTTTACTTAGCCCTACTCTTTGGACATATGTACCCCAGACTGCAGGAATCTTTTCTGGCCACTGACACAAAGATAAAGACTTAGAAGTCAGCTTCTCATTTGCTCAGCAATCCTCTGGCAGGAGCTTAACTATTTGATCCCAGCTTTTCAGTAGCGAAGCTTCTATATACAGTTGCTCTGTGAAAATTTGCCTTATGCTCCAGGCCTTTATGAACCCTCCAAGACTGTGTTTCAGCCTGCTTCCCAAATGCAGTCCTGCCTTAAAACCTAGTGTGCCTCTGAATCCTCACTAAATAAAGATGAAAACAAAACTCTCCTTCAGTATCATTCCTGATAATAACATCCAATCTGTGTCCTAGAAAGTAGCTTTACTCTACTAAGCATCTGTCCTGCCCCAAATGGACACTTATGCAGAATCAATATAGGCCTTCAACAAGAATTGAACAGCTAGTCCTTATCCCCACAGCCTCATCTCTTAAGATGAAAGCTATGAAAAGGATCTTTTCCCTAAAATTAGCATCTTCATTTTGCTACAAGACTCTTACTATTATTGGTCTTCAATGTGGCCTGTGAGATAGTCTTAGTTTCTGCTCTTCACCTACTCATTCAAATGCATATTGGGAACCAACTTCATGGCTAGTACTAGATTTTGAGGATACAATAATGAATAAGAAATTATTGCTACCCTGTAAAACAATCATCTCCAATTATAATAGAGAAGTATGTAGTAAAATGTCCTATGTTCTCAGAGATGAGCTAACCTATCTAGATGTTGGAGGAAGTAAAAACGGAGCCTTGACAGAAGGATAGAAATTAACTATGTTTTGAATAAGAATAGAACGTATATTGCAAGCAGAAGGAACACCTTGAGCAAAGCCACTGGAAACATCAGAGGCCTCCTCGTGAAGTAAAAATATCTCAGTAATTTGAGAGGATAAGTGATGAGGCCCCACGTGATGGGAACTTGAGCCACAAGAGGAAAACACAGGTCAGATTATGAGCAATCTTATCTGAAATAGCAAGGAGCTGAGTATGAGCTTATAGCCTCACAGACAAGATATAGAGAACTAAATATAATGCAGAGTGAAAAGCTTAAATTAAAAGAAGGAATAGGGGACAGAACAATATCACCTGCCAGGAATGTGAGGTCATTATGGATAGAGCATAGAGGCTTTAGCTTGGAGGATGTAGGCAGGTGCAGATATACTGCTACAGGATTTCTGAGATGGAGAATCTTCACTCCTCCTGGTGCGAGGACACTTCCTGAGGGAGATGGACCCAAAAGGGTGGTAAGCTTAGGATATACACAGGTGGAACATTCAAGGCTGAGAGAAAACCATGATCAAAATCACAAGAGTGCTTGAAATACTCTCAGAACTGATCATTATGTCTGGCTAGAGCACAGGTGGCATGAAAGGAGGGCATTAAAAGTATATAATTAAAAAGGGGTTTGACCCTAATGCTAGGAGGATATAAACACCTCACTTATCAGTGTGATTTAAAACAAATTCCATTGTACACTAGCACTATATTTTTGTCTTGAAATATCTGAAAGTTAATAACTTGCCTAAGTTCCCTCAGTTAAAGCATATTTTTGAAGAAAATGTGTTTTTCTAAATTTTCCTTTATTTACTTTGCCAATACCAACCAAAATTATTATTTGCATGTAAATTTTTCTTAAACCTATTTTCCCCAGGGGAAAATTAATGTAAGTCAAAAATACAAAATAGTAGATATCTCTGACATCTAAAATTAGCAATAATAATTAAACAATTCCTACGAGAAAAATGTACAAGTCTCTGATCTGGTAAGACTGTCTTTTAGAAATAAAAAGTCATCATTGAGTAATAGGAAACATTACAACTTCCATTACAAAGAAGGTTAAAATGAGTCTTAAATAAGATGCACTCATACTAAGAATTTTTTACAGTAACTGAAGAGAATCTTAATTATTTTACTTACTTTACTTGAGCCTCTCTATAAACCTTATTGCCAGTAATTTCAGCAGATGAATGTAGTCAATAAAAAAGAGCCCCCACTTTAACACTCCTCTCTCAAAACCTGTTTCTCTTGTGGTTTCTTCCAATAGACTATTGTTAGATTCATTTACAGTAAAATAATTACCAGCTCCCTAAGCAAGACACATAGCAGGTTATCTATTGTCCCTCAGAGGACTCTTGGACTGTTCTTAACAAGCATTCTAAATTACAATAGCAGCTTTATTGCAATTAACAAACAGACACAATCACCAATCCAGTTATATCTCAAAAGAGAGAGGATTTCTGAAGTATACTGCTGTGGTTGTTTTCTGAACAACTGTTTTGCATCCCTGAATTCAAAGACCAGTCTTTCAGCAAATAGGCATACATTCCAGGAGCAGAGAACACAGATAGAATAGCTTTTCTTGTTATTCCCAAAAGAAAAAGTAACATTCTAAACGTTTAAAAAATTAACAAAGTGCAGACGTGAAATGACAGCAGCATCCCCCGTCCCCAGTACGTAAGGCACTCTGGCACTTGGTCATTTACATCTCTGTCTGTTTGACATCTCCCAGTCTCTGGTCTCAAAGCAGCAGCACCAAGGCACAACTCTGCCTCTCCCTTTCCATTGACATTCTAATCTTGAAATATGTCAAAATCCGAGTCGGAAGTTTCCAGCCTTTCCAAATTCTTTTATGTTATAAAAATGCAATTGCACTGTGCATATTCATGGGATTCCCATGGAGGCGCTGGGAGGAGCTGCTCACAGGTACCTAAGGGCCATAGGTCAGTTTCTATAGGTCAAAAAAACTACAATGTCCGCTAATGGTGGTGGTGGGTGGGTGACAAGACAGAGACTTGGCCCAAATGCTTCTTTCTCTGAAAATTACAGTTAAACACCCATATTAATAGAGCTATCAACAAATCCAATTATTTCCAAGGGGAATAAGCTTGTTTTAAAAAGCAAGTTTATGATCTGGATGGGACTCCTAACGGCTTTAGGGGTAGGATTATTGTTCCCCCGCTAGCACTTTCATACTCGAGCTTTCCCATATTCCAAAAATGGTTGTTGGGGAATGGTGAAGGAAAACAAGTAATTATATTAAAAATGTATAATAAGATTTCAATTTTAATAACAGAGAGATCTTACTTGATCTAGGGTGTGTGCATGAGTATGTGTGTGTGAGGTTGTGTGGCGGTGTCCATGAATTATTCACAAGGCAACACAATTAAGTTTTATCATCTACATTATGCAGTGCTTCTCACCTTTCCTACCCTGTGGCATATAGAAAAAAATATGTTTTTTGTGGAATATGAGTAAATTCACAAGGCGGCCGTGGGGCTGAAGGTTACCTACATGAGGCTTCGGCCATTCTCTAGCTTTTCATCTCTCCCCAAAACCAAACCATTGTTTTTATAAAATGGCACATTTTAAATTGAAAAAATATAACAGAAAAGATTATTTTAAACATAAAATAGCCTAAAATTCCACCACTCAGAAGAAACCATTGCTAATGCTTCAGCATGCATCATTCCGGTTATCTCTCTAGGCATGTACCTGCACACAAGTTACACACTTCAGGAGTGAAGCTTGCCAATAAGGCATGATTTATATATATTTGTATTAAATCACCAAGTGAAGCATTTTCAATCGTTAAGCTATTAATTTGAAGAGGAGAAAGAAAACCCTAATAAAGCAAAGCCTTTTATTCATAATATATTTTATCATATCCTGGCACATATGTATTATTCTTGCTCCATCCTTCCACATATATTTCTCTTGTATTTTCTGTGATCAAAACTATTTCCTTGGGATCGATGCCTCACTTGTGCCCCAAAATTAGATTTAAAACTCTACCTCCAGTCTAACTCTCAAGATATCTTATTGTTCTTAACAGATTTAGAAATGGTCATTTTTAATGGTTTCCAAGTCACTGAACAAAATTTCTATGAGAATGAAATATTTTTCCTAATCCTTAAGAAATGAAACACAGAGAATGAAACTTGAACTACCCGAATAATCAATAAAACGCAAGGCGCATAAGTAGTCTATTGGGAGCAAGTCTCCTGCGCTCTTTGTCAAATCAGAGACATTCAAAAGTATTGTTGTATCTGATTTTACTTGTGGAAGATAAATCTCATATAGCAGAAGCTATCTTATGAAAGTGGTAAGGCTTAAACCAGACTTTCAGGATTGAGTAAGATTTACAAAAACATCAGAATGGGAGCAAAGTTAGAACTAAGCACAGATCTGGCAGATTAAAAGATAATAGCTCACTGTAGTGGGTTAAGTGGTGACCGCCAGAATGACAGGTCTATGTGCCAACTCCCAGAAACTGTAAATATGATCTTATTTGTAATTAAGTTAGAATCTTGAGATGACAGTATCCTGAACTAAGATGGGCTTTAAATCCAGGACAAATCCTTAGAAGAAAAAGAGAAACAATCAGAAAAATAAAGAAGTCCACATGGAGAAGGAGGTGGAAACTGGAGAGCTACTTCTTTCTACAAGGTAAGGGTACCAATGAATCCCAACAGTCACCAGAGAACGGTATGCAACAAATTCTCCCTCTGAGCGTCCAGAAAGAAACAACCTGCAAACACCTTGGTTACAGATTCTGGCCATCAGCACTGTGAGAAGCCACCTAGTTTGTAATCTTCTATTATATCAGCCAGTAGCAATAAATACTCCATTCATCTACTGAATAGTAATTTTCAGTAACCATTCCTCTACTGAATAATTACGTTGTGCTAGATATTCTACAAGCATTTCACACTGATTTAGTCAGTTAATCCTAAATACAACCTTATAAGTTAGAAATACTGTTGTCTCCATTTTACAGGAAAGAAAGCTAAGGCATTGAAGTATCTGATCTGATATCACTATTGGAAAGGACAAAGTCAGGATCTGGACTCCAGAAAATCTTGGCCAACATGTGCTTTCAACTGCCATGTTATACTTCCTCTCCTTGAAGAACAAAGTGTGTTTTACAAAGTATAAAGAAAAATAAACATACATGTGAAAATGTAAGCTTATGGACACCTTGAAAACACAAAGGATTTTGGTTCATGATACAACATATAAATAGCAAGTATTTCAGGCTTTTCATGCATCATCAAGTCCACAATTCCATTTCAGACATACATCTTGAATCTACCCACTTTTCTCCATCTTTATCATCACTATCCTGGAGTAAGCTACCAGTCACAAATATGAACCTCCCTAGCACGTTGCTACATCTACTCTTGCCTATTCAAACTACACTCCAAATACAGAGAGAAGCCAGATTTATCTTTTAAAACAACTAACTCATCTCTTTACTCTCAAAACTATCAATGGTAACCCACAGCTCTTGAAAAACAAAACTCACCGTCATAGTTGATCAAGGCCTTCTATGATCCAGCTTCCTTTCAACATCATCTCCCGTCATTGTTCTCATCCTTCATTGCATTCTAGCTGCAACAGCCTCCTCTCTCTTCACATGCCTAGTTAGCTCTGCCTGTGGCTCTTTTTCCAGTCCCTGCATCACCCAGCTCATCCACATCCCTGAGGTCTCAGCTCACAAGGAATTTCCTCAGAAAGGTTATCATCCCACCTACCTAGGGTGTTCTCCTGAGTCACTGCATCATTGTGCTTATTACCTCCATAGCACTTTTCAGAATATGAGAATCTCCTTTATTACTTGTTTACTATACACTGTAATCCATTGTAATGACAGAAACCATTGAGCCACAGTGCTTAACATAGTGGCTGGCCCATTATCACACATTTGAAAACATCTGTGGAAAGCAATAAAAGAAATGGCATGATGTACTGGTATGCTAGGAAACTTGATCTGGGTAGTAAAGCACAGGATGCTTTCACAAAAGCAAAGACTAAATAAGAGACAAAATAAGATGCAGTTACTACAAACTAGTGATGAGTATTCTAAGGCTTGGATGAGAACGGAATGAGTAAGAACAGCAGTGAAAGGGAAATTTAAAAACTCATAGAAGATAAAGGCAATAAGATATAATGATACATTAAATACATAATATGTAGGACTAAAAATATTGAATGTAAAAAACCATAACAAGACTTAGATTAGATTATATGAAATTTCAGCTTCCCCAGCATCTGGATTCTGGACTTGAATCACCCTTGTATCTCAGCTATTAATATATTCAACTATCACCAAACAGACCCAGCAGAAATACTCAGGAGGCATATTAAACTTCACAGAGGTGCCACCCATCATATCAAATAGTCAGTTATTTTTGTTAAAATGAAGCAGACATATTATCATATCCATGTTGATCAGAATGAATGCTGGGCTAAACAGGTGTACAAACACACTGGATGTCAACATTATATAAATGGAGTCGTCAGCTGCAAGTCAGAGATCGGGGATGATGAGTGACACCAAAATAAAGTTGACTTCACACAGTTACAGGACAGATCAGGGAGTAAACAGCTCTCCTCTGCAAGAGACACGGCACTAAAAAGAGGGCGCAGAATAGTTAAGATAATTAGTTGCTTTTAAGGTACCATGGAATAATATTAAACTCTAGCAGTACAGGCTTCATGATGCTTGCTAAGTTACTTAATATTTGTTTTAATACATTCAAGTGGACCACCAGAAACTTTAATATTCAAAACTGTGTCTAAAATAGAAAATGGTACTAACCTTTAATATTATGAGCTTGTTGCTAGGTACTGCACAAATAATCATAAATGAAACACTCAAAGTATTTATAAAATTCACTGTTTAGAAAGAAAAAAGGAACACACACACACACACACACACACACACACACCAGAAATTACAGGAAGAGGCATAATAGATAATTTCTAGCATAATTGAATAGGAACTCCACTGCTTTTATCTTCAATGAAACTGGTAAAAATAATTGAAAAAAAAGGGGGAATAGTCCTAAGGGCAAATAACAAAATGAAGAAATATATATTCAAGAAAATAAATGGAAATTCTGTAAGAAATGCAAAAGTCTGTCAGCTTCCTTCCTTAACATCTCACTTCAGAAGTAAAGAGGGACATTTTGTAATAATAAAAGGGCAAATTCATCAGGAAGGTGAAATAGTCATAAACATATGCAGTCAATAATGGCATACAGAATATATAAAAGAAAAACTGATGGATATAAAGGGAGAAATATAGAATTCAAGAACAGAGACTTTGACACTTTACTTTCAATGCAAGATGAAATTACAAGACAGAAGCTCAATAGGGAAATGGAGGACTTGAACAACGAGAAACAACTAACTTGACAGTCATCTACAGAACCCTCTACTCAGCAAGGACTGTGTGCACATGATTTGCACTCATGTGAAGACCATTATCCAGGAGCGATCATATGTTAGGCCATAAGACAAACCCCAATAAATCCAAAAGGATAAAAATAATGTTTGTCCTCTGACTGCACTGTAGTGAAAGTAAACACCAATAATAGTACTCTGAAACAGTATTCAAGTATTTTACCATTTTCTCTTCAATACATAACACAAGTGTTTCAAGTCAGATAAAATACAATTCACAATAGGTAAATTATGAAATATCCCCAGTTATCCATCAACAGATGAATGGGTAAAATAAAATGTGGTATATACCCACAACAGAATTTTATTCTTCCAAAAGAAAAGGGCAAAGTTAAGACCATTTGCAAAAGAATACATAGAACTATTCAATAGTATGCTAAGTGAGGCCAGCCAGTCTCAGAAAATCAAGATCTTATGTTTTTATCTCATATGCAGAAGCTAGAGAGAAAATAGGAGAGAAAAGGGACTTCCAATGAGGAAAGAGAGCATTAGAATGAAGGAAAGAGATTGGATTTGTAAGGTAAGGAGGAAAAAAAGGAAGACTGAGGAAAGGAACAGTTCAAATAATGTTATGTCCATACATGCAGGCATCATTATCAATCTCACTAAAAGCAGGAGAAGTGGGGAGGAGGAATGAGGAGGGAAATATACCAAGTGCTTCTTTTTTGTGGTACTAGAGATTGAACCTAGGTGCCTACTAACACTGATATATATCCCCAACCCTTTTTAATTCTATTTTAATTTTGAGACAGAGTCTCACTAAATTGCCCAGAATGGCATCTATCAATCGATCCTCCTATCTCAGCCTCCCGAGTAACTGGGATAAAAGGTGTGCACCATCACAACTGTCTACTCTGTACTTATGACCCTGCCATAGTTATTGTCTTCGTTGTAGAAATATTGCAGCAATATTCAAAAACAGTTCTCTTTTATTGCACAAACTGTGTAAAACCCCAAACCCAGTTTTTTCCATAAACTACTGAAATGTTATTTTTACCCTTTCAATTCAGTTAGTCTTATTGGCTATTTAATATAACTGAATATAAATTAATATAAATTCTAACTGAAATGTGTTTCCTTACCTTTTAATGCCACTAGGAAAAAGTCTTAATATCCCCTTTATTTTATATGTAGCAATTCTTAAAGCAACCATATTTAAAAGGAAAATAGACTAAATAAGACATCAGAATCTTTGTTAATATTGTTTATAGCCACAAGAAGGTAAACCCCTCTCAATCTAAAGATTGTAGTTTAATCTTCACTGAAGTAATGTGCCAAATGTCAAACTTTATCATAAGTACAGTAGAAAGTTTCCATTAAAAAGACACAATGACATAGAATTCTGCCAGAAAATTTAACCTGAAAAGCATAAAGTATATCCCTTCTTTCCTAAGAAACTAAAATGGCACATGTGGGATAGGGTAACACAGGAAATACTTATAAGGAGAGTAAATCAGAAAGGACCATCCAACTGAGTTATAAAGGCAAAATTTTTCTTTGACTCAATCCTCTTTGTTTCATAAATTTCTGAAACAATGCTTGAGAGTGGGAAAATAAAATAAACGCAAGCAGATGACCAAAGCAAAATAGAATTCAAGAAAGAGTACAGGGAAAGTCAAAGGGCAACCTTCTAAAGTTCTTTAAAAGTCCAGTTACATCTGTTCACTCTGGTTGTCAAAGGAAGCTAAGGTTTAGAAAGAAAGAAGTGTGAAATTAACACACACATAAACACATACACACACACACATAGTTGGAAAAAGAAACTTGAAAGCAAATTCAAGATTAGTGGCAGATGGAATAGTTTAAGAAAAGTTGTAGTGATGAGGATAACTTTGAAGGATACTAAGAATGAAGATGAGCCAGGCGTGGTGGCACATGCTTGTAATCCCAGCATTTGGGAAACAGAGACCGGAGGACTGCAGTTCGCTGACAGCCTCAGCTATTTATTAAGACCCTTCACAACTTAGTGAGACCTTCTTTCAAAAAATAAAAAGACTAAAAAATAGGGCTGGGGGTGTAGCTCCGAGGTAGAATACCCCTGAGTCCCATCCCCAGTACCGCAAAAAAAAAAAAAAAAGAAAAAGAAAAAGAAAAAAAGAATGAAGATCAAAGACATGTCAACAGAGCAGAGAATGCCTATGAACCTGAAGCAGTAACAATTTCACAGACCAGAAAGGCAGCAGACATTAAGAACAGGAGAAAATGGAATGATCTTCTGCCACTGAGGAAAGAGGAATCATAGAAAGATAGACAACAGCAGAAAAGGAGCCGAGAGGAATGCAAATGCACAAGTGGACTGTTGTTACCATGGAAGAGATATCAGGTGATTGTGCAAAATGATGCTCTGGGAATCACAGTGGCTAGGTAAAAACGACAAACCTCTAGCTTTATGAGAATGAGTGGAAACACAAGTGGCATCCACCAAAGAGCTGTGAGAGGTCAAGGTCAAATGACAGGAGGTACAGGGAAATCATTAAAGGAGAAGAGTAGATGCTCTCTTGGTTCGTATGCTTAGAGATTATAGTTACATTTACTGAATTGGTTGGATTTTTTTTTTTTTTACCAAAACTACTAAGGAGGCATTTTGAAAATAAGACATCACCACTTACTATTCTAAAACCAGACTTTAAGTTTAGCTGGCTTCAGGAAGACAACGTATTCAAGATTGATGCATTTCAAAATTTAAGGTTCATAAGTATTATCTGAAGATCTTATAAAAATTTAGATTCTGACTCAATATGTCAAAGACTTGACCTAAGATTATAGTTTTTTTTTTTTTTTTTTTTTTTTTTTTTTTTTGCGAGTCTGAGATGGAACCCAGGGGCTTTCTACCTCCGAGCTACACACCTGCCCTATTTTTTATTCTTTATTTTGAAACCGGGTCTCACTGAGTTGCAGAGGGCCTCACTAAGTAGTTGAGCCTGTCCACAAACCGTGATCTTCCGGTCTCAGCCTCCGGAATGCTGGGACAAGCGTGCACCACCAGGCCCGGCTAAGATTATAGATTTTTAACAAATTCCCAGGTAATTCTGATGCTGATGCTGGTGGTATGCAAATCACTAAGAGGTACAAGATCCTAGATTACAGTATCTTCAAAATATGCAGGATATATGTTGGCATTAGAGCAGGGCTTCTCAAACCTTAATGTGTATATAAATCACTTTAGAGTTTTGTTAGAATGTAAATTATATCTCACGAGGTTTGAAGTAAGACCAAATATTAAACCTTTCTAGATATTCTAGGCAATGCAGATGCTGCTGCTTCATAGATAATTTGAGTAGCATGGGATTATAGAGTATACAATTAAACCATGGTTTTATTTAACAAAACTCATGCTGACATTATATTTCCTATTATTAAAATTAGATAAAGCAATATAAACGTATGATATTTTTCAAAAGTCAAAATATTTGGCACAAACTTTGATAATAGGCTTATTAAAAATTATATATTGCAGGGGGAAAACAAACATAACTTAATCTCACCATGGGGTTCCTAGATATCATCTATATTGTAAAAATATATGTAGAACACTAGATGTTTATTCTCACAAACTTAAAACTAAGTTTGTTAAAACCAAGTGTAGTAATTATTTTTAAAAAATTGAAAAAAAAATCCCTACCTTCTTTCTGTAAATTCTCACAAGTAGTTTTTTCTGATTTTTGAAATAATAGGAGATAAATGGTAGAAGAGGGTATTGAGTACATTTTTGCCTGGTTTTACAATGGCTAAATACTTAAGCAAAGTTTTAAAAAAACACATTTTTTATTAGTAAATTTAATATACAACCATAGAATCCCAAGTACATATAACTTGTAAAGAGGAAGACCTACTGTTTCTATAAGAAAACATGAATTCTACCTAACACATTTGAGTTTTCCCAAGGGTTGTCCATAGACTGAGACATCTCTATCCAAGTTTCACAGGGAAGAGATTTATTGAAACAAGTTAATATGCAATTGGAAGTCTTTGAGAACATACATAATCAGGCAAGGACTTTGTCTAACATTATTTAAGGCAGTCATGGTATAGTATCTGTCACCCAAAATGAATATTAAAAAAATATGTTGAGTTAAAAGAAAAAATTCTATGAAAAAAACCTAATGTCAATTACTTAGTAAAAACATTTGCCTAATTTCATACTGATCACAAATGCCTAATTAATTTAGAGAGAAGAAGAAAGGCAATTACAAACAGGAACTTCTCTGATAAAAGGAGTTTAAATAAGCATTCCTCGGAGTCCCTTTCTAGTACAGTGCTTATTTAATGTGTTTACAGAGAATTCCAGAGTGCAATCTCTAGCTCAGCTGTGACAATGAGCTCTGTGAAAAATGAAAGTTCAAGGGGTTTTTATTATGCTGTAAACTGTGCATCTTTATGGCTAGATGAACAGTGGCAAATACAGGGAGACATACTCTACCAGGCAATGGAGAAGGTTGAATAAAACACAGCCCTGCCCTTCTAGGAGCCCAGTCTAATGGAAAAAGGAAAATGTAAATTAATGCTTACAATATGTGAAATGTGGATGGATGAGTCCTTTTGACAACAGTAAGGAGACACAGAAACTGAACAGCTGTGTTGAGGGGCCAAGAAGGGCTTCTTAGATGGAGAGTACAAGAGGATGGGAAGGAATTTGCATAAATAGCATCATACAATAAGGGTCTTGGCAGATGATATGAAACAGAATGGGTTATAAGGAGAATGTGAAAGAACACAAGGGTGAAAGCCCATCAAGATACAACCTCACACCTTACAGGTGACCTCAAAGTCATGTGATATCTACACAGGACCCACTACAAGAAAAAAAAAGAGCAAAATAATCAGAAATCATCCTTTACAAAACCACTAGTAATGTTTACTTGGGAGATATCCAATTGAATTTGAGATCCAAAGAAAAGCTTTTAAAATGATGAGAAAATGAAAGTAAGAGGTGAATATATCCAGAAAAGCTGCAAAGACTAAAGCTCTGAAGTTAGGCCTGCATAAAACTGAAATTTACCAAATCATAGCATCAATATAGCCTTACTCTCTAAATTTCAGAACATGAGCTTAAAGAGAAACACTTGAAGCTCGAGAGAGAGAAAAATTCTGGATCACACAAATTTCAGAACATTAGCTTAAAGAGAAAAACTTGGAGCTTGAGAGAGGAAAAAAAATTCTGATATAAATGTTCAGGCAATTTAATTTCCAATGCCAAGATTTGACTTCTCCAAGGCAATCTTCCACTGGTAAAATCCTATTTATCCTCCCATACCAGACCCACATAACGTCATCACTAGAACCTCACCAATTATAATTCATTTCCCTGTCCAAAGACGTCCACAGCGAATGAGAGCTCTTAGTGCAGTATTGCTTGTGTCACTCTAAGCTGAAAATTAATTTCCTGAGGCTTTAGATCATACTTTATTCATATGTGTATACCCAGTAACACCTAGATCCACTAAATTCATATTTACATGCTACAAAAATATTCAAGGGGAGATTATTAAATGCAAAATACATCCTTAAAACTTCTACCCACTAAAGAACTAAGAAATGGACCCTAAGAAATGGACCCTGAAGGACTTTACATCTAATAGAGCTTAAGTGAGAAAGAAGTAACTATAACACAAAATCAAAAAATACAACCAAAGCATATATTTGTGGGTTGTTCATTCATTTCCTACTGCATCCTAAATGGATTTTGAGAGCTTGTAGAAATACATACAGCATAACATTAAAAAGAAGAATTATTGAAGAGAAGGAGGTAGGGGGAAATAACAAGCAAATAAGACAGATTTAAGGTAATTCACAAAAAGTTTAACTGAAGTGCAATTAGAGGCAGGCAGTAAAACCAACAGTTTAAAAATATTCTTAGCAATACTTACTCTGGAGAACTTCAACTTTTCCTGAAACTGGAAACTGTGAGAATTGTATTTTCTAGGTCTGCATGAAACAAACACTGTGTGATATGTAGACCACCTCCTTAGCACTCTACAATGATGAACACAAGAATAACTTAGATTCAAATAGTTATTAATAATGACTCCTCAGTCTGGCCAAGAACAACACCACAGTACAACTCACTAAAAGCAATAGTCAAGAGAACCAAAAACCAAAAAGGGAGACATCTATGTTAGGAACAAAATGTAACTTACATTCCTTTGTCCACAAAAATCAATATACCACATCAAAAAATTAATAAACAAAGAATACATTGTTATGAAGATATTTCTCTCCAAGTACTAAGTATGATAATAGTAAAAGTCTCTTTGATAGCAACTTAGTGAGACCCTGTTTCAAAATAAAAGACAAAAAGGATTGAGGGTGTTACTCAGAGTTATAGAAAGCCCCTGTGTTACAAAACAAACAAAAATCTTCCTGACAGTTTGGTTTGAAGTTGTTTATAAACATAAAATCTCTGCCATACATTCTGATTTGCTAGTATCACAAAAAATTAAGTAAATAAATAAAACTGAGGGGATAATGCATATCCTTTAAAAATATATAGATACCAAGTCTAATCAGAAATGAAGAAATAACAAGAATGATGGGTGGAAGCCAGCCCACTGAAAGACCCTCATGTAATTTCCTAGACAGGAAGAACTCCACTTTCATTAGACCAAGTCCCACATGATAGATAGTTACAAGAAACCAATGAAAGAAAATCTTGGAATCTATAAAAATCAGCACCTGACTTTGCTCCATGAATCCGGGAAATGAAAATCCACCTAAATTCCAATCAAACAGAAACTAGGCTTCTGTAAGCTCAATAACTACATGAATTTCATAGGCAAACTTTAAAATTGTCCATTTTACATTTCTCTGAGTCCAATGAAGGCTCACCAGTAACTTACTATGGCTTTTTTTTTTTAGCTTTGTACTGTTATCTCTAAGACACTGATATATGTATGTATAAAAAGTGCTAAAAAAAAAAAAACCTCCAAAGAAAGGAGAGCTCACATCCCAAGGTAGATACGAAGCAGTCAGTAGACCTAAAGATAAAAAGGTAGAAAAAATTTTCCAATGGGAATGATGTATAAGAGACATGATTTCTGTTTGGTGGACTTAACAATATTCATTAAGAGTAAGAAAAGGCTCAGAAAGACAACTTGGTGGCAAATCCAGAATGGCTTTGAATGATGAAGTAAATTTCAGAATTTAATTTATGAGGCAATAGTAGAACCATGTTGAACTGAACTGAGACCTGAAATTATAGCCCTGAGAAACTATTCTAGATTTTTCTATCAGTAATTTCAAAGATCTATATGAGCTGAAAGAGTATTTCTGGAAACTGTAGGGAAGAGACTCAACTGTTTCGTAGTCCTGGGGGTAGGGGGAACTTTAAGCAATCACCAATGACTTCAGGTAAAAATCAAAAGAACATATGCCATCTTATCCTTGGTTATCACGTATGTCTTTACATTTGAGCGTTCTGTGCCTTTAAGAGAATTTTGATGTTGATACAGTTTCAGGTTTCATAATAATTTTAAAGGCATTCTGAAATGGAATTTAATTAATGATCATAATACCTGTTAGCATAATTAAATCTTTCTAAACATCATACCTCACAAAAAAATGCTTTGAATTGAGTTGCAGCCTATTTAAACCACACATATCCTTACTACAAATCTCTCACCTACAACCTCTATCTTGATATTTCCTTTCCCTAATCCGCCACTGTAGAAAGAAAACAAAGACATAGTTCAATTGCTTCCCACGCTCATGGCAGTAATTCCACATCATTCTTAATTTTGTTTTCAAAGAGTTTGTCTTCAAATTCAAAGGTCATGCTATTGACCCACCATCAGGGATCACGTGCATGAAGTGGGCTTTCTGGGAGTCGAACGGTTGGATCCCTTCACACTCTGTTGCCTGGTGCCCTTTGCAAAAACCACT
The DNA here is from genome assembly GCF_963383645.1 of Muscardinus avellanarius. Taxonomy (NCBI): domain Eukaryota; kingdom Metazoa; phylum Chordata; class Mammalia; order Rodentia; family Gliridae; genus Muscardinus; species Muscardinus avellanarius. The sequence goes on along the minus strand of NC_137795.1, from coordinate 40,040,889 downwards.
CATCATGCAACACACAATATAAGGCATAATGAAAAGTGATGAAAAATATTTAACTATATAGAAGGAGATAAATAGACTGCTTCATGTACTTGTTAAATTATGGCCATATTTGTATAGTCACTGTGATGTGTTAAATGTCTTCAGAGGTGATTTTTAAACATAATTAGCATTTATTAAAACATGATTGACTTTCTTTTTTAAAAAAAAATGAAGTAAATGATTTAAATCCCTCTGGCTGTATTTATATCAGAGGTCAGCAACCTTGAAGAAGTGGTGTATGCCAATCTGCCAATCCATGTTTCTGGCAAGCAAGGGAGAAGAGAGGCCAAATCCCAGAATAGACATCTCTAAAATAACAGTGATGCATAGATTATGTGTGGCCTTTCTGGCAAATCTACTTCAAAGTAAACTTTTGACCCCATATAATCCCTTTTTATGCTTCTATTTCCCAGATGTACTTATCATTATAAAATTATATGTATATGGACATATAATTTATTATCCATTTCTCTAACTAGAATACAAGCTTAAATGGGGCAGAGATTTTATGTATTTTATATCCCTAGTGTCTAGAACAGTTCCCAGTATGTATCAGAATTTCTGTAAATATTTGGGGAGGAAGGCAGGAAATCTACCCAAATTAAGAGCCTTTGGGAGCTATTTATCTGCATTTTATATCTTTCCTTGTCACTTTAATTAGAAATCATCCCTCCTTTAAAGCCCATGGAAGAATAGCCACTAGGGAAATGGATGTTATTTCTAGGTAAAAAGAAGCAGTGGAGAAGCACAGATAATATTTGAGAATTTGAGGTAATTCAATCAGAAGAGAGCTTTTGAGGAACAATTAAAAAAAAAAAAAAGGCCAGAGAGAGAAAACTGGGAGTCCTTTGTAGAACACCTCATGGCAGCAGCTCACAGCATCAGAATATCCTCCTTCTCAAGGCTCTGTTGTGGCCCACAAGCATCTCAGAGAGTCCCCAAGTGTTTCTACCAAACTGAAGTGAGGCTCACAACTGCAGCGTGAAAACATCTCTCGCCCAGCCTTACTTTTGACAGGTGTTCTCAGCATAGAGTGAAGGAGTCTAAAAACTGTTTACCTTTAAACAGGAGAAAAGAGTAAAGTAACTTTTCTCTGCCTCTCAGCCTAAAATTCTGTGTGTACCCTGAACCTCGCAGGCTACACGTAGAATAGTGGTTACTAAAGACTGAGCTAGAGCCATGGAAGGGGAAAAAGGAGATGCAGGTCGGGTCAAAGGGTACAAAGCTTCAGTTAGTAAAGAGGAGCAAGCTTTAGTGAACTCGTACATAGAATGGTGACTATAATAAATAATAATGTATTGTGCATGCCAAAATGGCTAAAAGAGTAATTTTAAATGTTCCAGTGTGTGTGTGCACACATGCACGCACCCCCCCCACACACACACAGGTTAGAATGTACAGTGATGGATTGGTAAACTAACTTGATTTTATCATTCCACACTATAAACATATATCAAAACATCACCTTATACAATTATTCGTCAATTAAAAATCAAATGTTAAAAAAATCTACATAAAAGAAATAAAAGAAGACTTTACTATAGAAATTTCCACTGGTTTCCAAGGGTGTTTGAAAAATAACAACCCCCCGCCCCACTCCAATCACAACCGTGTTGAGTTGAGCTCTTTCTGGCTTGTCCCCCCGTCGTGAAGAAAGAACAGCTGCTCATCATCACTCATTTAATATCTTTACACGCACAGGAAAAACCAAGAAAACAACCATATTCTCAAACGCCTGTCAAAAGACAAATCTCCTGGGAACAACTCGTGGCCTCTGTCTGTGATTTCTCTGAACTTAAAGTCTGTAATTAAGTCCCTATTCAGACTTCACTTCTCTAGGCTAAATAAATCCAATCCTTCAGGCTTTCATCACAGCAGACTCCTCAACCCTTTTAATAATTTCTGTTGGATTCCTCTGGATTCTCTCCAAACTCTATACAATAGTCATGACCAGGGCTTCAGGAGAAAAGGGGAATTGCCTGGCAGCCTGTGAATGTTTTACTCTTGCATTTGGACAGTTTGTTTTTCCTCCCTGTGTGAATTACCCTGTACACATCTCTACTGAGCGATGATCTGTTTACATTTACTAGTCTTTCCAACTTGTCATGATTATGTTTGAATTGTAATCCTTTTTATGTTTTCAGAGTACTGGCATCCCAGCTTGGTTTGAAGATACTGACATGTTATGTGTCCCTAATGAAAATAAAAAACACCAGGCTAAGGGCTGTGATCTGGAGAGTAATATTCAGAATCTATTTCCAGCCAGGCATTAATTCTGAAAAACACATAATACTAGTGGTCCATGCCTGTAATCCCAGTACTTGGGAGGCTAAAATAGGAGGATTACAGGTTCAAGGACAGCTTTAGCAATGGAGTAACCTAGTGAGATCCTGTTTAAAAACAAAAAATAAAAAAGGGCTGAATGTGTAGCTCGGAGGTGAATGTCCTTGGGTTCAATCCCTAATAAAACACACACACACACACACACACACACACACACACACACACACACACAAATCTACTACTACTTCTACTTCTACATGCTTCTCATAATATTCCAAAATAATATTACAGATACCTGTGAGTTGAAATTTCAATTCTGCCATCTACTAGTTTCAGGGCTATGGCAAGTATCAAACATTTCTGAAAATAATCACACCTATTTCACAGGAACATCATGAGAAATTAATTAATGATGAAAAGTCTATGGCAGATGGATACATGTTCTGTCAAATTTTCTGCTATGTATTCACTATTTTATATTCTTAGAACAACCATTCTAGACATTTTTTAAACTACATTCACAGCATAATGGTAAAAAGGCCAAGAGGGCTCCTTCCTCAGCAGAATGAAATTCAATGTGAAGGATGACAGGCTGATCAAAACAATTAACAATAAGTCAGAAGACTGAACTCTTAGCATATACCTCACCATCTGCTATTTCTCAGACAAGGAAGCAGCAAGTGTACGCGATCTAGATTTATGTGATAGTGCATGTGTAGGAAGTGTAGGAAAACTCAGAAAACAGTACCCTCATACAGGTAATAAACTTAAGACACTAAACCTCAAAATCTGACTACCCTCCCCAGTGTATTGATTAAGCATTAAACCAAAAGACCTTGTTGAAGAACATATTTACTATGTCAGAAAAGAATATAATAGCTTACTATTTCCAAGATAATCAAGACAGTAATGCTTTTTTGCCTTCTGTGAAAACAACCTTTATTCTAATATTTAGAAAAGCATGTAAGACTCAATAGAAAGAGGCTGTTCATTACTTCAAAAGAAAAGCAAGATGAAAATTTTTCTATTTTTTTAAATATCTAAATGAATTCTAAGTAGCACAAGGACAATAAATTAATAATGTCTTTTCTCTAATGATATCCCTAACATTCAACCTCTTGCTGAGGAATCAATTCTGCTAGAGAACTAGAGTTACTGCCTTTAGAGATTAACTTGAGAAACAACTCATTTGACAAAGCTCCTATGGATGTGCTTCAAAATAGCTCACTGAGGAGAACATAATTCTATCCCTGATTTTAAAAGATGGAGCTGCAATGTAGTTTAAAAAAAAAAAAAGTTGACTCTATCATATTCTATGTAATACAGCCGAGGGCATAGGAAAATCATATTTGCAGTAAGAATAAATAAGGAAAATGGCTGACAAATGACGTGCTCTCTCTCATATACTAGATACTATACAAAATCCTTCACAGAGCCCATTTCATTTAATTTCCAAACACCACTAGCACAGGGAGGTGAGGACACTGAAATAGAGAAGGTGAGTCACTACTCACAGTGACAAATGAAATCCGATGTATTCAGGAATATCTAAATCAAGACCTCAAGCTAACCCAATTCTGGTAATGAAATTAAGTTAATAAATCCTGGCTAACTTTTCTTTTAATAGAATTTGATAGCAGAGAATAGAATAATGGCATAAATAGTAAAATAGAATAAACTTGAAGCCATTGCCTTAAACCACTGTTAGATTACAAGTAACTAAATATTTAGCAAGAGAAGTGGACAGTCTACAGGAATATTCAGAGATCACTTTGTCTTACTACTCTGTTTCACTTTATAGATAAAGAAACTCAGAGTTCGCGTGGCTTCCTTTAGCCATAGTAATGGTTAGTTGGTAGCAGGATCAGAACAAGAGCCCAGCACTGCTGAAAGTTTATCAGTTTGAGAAATGTATTACAGAAAGTGAAATGTATTTCACTTTGAGAGAAAAACGGGATACTATCAATAATTGCATAACAAATGTAAGAATAGACATGAGTTGTGCAGTGCAGCTCAAAATGAGTGATACGTGGCTTTGGAAAGAAACAAACATTTAACTTTCAAGTAAGCATGGTGGGAAATTTTTTTGTTTGATAGGGATTTTTTTAAGGTAGAACAATTTGAATTTACAAGTAAAAAGCTCTTAAGTAAGAGTGCTTATATCTATGCTCTATATTTTTCTGAAAAAAAATACAGAACTTAGACACTAAATGCTCAGAGAAAGAGGAGGAAAAAATTAAACAGTATGAGCCAGCACAGATAAGAAACCCTCAGGACTTTGTCAATGACTCATGGAGCTTTCCCAGTATTTTTTAGTGTTAATCCCAGACTAGTAAAGATAGATGCACACTAAAGTGCTGATACTATGAAAAAATGCTCACCAGATTCATAATAGATATTAATATCCAAAGAACATAGAAAGAACTTAAAAAGGAACACTTTATTTTTGTAGACGAGTGACTATTTTGGTGATTGGATGAACTTCGGTATTACTAACCCCAGCTCAGTGTTACATAGCAATGAATAGACTTTTCAATGAGCAAGACGATAAGTAATACTTTAGCCTATGAAGTCATTATGTAAATTTAACTGGTTTATACTGTAGCCCTTATGACTCGAAACATCTGTTCAATACACGATTTTCTGATAGTACATGAAGTTTCAAACTGCATATTACAGCATTTTACAGCATATTTATAATGTGATGGTTTTGTCCTTTACTGGATAGGAAACTTTTAAGGTGTAACCTCAAAAGGTACTGAAGTTATTGCTTACCTCACCATCTGCTCATGTATATTTTCACCGAAAATTATATGGCATTTAGGACCATATTAGAAAATTATTTTCACACAGTTTGGCACTTAATTACATGTATTAATATCTCACTTACCTAAGGTCACCAATTCAACGTTGTGAAAAGCAAAGACTATAAGTGAGAACCATAAAGGAGATTAGAGGTAGTCAAGTTGAGAAAACACCAAAGCCTGAGAACTGAACTGACACCTAATGCAAAGCCCAAGGCCTTTGTGTTCAGCCTGTTACTCATAGTTTAGACACAATTCAAACAGGTTAAACGCACCACTGTCCCATACTATAAAAGATTAGAACATATAAGTTGGAAAAAGTCACAAGACTGTACAGAAAGGCATGCAGAGAGCAACAAAAAAATGAAATATGAGATTGGAAGCAAGCAAAGAGAAGGGAAAAATATTATGTAATTATTCATACATATGCTGTCAAAACAAAGGAAACAGAAGCTCTCCTGCCAGGCTAGTGGAAGTACAAGTGTATGTAATCATTGCAGATAGCGATTTGTGTACACTTAGTAAAATTTGTGTGTGTGTGTGTGTGTGTGTGTGTATGTGTGTACCTTGCCATTCAGAGATACTTTTCTTCTACCCAGACAGTGCTGTAAAGCCATGATTGATACATTTCATTAGTGTTATGTGTGCTAGTAAACTAAGTGACAATCACTAGAGGGTTGAATAACAAAAATGTATATGAACAAAAATTAACTCCAAATGGATTTTAGGGTCACCTATTAAACATGCAGCTTTAAAATTTCTCATGTACTTTCATGTAAAAAAGCACTAACAATGAAAGGAAAAAAAGCCAATTGATATTCACCAAAACTAAAAGCTTCTGCTCTTCAAAATACATCATTTTTTAAAATAAAAAAACAACCATACAATGGGAGAAAATATTTGCAACATACACCTGACAAAGAAATTGATAATCACAAATCCAGAAATCTTACAACTCTATAAGACCAATATAACAACTTAAAAATGGAAACAAAATAAAAATCTGAAAAGACATTTCACAAAAGTTCATCAACAAACACATGAAATAATTTTCAACTTTCTAATTCATCAGAAAAACAAAAACCATAAGGAGATACCAAACATTCCATTAATATGGCTAAGATTAAAACCTGATAATATCAGCCACAAACAGACTTTTCACCAGAAAGGATGTATAACTAGCAAACAGGCATATGCAAATATTTTACACATCACTGGTCATTAATGAAATGCAAATTAAAACCAAATTTGTCTATTTTAACAACTATTAACATGGCTAAAGAGTAATGAAATATCAAACACTGGTGTGGATATGGAGAAACAGCATGAATTTTATATTTGCTGGTAAAAAATATAAAATGTTACATCTACTCTGAAAAATAGTTTGGCAATTTCTTAACAAAAAAAAAAAAAAAAAGGGGAGAAGCCTTAAAATATACTTAGTATATGCCCCAGCACTCAAAATGCCTGGCATTCTATTCCAGATAAATGAAAACTTATTTCCACACAAAAGCATACACACTCTTTTTGGAATAAACAAAAGGTAAAAACAACCCAAAGGTCTTTGAGTGAGTAAATGGTTCAACTATGCTACATCCATTCTACCTAGCTATAGAAGGACAGAAAAAAAAAATCCTACCACTATCAATACATCTAACTCAACATCTCAGGTGGAAAGCAAGGGCTCTATGCTGAGTGAACAAGGCCAACATCAAAAGGTTATATCCTATATGATCCCATTTATATATCGTTCTTTAAATGACAGAATTAGAGTTAGGGTATAGCTCAGGGGTGGAGGGTGTGCTTTGCATATGCAAGGCCCTGAGTTTGATCCCCACACCAAAAAAGAAAAGAAAGGACAAAAAAAACAAAAGGAGGAGGAAGGAGATTACAGAGATGAAAGCAACAGTATAATTTCAAAAGCAAGCTGAAGAAAAAAGCCAGACTTAAAAATTATATGTCATATGATTGAACTGATAAAAAATCTAGCACAGGAAAAACTAATCCACGGTGACAAAGAAATATTAGTGGTTTCTTGGAACCAAGGGCGGCAAGGGAAGAGACACCAGGGTACATCTTGAGGTGAAGGAAATGTTCTGTTTATTACTTGTGAGGTTGTTCGCAGGTACACATTTGTCAAAACTCAATAAACTGCATACTTAAAATTAGATTACTTTTTGTGGGTATACTGCAAATATGTTGATTTTTATAAAATATGGTATATATTCACAACAGAATAATATGCACAATTAGAGGTTAATTAGAGGTTAATGAATTTGATGTGCCCATGGTAACACGAACTAAGAATTTATGGTACTCTACCTGATATTAATGGAAAGGAAGGTTGTTAAGTTGGTTAAGTGTATGGACAGACTATGTTGAAATCTCGGCTCTATTCTTATGAGTTATGTACTTCTGAAAGTTTCTCAGTCTTCCAATTCCAATAAGAACAAGAGCACCTGCCTGATGGGGTCATTTTGTAGACTCAAGGAATTAGTGTTGCTAAAAGCTTAACAGATTCTAGAATGTGAAAAATCTACCATCATTTTCTTTAGAAAATAAATTAGTAAAAGAAGAATATAAAAATAAAAGGGCTGGAGATGTAGCTCAGTGGTAAGACACATACCTAGCATTTGTAAGACCCTAGGTTTGGTCTTCACTACTACAAAAACAAACAACAAAGCCAAGCAACAATTCCTTTTCAAAGACAGACATAAATCTAAATAAACTGCTGGAAAGCAACTTTATAGGAACAGTCATTAAATATTTCACATAGATAATTAACAAAGGGAATGAATGAATGTCAGGATGAAAATGAAGTAAAAGGCTCATACTGACTAGTGAAAGTCTGTCATGAGGAAATTCTGTGCACCGTCATAAAGGGGAAAATGTACAATAAAAAAAGTAGAACTAGCCGGGAACAGTGACACACAACTACAATCTCAGTACTTGGGCGGCTAGACAGGAGGACCACAGGTTCAAGAGCAGCCTTGGCAACTTAGTGAGGCCCTCAGTAACCTTTTCAAGACCCTGTTTCTAAATAAAAAAAAATAAAATCAGACTGGAGTTGTAGCTCAGAGGTAGTATGCCCCTAGGTTCAATCCCAAGTATCGCAAAAATAAAATAAAATGAAATAAAACTACCTAAACCACTGTTTATTTAAGTAACAAGCTATATACTTTATGGTTTGCCTTCAATTACCAAAACTTTGAACATCAGGTGTTTAACAATGACACTGAGACATAAAAAAAGAGAACAGGGTCAAAGGCAAAGATCTGAGGCATCAGGCTACTGATGCACACATACTTGTGTGTGTGTGTGTGCACACACATCCACACATGCATACACACATATACAGAAACAGTCTACATCATTTTCTTAAATGGGATATTCTGGTCACAGGTCCTGAATAGTTGTCATTATTTACATATCTCACCACAAAACTGAAAGCTACATGAAGATGTACCAGCCAAATAGTTCTGGTACATAGCAACGATCACTGAATAGATGGTAATTTTATTTAATACCCATTACTGAACGCCTGCCTATGTGATAGATGTTTTAGTGAGCTACATACAAAACAAATTCTCTTCTAAATGCAACATATATTTAAATTAAATTTGCCACTAGAAAACCAATAAAGGCAGGTTCGGTAGCACACACCTATTATCCCAGTACTTGGGATGTCGAGATGGGAGGATTGCAGGTTCGGTGAACAATAACTTGGGAAGTCCATGTTTTAAAATAAAATTTTAAAGGGCTGGAGTTGTAGTTTGGATGTAATTCCCCTGGGTTCAATTGGATGTTCAATGCCCCTTCCTTCTGGAAGAAAGGAAGGAAGGAAGGAAAGAAAAGGAAGGCAGTCCAAAAGAGTTCATCATTTTGCGGAGAAAGTACAAACCTATTATTAGTGAAGTATTGTCAGAAAAATCTTTAAAACTATAGATGAAGCAGAGGGAAAAAATGTGAGCTTCTTTATTTAAAAAGACAGAAAGTAGGTCTTGTGGAAAATTAAGCATTAAACTTATTCATGAGGCAACAGTTTACTGTGACTTCTGATCATAAGCAACAAGAACTCAAAGGAAGAACCTCAAATGTGAGTTAAATACTGGGTTTCTAAAATAGCATCTTGCAGACCAAGCAAAAAAAAATAAAAAATAAAAATTGAATGTGTTCTGTTTACACATAGGATTTCATTGCCCAGACAGGGTATATATTCAAGAGAAGGGAGAAAAAAAGAACTATAGGTAATCTGTGAGCACAAATACAGTGCATCTTTGCTGATAAAATTACAGTTACTACAAATAGTAAAGCTGAATGGGCCATGCGGAAGGGTTAGAGTAGCCTGGCACAATGGTACACAGATGTAATCTTAGCTACTTTGGAAGCTAAGGCAGGAGGGTCACAAGTTTGAGGCCACTCTGGGCAACTTAGGAGACTCTGTCTCAAAATAAAATTCTGGAGGAGTTGTGGGGATGTAGCTCAGTGGTCAAGCACTTGCCAATCATTTGTGAGGCCTGAGTTGAATTGCTAGTACAGCAAAAGCTTACAACAAAATTACAAACTTCAAACTTACTTTGAAGGGGAAATGTTATGATAGATATACAGATACCTCAGGAATTTTCGGTTGAGTGGTTTTCAGTTGAGGAAGTGACACAGGTTCCCTGAAATCAGGTCACAGACTTGTGCAAAGTCAAATGCCAGTGATAATATCACAGCCTAAAAAACACATGAGTAACATCTGGCACTTAAGAGTCAGAGAGATTTATTTGTAGCTTTGCAGAAATCTATGATGATGTATGCACAGTAGAATTATCTGAAGGTCCTTCTAGAAGTGCAAGTCACAGATCCTACAAGTTAAATAAGAATTACTAGGGCTGGAGACCATACATTCTTGACTAATCAGCCAAAACAATAGAGGATTTTTCCTTAAACTGCTCACATTTTGAGATAACTATAGATTCCCTTGCAGTTTTAAGACATTACATACAAAATCCTATGTACTATCTAACCAAATTCTCTCAGTGGTGACAGCTTACAAAAAACTTAACAAAGCACAACAAAGATACTGACAATCAAAATACAAAGGAACTCTTTCACAAGGATCTCTCCTGTTGTTTTTTCATAGACACAATCACTTCCTTTATCTCCTATCCAAACCAATCATTAATGGTCTTCATTTAATAATTTTTTACCATTTTAATAGTGTTATGAAGGAGAATTGTCCAATATGTGACCTTTAAAAATTGGTTCTAAGGGCTGCCAGGCATGGTGGCGCACGCTTGTAATCCCTGTACTTGGGAGGCGGAGACAGGAGGATAGCGCAGGTTCAAAGCCAGTTGCGCTGGCTTAAGAGACCCTGTTTCCAAATAAAAAATATAACATAGGTCTGTGAGTGTAGCCTGGAGGTAAAAGGGTTTCCAGAAACCCTAGTACCACCAAATAAATAAATAAATAAATAAATAAATAAATAAATAAATAAATAAATATTGGTTCTAAGGTGAAAAGAAGGAAACTCTCTAAAGTACAAGGCAAGCTGGGCGTGGTGGCGCACGCTTGTAATCCCCGTGCTTGGGAGGCGGAGACAGGAGGATCACGCAGGTTCAAAGCCAGCCGCGTGTGCTGGTTTAGGAGACCCTGTTTCTATATAAAAATATAAAATAGGTCTGGGAGTGTAGCCCGGAAGTAGAAAGGGCTTCCAGGAACCCCAGTACCACCCAAAAAAAAAAAAAAAGTACAAGCCAAGCATGGGAAGGAGGGAGCGGGAAAGAATAGGGCAGGAACTGGGTGAGGGCTAATTGGGTGATGTATGCATGTATGTCTCCACCATCTTTTATCCCATTAAGATGTATGACTACAATGCACCAATAAAAAAATAATAAAAAAATAAATAAAAAATAAATATTGGTTCTTTTTTAATCAGAATAATTCCCTGGATATTTGACCAAGATATCTTGTGTATCATTCCTTTTTATTGAGTAGGATTGTATAGTACATATGTATCACAATTTATGTAACTATTCACCATTGAAGAACATCTGATATGTTTCCAGTTTGGCATTATTACCAGATAATACTGTTACAAACACTCATGTACACATTTATGTGTGAACATAAATTATTATATTGCTTTAGCAGTAACAAAGCCAAGTAAGAGCTAGACATAGCTAAGATCTCTCTCCCTCCCTGCCTCTATGTATACATCCAGTCCTCATAATAACCACAAAAGGTGCTATTACTGTTCCCCGATTTTAAATGAGGAAATTGAAGCACAGAGAGGTAGAAAAACCTAGCCAAGGTTATACAGCAACTAAAAGGCAGATTATTAGTCAAAACAACAAGTTAAAAAAGTGAAATAAAGAATTTTTTCTCTTTCATTTCTATGCTGGAGATTATAGCAATCATGAAATCTTTATTACCTAACACATTTCATTTTATTACATGGAGTTCCAGTACCAAAGAAAAAGATTATTTTATCAGAAGGGTATGACACAGGATAGATTATAAGGACAGTTTTCTCAATGTGATTCATATCTGAGATAATTATTTGAGCTACTATATCTATAGGCTTTATACTAGACTGAACCCCCCCAACGTGGCTTGAAACCCCCAGTAGAATATTCACTACATTTTGTTCTCAAACATAATTGTATTCCACTAGCCTCACAATAGCTCATTACACTGCCTACTTTGTCCCCATCCATAGAAAGGGATAGAAATATCCTTTATAGAAATATCATCTGGATAAATATCATCTATAATTTATAAATGTAGACAGATAAATTTTATAAATATATAAATATCATCTGATATTCTAAAACTGCACAAATCTCCAAGGTAAAATGTTTAGAAGGCCAAATGTGCTTCTTTTTTTATCTCTTCTTTACTTTTTATTTATTTATTTTGTATACTGAGGGTTAAACCCAGGGCCATACTACCTCTGAGCTACACCCCTAGCTTATTTTATTTTATTTTATTTTATTTTATCTTATGTAACAGGGTCTCCCTAAATTGCTGAGGGTCTCAGTAAGTTTCTGACACTGGCCTTGAAATTCTTCTGTCTTAGCCTCGCAAGCACTGGAATTATAGGTGTGAGCTGCCATGTCCAGCTTCAGATGTGCTTCTAAGTAGACATTTTCTACCTTTGATTGACTTGTGCTGTTGTAGGTTTCCTTGAAGTGCTCGATTTTCCCTCCCTCCAGGGAATACAAACATAAAAATTAAAGTTGTATTCACAAATCATTGCACCAATATATCTACTAATAAATCTTAGCAAATCTTGAAGTGTGAATCATTCTCAGCCCTTTCTTCAGGAGAAAAGTCATATAAAAATCAGAGCAAAAACTCTCTGGCTATGGTTGTCCATACATCTCATACATTCCTCTAGTACACTGTTTTCAAATTTAAAAGCTCAATCTAAAAAATCAAATTTTTGTTTACTTACATACATTCAACAGTTTGGAAGTAGTCAATCTAGATTATTCATTTCTAGAACGCTTTTATTTATCTCTATAGAGTACATTGGGACTTCAATTCTATGATCATGACTATACGAAGTTAGGACATCTATATTTTATTCCATGAGATTCCCTTCATATTTGTGAGCAAATAACATAAGAGTGATTCTTTTGTTCTTTGAAAGTACACTTGATCCATTTTACAAGAATAATAATGGCAGAAAAAGGCAATTTTTCAAAACGGAGTAGACAGTTTTTGAGAATTAAAGTTCTCAGTGATATGTACTTCAGAAATTTCTTTGTGCATTTTTTAAAGGAAATGGAAAAATCTATCTCAACACCTTTACTGGGGTTCTCCAGGGATTTCACACTTTCTTTTTGAAGAGACTTCACCATGTACTCTGCAGGAAAAGAAAAAGATGTGATGGAAGAAACAGTTGAGGGAACAACTATTTAAAACCACATCCCTCTAAAAGAGCTTAACTCTGAACAAAATAAGATACCCTATTGGGTTGTCTAACAGTCTGTAGGAAAAGTAAAAGAAAAACATCAACTTTTTCTCATACATTAATGGAAATGTTATTATATCAGAAAGAAAATGATTTCCCATATATTCTTAACTTCATAGATTAAAATGAATAGAATAAACTAATTATTCAAAAACAAAAAATAGCCTTTGGGAAACACTGCTGCCTAAGAAGATTCAATGGTCAAAGCTTGTCTGGATTATTATCATGAATTAAACTAATGAGAAGATGAAGCTATTGTTAATTGGAGAGAAGCCCTCCTAAAATGCTAACCTTGCCATTTCTGTCATATGGTGAAAAATAAACGTCCAAGTAAAATATGTAGCTAAAGCTTTTACAGAAAATAAATGCCATGGTATTTGTGAAGCTAGCTTTTTCCAAAGCAAAGATATACTAATGGTAGTAGAAAGGGAAAAAAGAACAGAAAATATCATGTCCTAAGTGGAAATGAGGTTAACACTGGAGAAGAAATTGGGAAAAGTCAAAATATGCTCTTCAGTCATTGGCAGAAATATTGCGAGCCAGTGTGTGTGTTTGTGTGTATACATTTTGTATAAATACATATATATTATACACAAACAATACATATACATAAAAACTGAAAAGATGAGATTATTTGAAGACCATGTTCAAAATCAAGATGACCTACATGTTAATTATAAAAGTCTTCTTAGAAAGGAAATATTAATAAGTTTAAATATGATCTTTTTATTATTATTCCAAAAGATATGTGCTTGAAGAATGAGCTACATGACATCTACCACAAGCAAGCCCAAGATACAATAATATGAAAGTATGACTACCTGTAGTGGAGTTTTCAGGGAAGAACTGGAGAGGACAGAAGGGAGGGTAGACATGATCAATGCATATTCACCTGTATGGAAATGTCACAGTGAAAGCTATTTATTTGTATAATTAATATATGTTACTCAAAATGAGAGGGTTTTCTATTGGGGAAGATGGTTCCTGATTACACATTTAGTAAACAAAAAGTAGAATAAGAAAAGATATAGAAATGTTTTTCTTTTATTTGGTAGGGAGGAGGTATTGCTTTCCTTTTTAAAACTTTAACTAGTGGACTGTAATATACATCATAGTAAGGTTCAAAGTCATATGAACACACATGTACGCAGGTCTTGGTGTTTCCCTTCAGGTTCCCCACCCATGGTAACTCATACATACTAGTGAGATTGGTAATGATACTTTCATTTATGGGCATAGCAATAATTGAACTGTTTCCTTCAGTATTTCTTCCTTTTCCCCCCCTCATCACTCTCCTCCTATTCTCTTCTACTATTCTACTGGTCTCTCTCCTCAATTACCTGAAGTCCCTTTTGTTTCCTATTTTTCTCTCTAGTTTCCTCATGTGTGAGAAAGCATTTGCTGCCCCTTGACTTCCTGAGACCGGCTGATCATACTTAGCATAATAATCTCTAGTTTCATCTATTTTCCTGCAAATGACATTTGGAGTAAAATTCCAGTGTTACCTTTTGACTTACTATAAAATGGGGGTCTCACAAGGGGTGCAAGGGTTGAAAAATGGGGATGCTGAATATAGGGAAAAGAATTACATAAGAGTATCGATGGAGCAGAAATGATCTGGTTACTGGAAACGGACTGGCATTTGGCAGCAATTTAGAATGCTGCAATGGCATATTAATACACGCACACTCTGATCTGTCTACTGACAGCAGTGCTGTCATGTATGCTCATTATTTGTTTGATGAGTCTATCCCAGAAAATCTACCAAACTTGAATATACTGAAAAGCCCACTTTCAAGACCTGCACAGTCAAGAGCCAGATGCTAGTACTTTGTCCAGAAATGAACAACTCCCCCGTAAGACCTTCACTCTCCCAGATGAGCTATCTCTGCTCTACTAACTGAAGTGTTTCACACAAAAGCAGTTGAGAAGTAGGTAAAGCAGCTTCTGAAGAAAACCGGTGGAGGAAGGATAGGGCAGGGAAGCAAACAGGAGATACCTTGATGAAATGTAAAGTAAAATGTGCCAAATTTTCAAAAATAACTTTGATATAATTTAAATTCAACGGACTTAAATAAAAATGTTTGGAAGTGAACACCATGGTGTATGCCTATAATCCCAGCTATACAGAAAGTTCTCAAGTTCTAGGCTGCCTCAACAACTTAGTGAGATCCTCACTTAAAAAACAAAACAAAATAAATGGTGCATTATGACTATCTTTTCATTTTCTTCTTCATTCTATTATAAACTTTCAAAGTTTACCATAGTGCACATATGTAAATTTAACAATTAGAAAAACATTTTCAAACTCACAGAATTCAAGAGCAATGAGAGTTTTCTGTATGACATGATAATAATGGACATATGCTATTATTAAAATATTTAAACCCATAGGATGTGTAACAACAGGAATAAACCTTAATATAAACAATGGATTTCAGGTGATATATGTCAATGTTGATTCATCAGCTATAATGAATGCATACGTCTGGCAGGGAATAATGATAACAGGGAGGTTCTACATGTATGGGGACGAGGATATGTGGTGAATCTCTATAACTTCTACTTAATTTGCTGTGAACCTAAAATTGATCTAAAAAAGTCTTGGAAAAAAATGTAGCACAGATTTGACTTTACATATCAATTATTTACATCAACAATTTTCTGAAATATTTAAATGCTTTTTATGATTTTGTATAGAATCATTTTGATGAACACTGGACTGCGTGCGTGCGTGCGTGCGTGCGTGCGTGTGTGTGTGTGTGTGTTATTTTATCCAGGGTTACCAATAGGGATGTACTATAATGAGCTCCTCTAATAAAAATAATGTGGTACAACCAATCATTAGAGACCATTTCAATTTGGCAAATTTCCCCCCTTTTATCCCAATAGGACTGAATATAGGTAAGCAAATTAACAAGATTATGAAATTGATATCCTCAGTAAAATAGGGAGAAAAAGTCTTATATTGTCAGTATATATTAGCCTTTTTATTTTATACTTACAAAATCTATTTCACATTAAAAGAGTTTCTCTAATGTCTCCAGAACTACTTAGTTTCACACTAAAAATGGATGTAATATCCAGACATGGTAGTGTCTGCTTTGCAGATATATTGCCCATCTTAATGTTATATGTTTTGAGGTATCCTTTACACCTGTATAAGGAGAATAAAAAATTATAAAATTGATAATACAGAGCAAACTACTACAATTCTAAAACATCTGGCCTTTCCTGCCAATCCTGCTTTCATAGCATTGTCATATAAAACAAAT
The DNA here is from genome assembly GCF_963383645.1 of Muscardinus avellanarius. NCBI lineage: Eukaryota > Metazoa > Chordata > Mammalia > Rodentia > Gliridae > Muscardinus > Muscardinus avellanarius. Next base: position 40,024,522 of record NC_137795.1, on the reverse strand, counting down.
TACATAAAAAAGTGAAAAAACTACCTGTATCATAAATTTTGCAACATAACTTTATAATGAAAACTTCTCAGGGGAAAACTGGGAAAGGAAAAAAAAACTGTATTCTTTGACAAAAAAATTAACTTGCCCCAAATTCATAAGGATATCCTTCAGTTTTGCAAACTGTCTCCCATTTGCTGAGCACCATTCTTTTATGTCAGCTTAAAATAAGCAAAGATTACACAAGTACCATGTGCAATCCTAAATAAGGAAAGGGGAAAAAAAAACAAGTACAATATGGTATTTAAACAGCTGTGTGAAGATACTGGTTAAAACAAGATTCATTTTTCAGCTGAGCTTGTTATGCTTCATTTTACTAAATATAAACTAGCACATCATTAAATTAACCACTGATTTGTAGACTGAAGCACAGAGCCCCACCTGCAAATAATCCAATAAACATAATAATTTTTCAAATGCTTGTAAAATTGTCATAATTTGGGGTTGAGATTGAAGAGACAAAGGAAAAATGAAGAAATTATTTCATAGCTATACTGGGCAAAATTCAATTGTTTTTGTTATTTGAAGTTCCATTTGAATGCGATGCCAAATGTATAACAAATAAGACATTTGTAAACCCAGAAATTAATGAAGATTATTGCAGAAAGTCAATCTTTTGGAACAAATAAAACTTTTAAATGTGATGCGGCCTACCTAGTTGAGCATTAAAAGTAAATGAGCTTGAACCAGTCCACAAAAATAGAAGAAAATGAGTGTATGCTGAAAATAATTGTGCTACTAAATATCCAAAAGGTGCCACTGAGTATATTAGAAGAGTTAATTACTATGTAGTTTCTCATTGATCAAATAATTAATACTTAATCACATTGAATTAGTCTCTTCATTATGTTCAAGGTTTTATTTACTTTTTTAAAGTAAATAAAAGTTTGCTATAAAATAGATAGTTACAGGAGTATGCTAAAAATAAAACGAATATTCATTTTTAAAAGCCATTGTGTTATATGAATGTCTTTAGAGTGGAGGTTCTGTATGTGGGATTCCTGAATATCTACAGACACTAGAACTTCCTGAAGTTTAACAGACAGAATTCAGATAATACAGTCTGTAGGATTTTCATTTTTATTGACTAACATTTAAAATTTTTCTCTATTCAAGATGCAGACAACAAATTACAGTAATATGCTGGGTGTGGTGGCGCACGCTTGTAATCCCCGCGCTTGGGAGGCAGAGACAGGAGGATCCCGTTGTATCAGAGCCAGCCTCGCTGGCTTAAGAGACCCTGTATCCAAATAAAAAAATATAAAAATAGTCTGGGAGTGTAGCCCAGAGGTAGAAGGGCTTCAGAAACCCCAGTACCACCAAAAAATAAAATAAACAAACAAACAAACAAAAAAAAACACAGTAGTATCAGAAGTATCTGTGACCAATAAGAAAATGGGTATTTTAAAATACTGTTATACTTAATGGTATTTACTTAATGATATACCAAATGATAGTACCTATTAGAAACAATGTTTTGTCCTATTATTAGCAAATTATTATTAAATCTCTAATGTATTTAAAACTTAAAATTACCTCGATGGCTCTATTTTGATTTACTTCCTTTATAATCCTATATATGTATTTGTGTATTTAAAAACATTGTTAATCCTAAGAACAAAGACCTCATCAGATTGCAAAAGGGATGTATGGCAAAATCATAAAGAAAAATATCTATTACATCATTACATACTAGCTGCCTCTGGTGTTTAATTTAGCAAGTAAGATAGGAAAAGGATAAGGATACAGGATAAAAGAAACTCTGGGACTTAAAACGAAGCTTTATGTTGTTTTGCTGGTTTTAATTTTGGAAGAATAATCATCCTAGATGAAACAGATCAAGTAAATGACACTAAACCCTAATTAAGACCTTCTTCCATGGTTTATTAGTTCTAAAAACATTCTTTTGGTTTTTTTGTTTTGTTTTGTTTTTTGTGTTTTTTGGTGGTACTGGGGTTCCTGGAAACCCTGCTACCTCCAGGCTACACTGCCAGACCTATTTTATATTAGTTTTATTTGGAAACAGGGTCTCTTAAGCCAGTGAGGCTGACTTCGAACCTGCGTGATCCTCCTGTCTCCGCCTTCCAAGAGCGGGGATTACAAGGGTACACCACCATGCCCGGCTAGCCAGTCTTGGTGGTATATGCTTATAATCTCAGTATTTGGGAGGCTGAGACAGGAAGCTCACGGGTTTATGGCCAATCTAAGCAAGTTAGTGAAGCACTATGCAACTTGGTGAGACTGTGTAAAACCAAAAATAAATAGGGCTGGCTTGTAGCTCAAAGGCAGAATACCCACTGTGTTCAATTTCCCGTGCAACACACACACAAGAAAAATTTATGCTAATAATGGAAAAACCATGGAATTTCTTATCCTTACTTAACTACTTTTACATTAATTCTAATACATACTAGATTATGATTTAGAGGTTTCACACAGCCTTGACAGTTAACTTCTTAGTCAGATGCATGCAATCGGCTTGCTGTACTCTTAGGTAATAAATGTAGGAGGTGGCACACAAGATCTATATATGGGGAGGGGGCACAAGATCAATAGCTGTGTACCAGAAACTACAGACCAGATGCTGACTCTAGTAAAAGATTACATCTGGAAAAACAGCTGCAACTGGAATTACAATTTAGTTAAATTTTCTTTTAAATCATGTTTCCAAAGGCCATTCTTTTGTGCAAGCCAAGTCGGTGAGTGCAATGGATGTCAGATAAAAATTTGCTTTGAAATTTATCAAGTACTTAATGATAGCAGTTATTACTTTTAGTTTCCTCTCCTGATTGGGAGAACAGTTTCAGGACTTTCCACTTGGCTCTTCCTACCATAATATGCCTCATTTCATGACTCAGAAAGCCCATATATGTGTTTTGCAAACTACAGAAGATGTCTAATCAAAAATGGCATCAAGAACTGGAACAATGACTACAAGTTGGGTACAGGAACTCCTAGAACTATGTAAAACCAACTCTAGTTACAAAGAAAGAGGATGGCGAGCTGGAGGTATAGCTCAAGGGTAGAGCCCTCGCCTAGCATGTGTGAGGCCCTGAGTCTGATCTCTATCATCTCCAAAAAAATGAAGAAGAATGAGAAAGAGGAGGAGGAGGAGGAAGAAGAGGAGAAGAAGGAGGTAGAGATGGGTCACTGGATCATTAAAAGGTCCCACTCTGACCACGAATGACAGTAATGTTTTCGGTCCCCTGAGATTAGTATCAATTAAGGGTCATGCTTCAAAACACCTAAAAATGCCGAGAATCTCCCTTTCCACAACGTATAAACATCCTGCTAAATGACTAAATATCATTGAAAACATCTTTTTTTTTTTTTTTTTTTTGGTGGTACGTGATTTCTGGAAGCCCTTCTGCCTCCGGGCTATACTCCCAGACCCATTTTTTAAATATTTATTTGGAAACAGGGTCTTTTTAATTTTTTTATTTTTATTTTTGTGGTACTGGGGGTGGAACCCAGAGGCTTTCTACCTCCGGGCTATACTCCCAGATACATTTTATATTTTATTTGGAAACAGGGTCTCACTAAGTTGCTGAGAGCCTCAATAAGTAGCTGAGGCTGGCTTCGAACCTGCGCTATCCTCCTGTCTCAGCCTCCCAAGTGCGGGGATTACAAGCGTGCGCCACCACGCCTGGCTGAAAACATCTTAAAGAAAGTTTTTTGGTTTTAGTATATATCTGATTAAATCACATGCATTTGTCCTCGAAGGGATCTGTTCCCCACCACCACCATTTAACTTAAACTTTAGGTTTGCAAACTGGCTAAAAATTGAGTGAAAGGACATCCCATTCTATTGTGACGAAGAAAATCAGGTTTCTGCTCACAAGATCCAATATGTGTGTGTGCCATAGAGGCTCATCTTAGTGACTGATTAGTCACCAGCAATGGTTACAAACTAGTATCACGATGCTCTGAGGGTCACTACGGTTCTTCCAACCTATTATATTAATTATCCACGCCTTCCTCTAACAGTTGTACTGGGATACTCGGCCTCTATCACTCTAGAATTCCTTCATTCATCTTTTATTTCAAGAAAGAGCCCCGTCAACACTGAAATCTAATACTACATCCAAGGCAATCTGAGCCATTTCAGAATTTTTTAAGGACATTCTTGCTTCCTCCTCCAATTAATTTCTCAATGTTTTAATAAAGGAAGTAATTCGGGGTAACATGTGATAATCCACTACAACATTACTCTGCCTAAGTAATGCCCTAAGCCTTCATATTTTTTTTTCCCCTTGTAAGGTTAAAGTCATTGCAGGCCCTCAAGAAGACTGGAATTAATGTTCTCTGAGAAAGTAGAAGGGACTGGCTCTACAATAAAGAACTAGTGAGACTGCAACTGAGGTTTAGTGGAAACTGGGCTCAAAGCTCCCAGAAAGCCATTTGAGTCCTATTAAACACATTCATTTCCAACTCTCACAATACCATGTCTTCCTTTTAAGACTCAACTTTCATGTAAGAAAGCTAGAAGGCTGTAAATTCACCGTGCACTGTGACTCTTTAACTCTCAGGGTTAAATGTTGGTTTTTATTTTCAGCTATACCAGTACTACAATAATAAAACAGAGGGAAATCTGAGAGGGGGTAGGCCATCCCATTAAACTTCATCGCATGAAGATTTGTTTTCTGATCATTCTTGAAAAAAGGATTTAAAGCCCTGATATCGTTTTTGAAAAATCATTGTGAATTTTTTTTCTTACATTTTTATTGGTGCATCATAATTATACTTTATACTGTGATACAGAGTGTGAGGAATATATGTGTACACAATACTTGGTACATTTCCATCTGGATCTTACCCTCCCCCTCCTCTTCCCAGTACTTGTCATTGAGATTAGCATTGCTAATTTCATTTACATACATAGCATTATTTAAATTGTCACTTCCCAATGAAAAAATATACACTGACAAAATGGATTAAAATTCATTTCTTTTAATAGGATGCTTTCCCTAATATGCAAAAGCTAAGAAAAAATGGGTCATAGGAGGAATTCTAGATGAAAAAGGAAATCCTATAGAGAAGCAAAAAGACAACCTAAGTGAGGGGATGGAAGGGGGGAAGAAGGAAACTCTCTAAAGCACAGGATGTACTTATATCATAGTCAACCACTAAGCCAAGCATGGAAGGGAGGGATGGGGAGAGAGTGAGGTGGGGACTGGGTAGGGGCTAACCGGGGGATGTGTGCACACGTTTTTTTACCCCATTATGATGTATGAATATAATGCACCAATTAAAGATTAATTTATTTTCTATAAACTCTCTAGTATAGTCAAAAGCAATCAACATAACCCAGAATCCTAAGTCACTACTCCCACAACAGTAGTCAATTACAACTTCCATTTGATTTCCAACGTTAGGAATCTCTTCATTTGCAGTAAGAACTTTAACAGTTTAAGTAGCAAAGCTGCCTCTGTGTCACTGCAGTTCTCCACTGGCAGTGAGAAGTGAGATCCTCCTGTGTTCTAATCTAATCAGATCAGAGAACCAATCCCAAAGTCTCATCTTTGAAGTTCTGTTTTCAAAGACCAGTCCTGGTTAAAAAAAAAAAAAAAAAATCCACTCAGATAAAAAAGAAACTAGTAGTCTGGATATTTCCAACATAAGGTCAGTAAAGAAAACTGGTTATATAGCCATTGAAGATATTAGAAGAGGATATACCTACAGGTCCAAAACAAAAACAGGGTAGCAAGCCAAGAACAGGATGCCGCTGGAATCGCTGTTGGGCTTCTGGAATCGTTTCCAAAGCTGCCATTTGGAGAGCTCTGGTGCTGAGCCACAGAGCCAAGACTGCCCAGCATCCAAAGTACGGCTTCTGATGCTGAGGACCCCACCACCAATGCTACTGGAGTGCACAAGGCACCTGCAGATAGATCCTCTAATTTCCCTGCATGCCGAAGCACAAGCCAATGAAAGAAAATAGTCTCTTCTTTCCTCCTGCCTTGCAATCTTTCTCCCTTGCTTTGCTTTAGCAGACACCTTGCTGGCACTGGAGTCTGGCATATGTGGATTTCTATCTTTGCACTAGAGTGCAGAAGGGCAAGGAGTGAAGTGAAAGATAATAGCACTAATTGGCACATAATTAAACACTTGTAATTTTAAAAGTTATGGCAATTTTATCATTCCTTAACCATTTATACAATAAGTTAGAGCTGGATGTGGGGAGCATAGTTGTAATCCCAGCCCTTGGGAGGCAAAGACAGGAAGATCACACAGGTTCAAAGTCAGCCTCAGCTACTAAGTGAGGCTTTGTTTCCAAATAAAATATAAAATAGGTCTGGGAGTATAGCTCAGAGGTAGAAAACCTGTGGTTCCCATCCCCAGTACCACAAAAATAAAAATTAAAAAAATTAAAAAATTAGATACATATTTTATTGTGAAATAAGAGCTACAAAGACAGCCAAATATCAGGAAAGCACTCAAAATGCCATTTTCAATCTAATCTTAACATTCTTAATACTCAATAAATAGCTACTATTCACCTGCTATTGTAGTCCTATGTACCTGCTATTATGCCAAATGCTGGAGTTACATATGTAAACTATGTGAGTTTTACTCTAGTTTAGAAATAAAATAAGAGCAAAGTAATAAAAGCAATGTAGCCAGGCGTGTCGGCGCACGCTTGTAATCCTCACACTTGGGTGGCAAAGACAGGAGGATCGCGCAGGTTCGAAGCCAGCCTCGCTGGCTTAAGAGCCCCTATTTCCAAATAAAAATACAAAATGGGTCTGAGAGTGTAGCCCAGAGGTAGAAGGGTTCCATCCCCAGTACCACCACCAAAAAAGAAAAAAAAAATGTAAAAATTAACAATTACCAAGTATAGAGGAGAGATAACTGCAAATGACAGGAAGCATAAGGGATGGCTGTAAGTGACTCTTGAAATAAGAGTAATGAGGGTTTGTTCAAAATAAAGGAAGAAAATGGTACTGCAGGTTAGAAAAACAGCAGCAGTAGAGGCATATGCACACATGACAAAGCATGGGGTAGCCAGCAGACTTGTATGTGGTTCAAATGGAGCAAGTGGGGGGATAACCAGGGAAAAGCTGGAGGAGAGGCTGGATAAGTGAAAGGCAGGCACACTTTGATTCTGTATTGTGCCTGAACTGACTGGATAGTGTTTTATGCAGTGGCATTAGAGGATCAAATTTGCATTTTTAGAAAGATAACTGCCAGGGGAATGAAGGATTGATCAGAGCGGGTAAGATTGGGTAAACTGAAGTTCAGTCCGAAAGCCATTCTAGTGCAGGATAATAGAACTAAGGGTGCAATAAATGGAACCAATTCCCATCTGTCCTATATTCACAGTCTCAGAAAAGGCGGGCTTTCTTCCTTCACCATATAAGTTCCCCAATTTCTAATCAATCTGTCAGTTAAAACTTCAGTTTGGGAACTACTAATATGTTTTCAATGAAAAAAAATCATTGTTTGGATCTTTCTAAACTAAAGATGAAGATGTATAGAATACAAATGAAAAGAACATCTAATAACAAAAAACTTGAAGTATGCTGTGAAATACATTCTGTTTACCTTTTTCGTGATGGTTGTTTTACAGAAAATCTACCCTATTCGTACTGTTCATTTTTCAACTTTCACAAATGTCAAATTTATACATATTAATTAAAAGGACTAGCAATTGCTTAAAATAAACTGAGAGAGAAATATCTTACAAGTGTAGTGTAAATCACCTATGGAAAAATTAAGAATCAATTCTTACTGCTTTAAGGGTGGCCCTTCCTTAGAATAGCACTGACATTTTTTATCATAAAAGGCAATCATTTGATACTCTATCACAGTCCATTTTATATAGCCAACAAGGAAAGAGGTCCTCTTCAACTTTAATCAATAACTGTATACTAAGCCGGGAGTGGTAGTGTACACTTGTAATCCCAGCATTCGGGAGGCTGAGACTGGAGGATTGCGGTTCGCAGACAGCCTCAGCTACTTAGTGAGGCCCTCTGCAACTCAGTGAGACCTGGTTTCAAAATAAAGAATACTAAATAAGGCAGTGGGTATAGCTCGGAGGTCGAATGCCACTGAGTTCAATCCCCAGACCCCCCTACACAAACACACACACACACACACACACACACACACACACACACACACAACTGTATACTAAAGTCCTCTTACTGTTAGGGAAAATTTTGGTAGTTGGGAAGGAAGAGGGTAAAAGAACAGGGTCAGAAAATAGGGAACTGGCTTCGATAGTAGTAGGATAATAGGAAGCTGTTTTTCCTTAGCATCCTGCTTATACTTATATGATAGTATTTAACAACACTTTGCTAAAATTGCTTATCTGACTCTTCCGGTAAAAAAAAAATTCCTCATTTCTCAACTAATAAAAAGATGAATATTATAGGTAATAACCACATATGAATGTAAAAGAATAATCATTCTGGCTAGAGTATTCTGAAAAGACTTCATGGAAGAGATAAGGCTTAAGCCATGCTTCAACAATAGAAAAGTATTTCAAGAGTGGAAAAGAATTGCAAGGAAAGCACAGGCATAAGAAACACAAAGATTAAAAAATGTGTTGGATATATTCACAGAGCAAACCAGCCCCCTAAGTGAATGATCATAGACAAAGAGAAGATGATGGAACAAAAAAGTAATTAAGAGAAAGGGTCTAAAAAAGACAGAATATATTTCATTGTGTTGAGAGCCAACAAGGTAAATTTTTTTGTTGTTGTTTTGAGTTAAATGTATGATTTGGGATGAATATATAGGAAGAAGAGAAAAACTCTCCAGCCACAAGTAAATTAAACCAAATGCTTATTCTTTAAGACTCCTTTGTGAGGAGGCTACAGCTTAAAGACTCAAGTTTCTAAGGACTTAAATGTAATACACATACTCCTAAATAAAGAAGTAGAAATAAATTTTAAAAGTTAGAAAGTAAACCAGGCATAGTGGCACACGTTTGCAATCCTGGTACTTGGGATGCATAGACAGGAGGATTGCAGATTCGAGGCAAGGCTCAGCTACTTAGTGAGGCCCTCTGCAACTAAGTCAGTCCGTGTTCCACAATGAAGAATAAAATATAGGGCTGAGGGTATAGCTCAGAGGTTGAACAGCCCCGGGTTCAACCATCAGTACCTAAAAAAAAAAAAAAGAGTAAAAAAAAAAAAACAGAGAAAAGAAAGAAATGAGTACATGTACTATTTGGTATGTAAAAATCTCATATATTTGTATACTCAAGTAAAACACAGTTTACAAATATTTCTAAAGGACAATTCGTAAAAGATCTCATGTATAATATTTTCTTTCAATTCTCACAAAAGCACAGTGAGAGAGATTGTTGGCTCATTCATACAGATATGAAAAGTGGCTAAAATAGGTTAAGTGGACATGGAAGAGCCAGACCTCCCACTTGAAATTCTAAGTTCAACAATATTAAAAGCCATTCTGACAAGCAAAAATTCTAATTATTAATGCATAATTTTGAAGACCTGACATTAAAAACAACTTAGCCACACTTAATGTGATTTGGCTGAATGTAAGATGTATAGTTTAAGTCCCATATTACATAGTGAAAGAAATATATGACTCTCTAGAAATTGAGGCTTATCAGAGTCCCAAGGTTTTAAAGATATACTAATAAGAAATCAGAGATAGAAATAAGCCAGTAATAAAATAATCAAAGGTCAAACAATTAAAATGTTCTCAGCCAAGGATATATGTGAGTCTACTTAACTCTTACATTTGTACTCCTAACAAATAAAAAATTTAAAAAATCATCTCTATCCCTTCAGGTCATGGCTTCAAGGAAACAGTTAAAAACTGATAGGGAAGCCAGGCATGGTGGCGCACACTTGTAATCCCAGAGCTTGGGAGGCTGAGACAGGAAATTTCAAGGTTCAAAGCCAGCCTCAACTACTTAGTGAGGCTTTCAACAATTTAGGGAGACCCCCGTCTCCAAATAAAGTATAAAATAGGTCTGGGAGTATAGCCCAGAGGTAGAAAAGCCCCTGGGTTCCACCTGCATTACCCCATAAAAAAAAATGATGGGGAGGGCCCCTTTCAGTCATTGATTTTATTCAGTTTAGGACATTTATTTTGTTGCTGAATTGGTTAACTCAATAATATTTAAAACACTTAGCCTGGTGTGGTGGCACACCCTTATAACAGGAGGATCGCGCAGGTTCGAAGCCAGCTGTGCTGGCTTAAGAGACCCTGTTTCCAAATAAAAAAGTATAAAATAGGTCTGGGAGTGTAGCCTGGAGGTAGAAGGGTTTCCAGGAACCCCAGTACCACCAAAAAGAACCCTAATATCTCTCAAATTTTTAATAATCAGATTTATAAAGTTTGTGAATTTAACATTTTGCTACTCCCTTGAATCAGTCCAAATTAAATGAAACTTTCAAATGCCAGGAAAAGTTAAAGAGTTAAGTTCTACATGGTCTCCCTTTCTTTCATGTTTAAGAAAAACATTAAGCAGGGAGTTATATTTCTGAAATCTACATTTTCCCAACCTGCCCTCTGATAAGCACTATTTTAAATAAATGTTAACAGAATGTAAACATTTCCTTTTAATGGAATTTTTATAACGTGGTCATCCAAACTAGGGAGGATTAGGGATGTGGAAACAAAATTCCTTATCATTTCACAATCATAATTTCCAGTACGTGCCAAACTTAAAGAGCTGTGGAGCAAGAGTTCAGTGGAAATCAGCAGAGAACCTTTAAAAGGCCCAAATATATAAAATCAAAATGCTGATTGTGTCCAGAAGGCAGATGACATCCAATCCCCAGGATGCCCGGTTAATAGAGATGTGGTGGTTGAAGAGAATTCGATTCTTTACAAAGACTAGTGTAGGAATTAGCTCACAAGCCATTCAAGGTGAGCTGAGGGTGGGGCCAAGGCGGTAATGGATTAATAAATCTACAGTTGTCTGAGAGGAACAGACAGGGAGATCTGGGAACCCACTCTGCACAAAAAAGACTTGACCACACAAGCCATCCTGATCACTACCAATTCCCAGGCAGCGGGAAACTAGGGCAGGCCTGAACATGACTGTACCCTTGTCCAAAGGAATGAATTGCAGAGCACTGATGTGGTTTGGATCAAAGCGGAAATGGGTTTTCTAGTGCTAAGGTGCATGGCAAACTTTTAAGCCAAAAGATATAATAAGAAATTCCATTTTAGCTGGGCGTGGAGGCACATGCTTGTAATCCCAGTATTTGTGAGGTTGAGACAGGAGGATTGCAGGTTTGAAGCCAGCCTTTACAACTTTGCAAGGCCCTCTACAACTTAGGGAGACCTCATTTCCAAATAAATAAAATCTGGCTGGGGTATAACTTGGACATAGAATGCCTGTGGGTTCATTCCCCGGCACAAAAAGAAATCTCATTTTTAAGGAGATACCTTACCAAGTCACTTCAAGACTAAATCTCTATACCATAATTATGAAAGATTTATCTCGCCTCACAGATTAAAGAATATTTTAGTTACTAAATCAGGACTATTCAATAGATGGTGGTGTTTACATTTTGAGTGTAGACATCACAGTTCTTTCAAAGCAATTAATAAGTAAATGTACAGTCTATCCTTCATTAGACTCACCATTAGCCAGGTTTCACTGAATAATGTTAAGATTAGCCTGTCAATTAGCCAGAAGTTAGCCCTCTTGATTCTCTGTATCTTTGCAGGTAATTGCCTTAAATTTTGTCCACACATCATAATAACCAAAGAAGAATGGTAATCATAAAATCACCATCTTGAGCTAATATACGGCTATTTTAGAGTGCGACAGACTAAGTAATGCTACCACATGTGTTTGTGAAGAGGAAAGGCGGAAGGCTTGCTTACGCTTCCAGAACTTTGTGATGAATCTTTTGTAATCAAGTCACACTCGACAGAGTGCTGAGAGCATCCTGTGTCACCCTCGCAGCATCAAGAGGGCTGTTCAGCAATATCAAGTCGTGACCCTGATTTTTTATAACTTAAAGTCCTCAAAAGCACTAAAGACAGTCTTTGCACAAGAAGTAGAATATCTTCCTATACTAACATGCTATATGTTATTGGCTTCTAGAATATATTCTAAATATAATACAATTCCCAGAGCAGTTTAAACAAGAAAATTCATAGTACAGCAGATCTAAGTGGGACTCCCTTTTAGTGATATGGCCAAGACTGGGGTAGGAGGTGTAAAAAGCTGAGTAAGAAGAAAATGGTAATCATGGAAGTACCAATATTTCAGTATTCATCAATTTTATGTTGGATTGTCCCCAAAACCAGCCATCAAAAAATTCCATAATCTATGTCAAGAGGGAAGAATATATTCTATACAGATAGATACTATTTTAGGAAAGTGTTTCATTTCCGAGGCTAGAAATTTGAAACGTATGTTTCCTAGAATGCTAAGGCAGCATATAGTATAAAAAAGGAAACAGACTAAAGGAAGGTCAGAACATTGCTAAAAATACACCTTCAGGGTGGCACTTCCACACAATGCCCATGGCACATAAGATGATAACTAACGTTTAATATTTCATGTTACATTCTACAAGAGGTGATATCAATGAGCCGATATAAAAATTTTCTTCTTTCTAATTTTCCATTCTTTGTGTATGTGTGTGGTACTGGAGATTGAACCCCACGGTTTTCTACCTCTGATTTATACCCCCTGACCTTTGTATTTTTATTTTGAAACAGGATCTCACTAGGTAACTGAGAGTCTTGCTACTGCTCAGGCTGGTCACAAGCCTGTGATCTTCCTGCCTCAGCCTCCTAAGTACTGGGATTACAGGTGTGTGCCACCACACCTGGTTCATTTTTAACTTTAATACTAATAACTGGAACTCATTCCTCTTTTGTTAACTATTTATTACTATACATTTCTGTGCATTAGACCGCTATTTAAAAATGTCCTGCCTTCACATCAATCTCCATTCTGGTACTTAAATCGAAACCATTAGACATTAAAAGGGGATGTGATAATACACAAATCCATGGTTTATTTATGCAAAAAAGACCATAAAAATGTATTGAACAGTGACCTAAGCACTCTCAAGGTCTGTCCAAACAAAGGGTAATAGCTAAGAGAGATGAGAGTTTGTCAGAAATGCCAGCACACTTCTAGCAAATCCAGGAAAGGTTCCTGAATGAGAGGCTACAGAATCATGCTGGCCTTAGATATGTCTTACCCTGTTTGCCTCCCATAGTACCAAAAGGCACCTGTCCATGCTATGAAAGTTTAGGTCAGCACCCATCTGGCTCAGTGTCAGCAGATTACAACCTCTATTGGGGAAAAAGAAAAGGATTTTTAATCAAAACCATGCTTTCTCACATGCTTTAATCATTGCATATTGATTTTTGAAATGATAGTAATTAAAAAGAATGTTTTCCATCCATTCTGAGTGCCCCTAAGAAGCTTACAACAGATCTGACAGGTTTGTAATTTGAGATAATACATTCAATGTTCTAAATTAAATGCAAATATTCTCAACCACTAAAAAACTACAAAAATATTTTTTCCCCTAAATTATCTTTGAGGTAAAGGTTCTCAGATGTCTGTGATGGCTCAGGGGAGTGATAAAAAAAAAAAATAGGAGTCCTTTAAAAACTGCAAAATAAAATTCTAGTTCTTACTCCAAAGCATGGGATCACTATGTAACTATGCCTCAAATCTTTAGAAAGGGAATATATACACCTGTATATGGTTTCAATTTAAGTATCCTTTAAACAGACTTAATTTTCAAGGTCCAAAATGAGAGGAAACTGCATAATTAGTACTTAATTAAAAGGAGTAAAACTGCAGCATGCCTTCTTAAAGGTCAGTAAAATACTAAAAAGTAACTTTTATCTTTGCCTTTGTGATGAATACACATTAATACACATTAAAGTACCTTGTGTTATAATACAAATCCTTGAACCTAAATTATTTTACATTAAAATCAAAAGCATTTAAAAATCCTACATATAAAGTAGTCTACCACATTCACAGTAAATTCTTTCTTTTCTAAACTTTTATAATTTCTGCAAGAGTAAACAATGCCAAGAGATATTCATGTTAGAATTAATATACATTAAAGAGTTCCAAATATGTAGTCCTGGTTGCATAATTACCCTTGAACATGGCCACTATGACTATACAATTTTATATCTATTAAATAGCTATAATAAATAAGACGCTATCCCAAAACTTCTTTTATGGCTAATTCATGGGAATAGTGCATGATAGATAACATATTCTCATGATGTATTTATTAAGGTTGAATTGACCCTTAGACTGATGAAATGCAGAATCTTAGTTCACATGAGAAAGGTCCCTGAAACTGAATTTAACACAGGCACAATGCCTTTGGCATATTATTATACTGAATTGTGCAGAATGAAGCATCAGTCATTTTCTGCTAGAAATCAATGAAACAAAAGCAGAGGAAAGTAACTTAAGATTTTGAGGTTATATAACCAAATACAAACAAATAAGTAGGAATTGAGTTGACAAGAATAAAAAAGAGCTCAAGGTCTGGATGGCACTAGGAGCTGAATTAAAACAATGAGAAATATAACAATATTAATATATTAAAACTAATGTGCAAATGCATTGATTGCATTCTCTTTCCATAATGCAACATCCCATAAAGCTCCCAAATTAATAACATCATAAATGGAAAAAAGGCCTTTTATCTGCAAACTTAATGGCAAACTATTAAGCAGCTTATATTATGAATCATGGCAAAAACACTTCTCCAAGGAGGACTGACAGCATTCAATATTTACATAAATAATTTTTAAAATACTACTTAAATATTAAATTAAGAAGCTAGAAAAAGACTGAGAAACAAAAGCAGAAGGAAGAAGTTAATCAAAAGAAAAACAAAAACAGAATAAATAAATTAACTAATTAAAAATCAAGTGCCTCAAAACACCCAAAAAATAGACAAACTACTAGCCAACTTAACTTTAAAAAAGAAGTAGAAAATCCACAAAGAGAAACTGAGACAAAATGAGGTAAAAACAGTCATCAAAATATGAAACAGAAAGAAAAGGAGAAATGAAATGAAGTACAGAAAGAAAAAGCAACTTACTGTGCTTGCAAATAAATTTAAAATATATATGAAATAAAATTTCCTTTGATAAAAATGGCCTCAATGGAAAGATAATATCATTGAGCAAATGCCTAAAAATGTATAAAACTAATTTATCAATTGATCCATAATTCATAAGAATTTCCTTAAATTAAGGCAAATCATCTTAAAAAAAACAGGAGTAAATTTGAGAAAATCATGGAATATTTTCAATAATAGATAGAGTACCAACACAATAAAATGCATTCAAGATCATATTAATACAATGTTTATTTAATTGCAAATAGTATTGAGGATCTTCAAAAGAATGGGAATGAATCTACCATATGATCCAGCAATAGCACTTCTGGGTATCTACCCAAAAGAATGAAAAACAAATGACCAAACAAATGCATGTGTATCTATGTTCATAACCACACAATTCACAATTGCCGAACTACAGAACCAGCCGAGATGTCTATCAATTAATGAATAGATTACAAAATGATGAGATATGTACACAGTGGAATTTTCCTCAGCCATAAAGAAGAACAAAATTATGTCATTTGGGGGGGGGAAATGAATGGAAGATTACATTAAGTGAGATTAGTCAGTCACAGGAAGTAAAAAATCAGATGCTCTCCCTAATATGTGGAAGCTAGGGAGAAAATGAGTCATAGGAGGAACTCTGGACGAAGAAAGAGACACTATAGATAAGTAAATAAGGCGACCAAACTGAGGGTGATCAGAGGGGCAAAGAGGGAAATTCTCTACTGTACATCATGTCAATTAACAAACATATTAAAGTCAATCAGTAAACCAAACATAAGAAGAGGGAGGGGGAGGGAATGGGGTGAGAACCGGGGAAGGGCTAAATGAGTGATGTGTGCACGTATGACTTTACCACCTTGTACTCCATTAAGACATATGACTACAATATACCAAAAAAAAAAAAACCCACAAATATATTTGTCCTTTCGCCCTGAAAAAAAACTGCATTTTCTTAAAGGAGAAACTGCAATTGTATATTTTTTAAAAAGAAGAATAAATCGTATAGCTAAATAACTAAAAATAAATATTTAGTATCAAAGTATATCTTTCTTATTAACAAAATTAATTTTTATTATTAAAAAAGCAATAAAAGATAAATAAACTAAAACTTCCAGTGCCAAGTAATAACATCGTGATCTTTTTGAAAACTAAAAATCTACTGCAACAACTGTTCAACATTTGGTTGATTCACAATCTGTTATTTTTTTATCAAATATGACTAGGATAAGTCTGTCACATCCCTAAAAACATTAACTGAAATTAATATGCAAATTATGGTGCCTGTGTGGGATGCCATTTCATTAATTTCAATTCACTGACATAATTGTGCTCTCTAAATTTATGAGTTTTGCAAATGCCATACCACAGAGAATGTAATAGTTAGTGAAAAAAGGTTTCTCAGATTCTTTTCACCAACCAATTTACATATATTTTCACAAATTTATATTCTTTGAGATACCTGTTACAACTTTTGAAAATAATTTGCTTTACTTTTAAAATAATACTTATTAATGACAACGATCTGGGAAGTTCAAAAAGCATAAAAAATGAAACATTTTTAAAGTGTTATCTTTCAATTATGAGAATTATTTGTTAATATTTTGGTATTTGTTGTTTCACTCTTATATGCAGAAAGATACATTTTTTAAAAATATAGAAATGTATGTATGGGGGAAGGGACAGTGAGGGAGCTGGAAAGCTCACCAAGTGCTGTGTGCATTTATGTCACAATCACTATGAACTATGTTATAATGTGATATCATAATATACCAATAAAAGTACACAATAAAAATAAAATAAGATATAGAACTGTGAAAGCATATAAAATAAATACTTTCTATTTCACTTTTTTTTTTTTTTTGAAGTACTAGAGTTGGAACCCAGGGGCATTCTTCTTCCAAGTTACACCGCCAGCCCTAATTTTTAAAATTTTTAATTGGAGCACTATAGTTTCACATCATAATGTGGATCATGTTGACAAGGAGCCCTCCCCCCTTGCTTCCTCTTTTTCCTCCCTCCCAATACTGAGTGTTCAAGTTAATGTTATATTCACATGTATACACATATTCGAATGTAGCTTTTCCATTGATTAACCTTTTTCAGTGATTAACCTCTGGTTTTGATGAGGTTTCCCTCCATTATCCGGAGTCCCTCTGGTATTCCTGATAACCTAGTTTGGGCATATTAGAGAAAACATATGTCCCTTCTCTTTCTGTGCTTGAATAATCTCACTTAACATAATGTTCTCCAGGTCTTTCCATCTTCTTGCAAATGGCATAATTTTGTTCTTCTTCATTGCTGAGTAGAATTCCATTGTGTTTATTTCCCATAATTCTGCAATCCATTTATCTCCTGATGGAGACCTAGGTATTTTTTTTATTCTTTATTTTGAAACAGGATCTCACTGAGTTGCAAAGGCTGTCACTAAGTAGCTGAGGCTGTCCGCTAAACCTGATCCTCCTGTCTCAGCCTCCCAAATGCTGGGATTACAAGTGTGCGCCACCACACCCAGATTCTATTCCACATTTTTAAACATACTTGTTATAGATGTTTTACCATGCACGTAAACATTCCAAACTGTAATTTTACTTTTTTTGTGTGGCACTGGGGATTGAACCCAGAGGCATTCTACCACTAAGCTAAACCCCCAGCCCTATTTTATTTATTTGGAAACGGTCTCACAACGTTACAAAGGGCTTAGCTAAGTTGTTGATGCCAGCTTCAAACCTACAATCCTTCTGCCTCAGCCTCCCAATTACTGGGATTACAAGCGTGCGCCACCACATCCAGCTCATACTGTAATTTTAAATGAATATATGATGCTAATCAAGTGAGCCTGCCGAAATATTTTCAATTATTCCATTGTGTTTGTTTAGTTATTTAAAATGTTTTAACAGTTTAAATCCTTCTGTAATAAAACCCTTTCTATAATTGTTTCTATAACTCTTTGATTATTTTTAAAAAATTTTTCTTGAAGTTGAATTACTGAATCAAAGAATAAAAATACGCGTATCCTAATATATATCATCTAAATACCTCCCAAAACGACTGAAGCATTTCACATTAGCACTATGAATACTTCTTTTCCCTGAGCCCATGCCCTTACTACGTACCTTTCAGCACCATCAGTGTCGAAGAACAAAACAGAATCTCCCAGTTGATTCACTTGGCATTTATTAGATAGGTTGAACCCTCATGAAATTTAACTGTAGTAATAATCAGCTGAAATTTTAATTTAAATAGTTTTGCCTATAACTGAATTGGAAGCAACAGTGCCATTTATAATTACTATTGCCTGAAATTACATACAGTAAAACATGTTATTCTTAAGTTATGTATAGTGCCTTTTTTAAGTTATAGTTAATAAAAATCTAAACCAACTTAAATTTCTTCTCTCCTCACTTGATATTACGATCAGGTCTATAAAGATACTAAGAAATTATCATTAATAAAGTTTTATATATCTTAAGTCTTGAAAGAGATTTCCTCAATTTAATATCTCAATTAAAAATATAACTTAGATCGGGTGTGATGGCTCACCCTTGTAGTCCCAGCATTTGGGAGGTAGAGACCAGAGGATCGTGATTTGCGAAAAGCCTCAGCTACTTAGTGAGACCCTTCACAACTCAGTGAGATCCTGTTTCAAAAAATAAGACTAAAAAATAGGACTGGGGTTTAGCTCAGAGGTGCAATGCCCCTGGGTTCCACCCCAAGTACCGCAAAATAATTAATTAATTAATTAATTATGAGTGAGACTACAAAAAAATCCTAAAATCCTTTTGAAATAATAAATTTGGTAGAAGACTTTAAAATTTCTCTTGAATGTCAAAAAAAATTTTATGTATTTCAAATATTAGAATTAAAATATTTCTTCATCTCAGATATCAATGTTATAATAATTTCAAAATTATGGACATATAATCTACCTCTATAAGGGAACATTGCAAGCTGATGGCTTAACTCTCAGTTGCCTTTCACAGTCCTCAGTTCAGAAATCTCCATCTGAACTTCTGGCTGCTGTGTGGTTCATAACACTCATCTCAGTACTTGGGGGGCTGAAAAAGGAGGATCACAAGATTGAGGCCAGGTTCAGCAACCTAGCAAGGCCCTCAGTAACTTAGTGAAACTCTGTTTCAAAGTAAAGAATGAAATAGGGCTAGAGGTATAGCTCAAAGGTAGACTGTTCAATGTACATCAGGAAAGGAAGGAAGAAGTCCTCTTCAGATTACAAATAACAGAAACTCCACTCAGATTCTTACTTTTTGTTGGTGTTTCTCCATAAAAGACACATAAATGTCCAAAGATGACTAAAGAGATGCTCAACAGGATTAATTAGCCAAGAAACACAATCAAAATCACATTGAGATAAAAACTCACACTTGTCAACAATAATTACTGTTGTAAAAATGAATAAATAAATGTGTTGCCAATAAAAGTGTAGAGAGAAGCCGGGCGTGGTGGCGCACACTTGTAATCCCAGCATTTGGGAGGCTGAGACCTGAGGATCACGGTTCTCGGACGGCCTCAGCTACTTGGTGAGGCCCTCCGCAACTCAGTGAGACCCCGTTTCAAAATAAAGAATAAGGGCCGGGCGTGGTGGCGCACGCTTGTAATCCCCGCGCTCGGGAGGCAGAGACAGGAGGATCGCGCAGGTTCGAAGCCAGCCGCGCTGGCTTAAGAGACCCTGTTTCAAAATTACAAAAAAATAGGTCTGGGAGTGTAGCCCGGAGGTAGAAGGGCTTCCAGGAACCCCAGTACCACCAAAAAAACAATAATAATAATAATAATAATAATAATAATAATAATAGAATAAAAAATTGGGCAGGGTTGTAGCTCGGAGGTCAAATGCCTCTGGGTTCCATCCCCAGATGCACTGAATGAATGAATGAATGAATGAATGAATGAATGAAGAAATTAGAACCCTGTATGCTGTTGGTGGGAATGTAAAATAATGTGGCAGCTTCAGAGAAATGCGTAAGTTCTACCTAAATAAATGTTTTAAAACAACTAGTATTGGGGGTAACAATCTCATTTCTAGATATTTGTCCAAAATAAGTGAAATCAAGTTTTCAAAGAAGTGTTTGCACTCCCATTTTAATTGCAGAATTGCTCATGATACCCAAGCTATGGAACTCCTCATCAGGGGATGAGTGGACAGAGCATACGAGTCAGCCTTAGAAGAGGAGGGAATCCTGCCATATGTGAAGGGAATCAGCCTGGATGGCAGCACCTGAGTGCAATAAGTCAGGCACAAAAGACAATGCTGCATGACTCCAACTATGGAAGACACCTAAACAGAATCAGCAGCAGAAAGGAAAATGGTGGTACCCGGGCCGTGAGATGGGGCAATGGGGAACTGCTGTCCAACTGGTATGAAGTTTTAGTTCAGTAAGATGAAAAGATTTGAAAGATCTGCCATTCAGCATTATGTTTATTATTAACCATACCATAGCGGACACCATAGTGGACACAAACATTATGCTTATTATTAACTATACCATAGTGGACACAAACATTATATTTATTATTAACCATACCATAGTGGACACATAAGAGTTTGTTGTTGACTTCAAAAGACTACTGAAGAAATGCTTTCCCATGAAAATAATCTGATTTTTAAAATTTCAATTAAAAGATGTTCCTACCTTCTGAATATGGAACAGCAGAAGTCAAGGGGTAAGATAGGCAAAGGGGAGCAAAGGTGGAGGGTGGGGAATGGAGCTAAACATTAGTAAGGTCCCTGGTGTAGATACTCTGTGGGTCGACAAAGGAGGCCAAGCAAGACCAGCATTCCTGCTACGTCCTCATGGGAAACACCTCTGATCAACTTTCTTTTTCTTTGTAGAGAAGGACTATTCACAGGGGGAGAACCACCTCTCTTTCTAACAGTTACAGCCACCAGAAAGAAAGCACAGAACTGTATTCAAAAGGACTTATAAGATATGACAAACCTTGTGAACTTGGTTATGATGCGAAGAGAAAAAAAGAAAAATGATAAAAGGTATTTGGGGACAGCTGTGGGTTAGATGATATTACAGAATTGGATGATATTAAAGAATTACTATTCATTTTCTTAGGTGTGAAAAGGTAGCCACAGTTATCTAGGAGAACATTTTTGTCCTTTTCTGTGTGAATGTCTTAAGTATCTTTAAATATTGGATGCCAGATTGCTGACTTGAACACCAAAATGTAGTTAAATAACATTAATAATATTCAGTATTTAAAGTGGGGAAATTTTTTGTATATGGAAGAGAACTGGCATAAATATTAGAGTTGGTTAATATTAAAATACAGCTATCTAGATAATACTGAGGTATATGTAAACAACCAAACATTGTTGTATTATTTTTAAAACTAAGTTTTATTTTATAGTAGTTCTATTTTCATAGCAAAATTAAAGGAAAGGTACAGAGATTTCCATAAATGCTCTACTCCAACATACAGATGATCTCCCCCATTATCCAACTCCTAGCAGAGTGGTACAATTGTTGCAGTTCACAAACCTACACTGACACGTGATCATCATGTGTCACCAGAATCCGTAGTTTGTATTAGTTTTTCATTCTGAGAATTTCACAATCTGTGAATTTAGATAAATGTCTAATGATATTTTTCCACCATTATAATGACATACAGAGTCATTTTACTACCCTTAAAGTCCTTTATTCTCTACCTATACATTCCTTTCTTTCTCATGTAGAAAGGTGGTCCCTCAAATCTGAATTGTTAAAATTCACAGTTCTTTAGTCCTGATTATCTGTCTCACTGTAAACGTTAGTAAGCTGGCAATGACATTAGTTAGAATTTGCACTTTATTTTTTATATTTGATGCACTACTGATCCTATTTAAAAACAACTTTCTAGTACTTACACTAATAGAGTTAAAATTATATCTTCCAAACATGATATTCTCATTGCCATTCCTGTTCAAAATATAGCTGTATTCTGATGAGTGAGTAAAACTATGATTAAAAAGGACTTGTTGGTTCACAGATTCTTAGCCCTAAATAAGACTTCAAACACAGTCACATTAATTGTGACTGCAACAAGTATTTTCTTTCTATTATTATTTTGTATGTTGGTGCATAATGATATTCTTTAAGATATTTTTAGCTGTCAATACAGTTGATATTTTTACATCACAAAATAATTATTATTACATAATTGTTCACATATCTTTTTTTATTTTATTTTATTTTTTTTTTAATTTTATTTTATTAGTGCACTGTATTCATACATCATAGTGGGATACAAACTTTTGTAGACATACATGCACACATCGCCCAGTCAGCCCCCACCCGATCCCCACCCCATTCCCTCCCCATCCCTCCTTCCCATGCTTGGCTTAGTGGTTGACATCTAGTATTATAGCAATTTATCCAAAATTAACAATGATAATCTCACATAACAGTTTCATTTGTCTGATGCCAAGCTTTTGATGACTTAAAGATAACATTTCAATATTTCTTTTTGCTTTCTTTCTTACCAGAGCATATTTTTTCTGTTTTTTTGGTGAAACTATCATATATTTATATATTTATTTTTCAGAAAAAAATCTATCCTAATATGGAATATGAATTCTAGATACCCAAAACGATCTTGAAGAAGAACAAAGCTAGCAGATATATATTTTCTGATTTCAAACCATATAAAGCTACAATAATTGAAACAGTGTAGTACTGTTCTAAAGGCAGATATATAAACCATTGGAGTTAAATACAAGCCTAGAGCTAAATTCTTCCCTATATTGTCAAGTTATTTTTGACAAGGTTTCCACGAACATTTGGTGGTGGAAATAATATTCTTTTAACTAAATATTGTTGAAAAATAATAATTACATGGAAAAGAATAAAATTGGACCCTTACCTAATCCCACATACAAGTATTAACTCAAAATAGATAAAAGACCTAAATATAAATCTTAAGACTATAAACTTTTAGGAGAAAATCTGGGTCATACAATCTCACAACATTGAAATTGGCAGTGATTTCTTGGATATGATTTCAATGGCACAGGCAACAGAAGAGTATACAAATTTCCTAAAAAATAAAAAAAACATATTGCATATCCAAAGACAATGTAAACAGAGTTAAAAGTTACTAATAGAATTGGATAAAATATTTCCAAATGCTATATCTGAAGGTATATTAATATCCCAACTAGAAATCCTAAAAATTAACAACAATAAAGGCAAACAATACAATTTAGAGATAGGTAAAAGACTAACAAAAATAATGAATCTCCACAGATAACCAATCTTAGTTGTCTGTTGGATGGAAAATCTTGTTTCTCTGGTTCTGGTGAGTGTTACCTATTTCTTCTTTGTAGTTAATCTCTTTGAGTATTTTCTCTAGCGCTGGTTTTGAAGACATAAATTCCTTCAGTTTCTGTTTGTCATGGAAGCTTCTTATTTCTCCATCTAATTTGATAGAAAGTTTTGCTGGGTAGGAAATTTTTGGCTGGAAGTTGTTTTCTTTCAGAGTTTGGAATATGTTACTCCAAGCCCTTCTGGCTCTCATGACTTGGTTTGGGAAGTCTGGAGTGATTCTAATTGGTTTGCCTCTGAATGTCAGTTGGCCCTTTGTTTTTGTTGCCTTTAAGATTCTCTGCTTGGCTTCCACATTGGTCATTTTGACAATTATGTGGCGTGGGGATCCTCTTCTCCGATCCTGTCTAAAGGGAGTTCTATAAGTTTCCTGGACCTGTGTATCAACCTCTTGCTCTATGTTTGGAAAATTTTCTGCTATTACTTCCTTGAAGAGATTGTTGATCCCTTTGGTTTCACCTTCTTTTCCCTCCTCTATTCCAATTATTCTTAGGTTAGCTCTCTTAAAATGGGCCCATATTTCTTCAATGTCAGATTCCTGCTGTTGGATATTTTTTTCTAGATTAGAAACTATGCGTTCATTTTTGGATTGCTCATCTTCTAAGAGCGAGATTCTGTTCTCCATGTGGTCTAATCGGTTGTTTGTGCTTTGAATTGAGGCCTTTACTTCATTAATTGCATCCTTTATCTCTTTTTGGCTCTCTCTGAGTTCTTTTCGAAGCACCTCTATTATTTCTACAGTTATTTTCCTGATTTGATCTTCTAGAAATCTCTGATTTTCTGTTTTATCAGGTTCTGATGTTGTGGGGTTGTGGGCGGCATTCATTGCTCCAGTATTATTCCTCTTTCCCATGATTTCGGATGTTTGTGCCTTCTCTGGGTTCTTCCCTTGGGTCACTATGACTTCACTTAAGGTGTTCTGGATCTCGAGTCAGTAGTATCTCAAACCCCACTACTCCTTTACTGGGTTTTATCACAGAGTCTCCGACCCAGGGAGTCAATAGAGGCTGCTTTAAACTATGGGGGGGTGCCAGGTTGCACGTTCTCCTATGGTGTGATATCTCTGCCACCACCACTCCCTCACTGGGTACAGTGAGGTACCTCACTGTACCTCAGTGAGGTACAGTACTGGGATTTCTCCTCTGTGGCCCGCAATTTGACTCACTGTTCTTGAGTACGCAGATGTAGCTGTGCTGGATTCGGCGAATTCACTGCTGCTGCCGCTGCCGGTGGCAATATGGCGACGCGGCCACGCCCTCGGCCATGAGGCTGGCGTATTTTTTTTTCTCTGGTTTTGATTTCCACTCTGA
The DNA here is from genome assembly GCF_963383645.1 of Muscardinus avellanarius. Lineage (NCBI taxonomy): Eukaryota > Metazoa > Chordata > Mammalia > Rodentia > Gliridae > Muscardinus > Muscardinus avellanarius. The sequence continues at coordinate 39,999,772 of NC_137795.1, read as the reverse complement.
TTCCCTGCAGCGTGTGCTGAGCTCAGCCACTGGGAGCTTTAAATCCTCTCTGCGCCGAAAGATCCCGCCTGGCTGTTCCGCAGCGGCTCACCTCGGCTTGCTGTAGCCGTCCGTTGAGTTCGCCGCTGCCGCCGGCAGTATGGCGCTGCTGCCACGTCCTCGGGCGCGTGTGTCTCCTCTGTGGCCCTGAGCTCTGTTCTCAGTCCGCTCTCTGGAGCCTGGTGGGTTTTTTTTTGTTTTTCTGGTGATGGTGTTTTCTGGCTATGAAAGGCGCTGGTTTTGTGGTAATGTAGATTGGTTGTTAACAGGGCTCTTAAGCCCCGCTTTTCTCGGTCGCCATCTTCCCGGAAGTCCGAGACCCTCAATTGTTCACATATCAAGCTCATCCATTTTGTTTTTTGATGCATCGTTTTTCACTTCCTGTAATTGATGTTTATATTCCTATCCTATATTTGAAAATATGTATCATTTTAGATGATATGTATAAACTAACAAAGACCTTACAAATTATAGTTGAATAGGGATAGAGAAATATTCCATTCAATTACCAAAGTTATTTTAATTAAAGAATTGGAAAATAAAAAGAATTAACATGAATGATGAGAAGACATATACATATTATATATAACTTATGCAGAAATAACATACAACAGAATTTAGGGGAAAATCCTAACATTGTGGTACCTTGGATTAGAAAATCTCATGACTGGGTTTTACAGGAAAAATGCTTACAAACTTGTGCTTTTTCAGTAGCCCAAAGTTCCTTACTAACATAGAACATGATCTCATTATTTAGCAAAACAGAGATAGGTCACCCAGGTACTTTAATTTCAATAATCATCAAATAAATTATTCTGCTTTATAACTATAGGGCAAATGGGCATCTGAGCAATTAGATGTAGAATAACTTACACTTTGGGGATTATAGATTTTAATATTTTGAATATTGTGGATTTAAAGGCGTAGACGGCTTTCAAACTCAAGTCAGAAGTGTAAGGGAAAAGGTGACAAAAGATAATAATTTTCAAATTTTATGGTAAAGAAAACATTATCTAAATAGAATTTCTCATTTAACCTACCTCCTTTACAAGAGTTTTCATTCAGCTTAGATGAGAACCATATGCATAAATGTGTCACTGTAATGAAATAATTTCCATGCTTTCATTAGCATGTACTCTGCTTCCCCCATTGAATAACTCTATTAGAACGGTGCCTCAGGTGTTGTGACCAAATGCTCATCTATTCATCTACTTTATTATACCCCAGAAGACTCAACCATATCTTTCACAGCATTTGGCACAGAAGCAAATATTCAATATATGGATAAATAAAAGCAAAATGGGTACAGGAAAATTTAACCCACAAACATGCTATTTCTAAATTTAAAAAAAATTAAAATGTTTCTGGAGGTAAGTTAGAAGCATGAAAGTAAACATGTAGAATCTTGATCATTTATATTGTATCATCCCATCGTCCTTCTGATTATAGCCAAGATGAATGTGGAGGTCTAAGGAGAGCCACTGGGTGCGGAAGGCCAGAAACAGATGCTGAAATATATGGACTATACAATCGGAATTCTGGACTTTCTACATTTCTACATATCAAAAAGTTCCCGGTTTAAGTGTGAAAATAGGGGCAGGGGTAACTGTTTACCTGATCATCTGCTTAGGAAGGCCACTAAATATGGTAAATATACAAAATATGGGAATAAATGACTATAAATTGTGAAAACTACTTGCTTTTCTCCATCTTTTTATCATGAAGCTGAAAAATATAAAAGATCTAACTGCGGTAGCCACTTCATAACCTTTCAGTCATAATAGAACTAATGAAAGTACAATAATCTAATCTTACTCAGAGAACTTGTATGATTTTTAAAAAGAACCCCATTGGAACAGACCTCCCAAAGTACTCTCCTATAAGCTCGTACAAGTTATTCTGAAAATTGTCAATACAGATGGGGTTCTTTTCAATTCAGCTACAGGTTACAATGGAATATTAAAGATGCCTCGAAATTTTATATAATTTAGGAAACATAATTTAAACCATATTACTGCTGTTAACGGCCATGTTACAATAGAATCCATGGCAGCTAAAAATGAAGAGCTCACAGAATGATAATTAGACATACATTTACATGATTACTCAGTCAGCCCCAGTAGCAAAGTAACTGGCCCTTCTTGCTTCACATTGGTACAAAAATTATTTCACGAGCCACGGATTCTAAAAACATTTAAATGTCTGAAGAATATAAAGTAAATGGCCATTAGAAAAAGTAAGGCATGCTTGTAATCCCAGCATTTGGGAGGCTGAAACAGGAGGATCACGGTTCGAGGACAGCCTCAGCTACTACTTTAATGAGGTCCTTTACAACTCATTGAGACCTTGTTTCAAAATAAAGAATAAAGAGCCAGGCGTGGTGGCGCACGCTTGTAATCCCTGCCCTTGGGAGGCGGAGACAGGAGGATCGCGCTGGTTCAGAGCCAGCCGCGCTGGCTTAAGAGACCCTGTTTCCACATAAAAAAGTTAAAAAATAGGTCTGGGAGTGTAGCCCATGGGAGTATGGGAGTGTATCCTGGAGGTAGAAGGGCTTCCAGGAACCCCAGTACCACCACCAAAAATAATAATAATAATAATAATAATAATAATAATAAGGAATAAAAATTAGGGCTGGGGGGGTGTAGAATGTCCCTTGGTTCCATCTCCAGTACTGGGGGAAAAAAGTAAGGCTTTATATTTCATTAGTCCCAGTGAAGCAAGGCTTATCTTTAGTTATATAAATGAGAGGTACATTATGTGTTGGAGAAGGTAACAGCTGGATGCTCTATGGAATAAATGCACAGGCCAATGGGTGGGATGTTCATAGTGCTGAAGGGCAAGAGAGGGGTGTAGATCTTGGGAAGTGATGTGGATAATAACTTGTCATTAAACAGTAGAGTAATTGCTGCAGCAAATTCCCATGTAACTATTCCACATGAAACTTCAACATGCCCTTGGACTCACTAGACATGCATAGTTGTATCAGATCACCTTAGCAGAAAGATAGAAGTCAATGATGCTTCACACATTAAAGGAAGATCATTCTTTTATTATTTAGTCCCACCAAACAGGTTATGACTCTAAACATTAGTAAGAGAAAGACAAAAAGCCATTGAGTTTTACACTAGTAAGTCCTTGGTAAGATCTCAGGAACAACTTTCTGTCTAGCCTTCTCAGACTCTGTGCCTGCTAAAGCTTAGAATAATTTAAAATATCTTCCCATCGTTTGTAAATCTTTTGCATACATAGTCATACATATTCAGGATTTGGAATTCATAATGAGCAAAAGCAGGAAGCATTGACAATGCTTCAGGATGTTAGATAATTCCAAAGACGTATTTACGGAGAGGATCTTACGGAGCCAAAGGAGTGGGAGAGGTGGAATCTGAAAAAGTTTTCAAATATCCCAGAAAGAAGGAAGAGAAGGAAGGGGAGATGGAGGGATAAGGGAAAATGGAGGGAGAAAAGAAGCAGAAAGGAAGAAAAAAACTATATGAAACTCATGAATTCAACGGGATTTGAAGACAGGAAAGGTCAAAATTTCATTTAAGTGCAAAAGTAAATATTAAAACTTACCTATCTCTCTGGCACCCTGCTGCCAGAGCCATCACGAAGACCAAGAACAGTTCAAGGAAACTGCACAGAATACAAAAGCTAATGACATGCCAGAGCATGTCTGAAACCAATGCCAAAGAGAGAAGGCTGACTCTAGGTGTCTGCGAAGATCCTAAGAGAGACCAGACAGGGGACTTGGAGAAGCACGTGGACACGGCAAGACAACTTCGGAAAAGGTTCACTTTGGAAAGAAAAGAGAACTAAAATCAAAAAAAGAGGTTTCTTTAGAAATTATTAGAGAGGAAAAGAATATGGGAGAACATTTATAATGTAAAAAAAAAAAACCTTAAAATTGATGGTCATATGACTATTCCAAAGCTATACCACCAAGCAACAAAATAATATTTTACTTACAGTGACAAAAGAGGATGATCTTTAACTAGAATGTGATAATCAACCCAACCAATAGAGAAGCCAAAGCAAAAATAACTAATATAAAAAGAAAAATTTAAATAAGAACTCTAGAATTCAGCAGATGAAAATCCCACCCACTCACACACAAAAAAAATAATAATAATAATAAAATAAAGAAAAGAAGAGAAAAGAGTGAAACACAACAATAGGACAATAACAGTAAAAACTGAATTAAATATCCAGGTATCCAGGTAACAGAAGAAAAGGACAAAATCCCATTAACAACATGACGTTCATGAAAAAATAGATTTAAAATAATCCAAGAAAGGATACTTATATTATTCCACACAAACTACCTTTGTGTATAAAAGCTATAGAAAAAGTTATAAACACATAAAAGCTCAGAGAATTCTGTATCCAAGGATCCTTGAGGAATCTATTAGTTTGAACTTAATCCAACTTAGAAATACTTGAAAAAATATTCAAACAATCCTCATTATGTATATATATTTATAGTTATTTATATTCCTACATTTATTTGTTGATAAAAGGCACAAAAAACATAGCAAGCATTGGACAATATGTTATGTGACATATGCTATGTGATATAGAATGATTATTTGCTGAATATATATATATATTTTTTAAATGTTCCTTTACCATATTTTTTACAATAATCTTTTCCTAAACAACTCTTAGATGAAAGAATAAATACATAACAAAACTAAAAAAAAAACTCTTAAAATGAGAATAAAAATACTGGATATCGGATATATTTTAAGTAATAGAAATTATTTCCTTAAGTATCTCCCATCAATGAAACTTAAGGAATAAAAATGAATGAATGAACTTCCCAGATAATAAAGACATTCAGAGCAATAAACATTAATTTGTATGTTTGTATATGCATGACAAAAAAACACAGTTGCCCAGGTATGCTATAAGTTTTCACTGTTTTTTTCTGTATGCTCCTGACCTGAGAAAGAGTTCCTGGGAATTTAACTCCACAGAGATTTATGGTACTGGTTGAACCAGTGCATGAGATAACGGCCTAGTGAATTTATTATTTTTTAACCTTTCTTTTTTTTTTTTATTTCTCTCATTTTCAGGCAAGACAAGTCGGGTAATAGTGTAAACCAAAGTTTGAGACACATCTTTCTTCAGGGACATCACTCTATTGTTAATCACCCCATAGAGAGTCCTGACAAGAAGTTTTCATCGGCCTTTGACCCTGTGGCTGGACCAGATTATAGGCCAAGTCCCAAGAGCTTAGCAGAGATTCTCTGACTCTTCTGGTATCAATACTTTAACACTGGCACAGGAATCAGAGGAGAGACCAACAACCTTCTTACAAAAGAGATAGAAATTAGAGCTAGGTTTTAGCATTCCTCACTAGCTCTATTTAACATAGCCTACATATTTGAAATCATATTTTACTAAATGTTCTTAAATTATTTTATGTAAGAACAACTATGAGGCTCAGTACCAAGTACTTCTGTTATTATAAGCCTCAGAGTCAACTGGAGAACATGAAGTGTAAACTATCTATGGAGTGAGATTATAACAAAACTAAATAGCCAATGGACAGGGAAGAAATATTTACCCACAAATAATGGATGAAAGGTCAATATTTACCATACAGAGAACTCATACAAGTGCAAGTTACAAACATGCAATTTATACATAAAAAAGAAATAAACATGGGAACATGAAGATGTTGCCAGTATCACTAAAAAGTTAAAAACAAATTCAAGATATTCTTCCCATTCCCAGTACATTTTTTTTTGTGGTACTGGGAATGGAACCCAGAAAGACATTCTACCTCCTAGATACAGCCCCAGCCCTATTTTTTATTCTTTATTTTGAAGCAGGCTCTCACTAAGTTGTGGAGGGAAGACATTCTACCTCCGAGATACA